>NC_082715.1:101925238-102232071 GCF_030144855.1 Hypanus sabinus | reverse complement strand
CTCTACCTGAATACCTGAAAATAGCCCAGTTAGCTACAGTATTGTTAATCAGTATTAAGTCTAACCAGCATATTAACAATACTATGCAATCTTGTGTACTAAGCTTGTGTAACACTTATGGAGTCCCTTAAAGTCGAAATTCACAGGTTATAGATGATAGACAATAGGTGCAGAAGTAGACCATTTGGCCCTTCGAGCCTGCACCGCCATTCTGAGATCATGGCTGATCATCTACTATCAATACCCTGTTCCTGCTTTGTCCCCATATCCCTTGATTCCCCTATCCATAAGATACCTATCTAGCTCCTTCTTGAAAGCATCCAGAGAACTGGCCTCCACTGCCTTCCAAGGCAGTGCGTTCCAGACCCCCACAACTCTCTGGAAGAAGTTTTTCCTTAACTCTGTCCTAAATGATCTACCCCTTATTCTCAAACCATGCCCTCTGGTACTGGACTCTCTGAGCATCTGGAACATATTTCTTGCATCTTGTCCAATCCCTTGATAATCTTATATGTTGCAATCAGATCCCCTCTCAATCTCCTTAATTCCAGCGTGTACAAGCCCAGTCTCTCTAACCTCTCTGCGTAAGACAGTCCGGACATCCCAGGAATTAACCTCATGAATCTGTGCTGTACTTCCTCTACAGCCAGGATGTCCTTCCTTAACCCTGGAGACCAAAACTGTACACAGTACTCCAGGTGTGGTCTCACCAGGGCCCTGTACAAATGCAAAAGGATTTCCTTGCTCTTGTACTCAATTCCCTTTGTAATAAAGGCCAACATTCTATTAGCCTTCTTCACTGCCTGCTGCACTTGTTCATTCACCTTCAGTGACTGATGAACAAGGACTTCTAGATCTCTTTGTTTTTCTCCCTTACCTAACTCTACACCGTTCAGGTAATAATCTGCCTTCCTGTTCTTATCTATCTGCTATTCTGCTTATCTACTCTGCTATTTAGATCTCTTCACACTCTTCACTGCCAACAATGCCCATCCCCCAGAAAGCTGTCAGTGGATCTGTCAAACATTGCCCTGTAACCCATGTTGACTATGTCCAGTCCCAGTATTATTTTCAAAGTGTGTCCTATTACCATGTAGAGATTAAAAATATATTTAAGAAATTCCTCTGTAACTGATGTCTTGTATATAGTTCCCTGCTTTCCACTTTGTTCAACGGCAAAGTGTTGCTACCTTCCAATCTGTGGGAGCAGTTCTAGAAATGATGACATTTTGGAAGGTGGCAGCCAAGACTTGAAATGCATTCAAAACTCTTGGAAATCTGTCATCAGATCCTTGATCTATTGCCTATCACTCCCTTCAGCTTTCCGCCACTTTCTTTAAGCGGTTTGTATGTTCTCCCTATGACAGCTTTGGTTTCCTCCATGTGCTCTGGTTTCTTCCCACATTCCAAAGACATACAGGTTAGTAAGTTGTGGCTGTGTTATGTTAGCACAGGAAGAATGTGACCCAGCGTGGGCTGCCCCCAGCACATCCCAGATTGTGTTGCTTGTTGATGCAAGTGAAGCATTTCCCTGTATGTTTCAATGCACATTTGACAAATAAAGCTAATCTTTAAATCAAGCTATTTTTCCCACTTAATAATTGGAGCTTCCCCTTTCACATGTGTAGTCCTCTGCTACTTGTCAGAGTACTACTGTTAAAGCAACTGAGCTATCTGCAGCTAGTAATTTTTTACCATACCTAAATCTACTGTTAAATGAAGATTTTAAGCACTGTTGAAATGCATTAGGGGCCATATGTAGGCTCCATTGAGCAGCAGAAATCTAAAGTTTATGCCAAAGAAGGTGGAAAATCTTGGGATTATTGAGAGATTCATAATGAATTTTTAAATATTGTTGAAGTTATGATGTAGCAGCATGATGGTCAATTTGCAAGCTAATGGTAATGTGGTAAGTAAGTCGATTACTATTTGGAGCAAGAGACTTGATGTGTGAAAATTTTCAAATGGAAAATATTGTTTAGAGGCACCACTTGTATTATTTAATTGCTCAAATGTAACTAGGTCCTGTTGCTTTGAATTTTGAACATGTCTTCTGTTCCTGTAGGATGTGACTGATTTGTTCGGGACAGACCTGCCCGTTGAGGGTGGTAAAGGTGGAGAGTTTGCTTGGCGAGATGGTCCTCTGCTTGGGGCTTTGAAGGCCGGACATTGGATTGTTTTAGATGAGGTGGGTACTGTTCATAAATTGTTTTGATCTCCTTTCTGTGACTTTATAGGCTTACTACACTTGCACATTAAAATTCACTGCAATAGTGACATTTTAATTCCTTTTCATATAGGATACGTGTTGCCTTTGGATGTGGAATTTAACCCCTGCTAAATTTTGATACTAAAAGGACTGTTGGCCCGTATATCAGAAATAGAAGCATTGAGTCACCTAATGAACAATTCATATTTCTAATATTTTCTGCCCCTCAGCCATATCATTCCTGCCGGTTGCTGGTGTCAAAGTCTATTGTAATAGAAGCTGGTCTGACTAGCCTTTTTCCCCTTCGCTATCAACTCTGGTTACTGAAACTACTCAAATGAGCCAGGGAGGAGTGCATAGTCAAGGTGAAGGAGAACCTGGGAATGGCATTCTTCTTTAGTTGTGGTCATCAGGTGCAGAGTGGTCGATGTTTGTGAATGTGTGACCCATGAATTACTTCTGATCTACAACAGTAGCCCAAGCCATTCCATCTGCAGATCTGAAAAAGGATCTTCTCTAGAGGGCTGCAAAATTCAAATTGCAGGGAAAGTAGATGGAAGTTTATTCAGTCCAACCCTCATCCTGATGGCCACCTTTTGTATGGCTGCATGTAGATCCTATGTAACAAACATCAAATATGAGTACATGCAGTCTGCCCCTGGTGTTGAGGGATAGGCCTGATCAGGCTGCATCATGTGCTTTTTTTAAAAAAGATAATTGCCCAGCAGTTGTTTAGTTTCTGTGCATCAAAGCAGTGGTTTACACTGAATGTCTTTCAGGCTTTGCAGAAAAAGGAGACTGAATTTTGCCTGGTATTTGCTAGAGTGGAGTCACTTTTCAGAGTGTTGGCGTGTGGCCAAGTGGTTAAGGTGTTTGTCTAGTGATCTGAAGGTTGCTTGTTTGAGCCTTGGCTGAGGCTACTTGTGTGTCCTTGAGCAAGGCACTTAACCACATTGCTCTGTGACGACACCGGTGCAGAGCTGTATGGGTACTAATGCCCTTCCCTTGGACAACATCAGTGGCATGGAGAGGGGAGACTTACAGCTTGGACAACTGCTGGTCTTCCATAATACAAAAAAACCTTGCCCAGGGTTGCGCCCTGGGAACTTTCCAAGGCGCAAATCCGTGGTCTATCGAGACTAACGGAGGCCTACTACACACTTCTCAGATTTTACAAGGCCCTTACTTTTAAAGATGCACCAGATTTTATTCACATTTGTAGTCTTGGTATCATCACAGGCAGTCCTTTTATGTGACCGTTGTCAAACTATGGAAGTGTATGTTTGCTGGAAGGGAAATACAGTGTAATCTTGGGTTTACCCCAAGCATTTGTGCAACATGGGACTGGCTATATGCCCTTCTCAGAGATGTAAACATTGACTTCTGTTGGTAGATTGATTCAGTGAAATACCTTGGAAGCTGGTTGATCATTCAGAGCTAAGGCACACCAGAAATGTGGTGTAGTCATTGTAAAGTCTTTGTTGCATGAGATTACAGTTTAGGGTTCTCTCATTGCTGAATGCAGAAAGATTGGGAACTGTAATGTCCAAGCTTGAATATTTGGAATTAAAACATTGATGCCATTTGATCTAATGTTAAAATTTGTCAACAAATCAACGATGCATCAAGCAGAGAGAATGATGACAATGTAGTGTTTATAATTTATAAATATTTCTTGAATAAGATATGTGCTTGGGAAAATGTTACTCAGTAACTTACTCATTCCCTGTAACTTCCAAAAGACATGAAGTAACTAGAATTATCTTTTTCCTCAGTTAAACTTGGCTTCTCAGTCTGTACTGGAGGGACTCAATGCTTGTTTTGACCATCGTGCTGAGGTTTTTATCCCTGAGCTGGGATTTAGCTTCAGTGTACAACATAAGAAGACCAAGATCTTTGCCTGTCAGAATCCTTACCGACAAGGAGGTGGAAGGAAAGGACTCCCCAAGTCATTTCTCAACAGATTTACACAGGTGAGGCAAGAAAATTAAGTGCAGTTTATAGTTTTGGACGAAATGTGTTCCCCAGCCATTTACCAAATACAGGAGAAAGATTGCCATTGATTAAATTTGGATGGCGATCTGCAGTCTGTATAACAATTAAGTGATTTGTTCTGTGAAATATTTTAGCTATTATCCTTATTTCCTTCTGGGCATCTGATTTTAAAAATTTCTACAAAAATTCAAAAGAATCAAGACTATTTGAAGCAACCATTATTTGGTTATTTGACATGTAATTTGGAAGATTTGAGCAACTTGCTTTTCACATTTTTTGTTAATTCTGTGATTTCTGCAAGCCTTATTCATCAGAATCATAAATGAGCTAAAATATTGAAACATTTATGTATTTATACACAACTTTCATAACCAAAGAATATCCTATAAAGTTGTAAAGTCCAGGAATGATGTTGAAAGTCACACAAAATGCTGGAGGAACGCAGCAAGCCAGACAGAATCTATGAAGAAGAATAAACAATTGATATTTTTGGGTTAAGACCCTTCATCAGATTGTTTATTCTCCCCTGCCCTGCCCCATAGATGCTGTCTGACTTGCTAAGTTCCTTCTGAATTTTATGTGTGTTGCTCAAAATTTCTAGCATTTGCAGAATCTGTTGTTTTTAGGATGTTAAAAGTTACAGCTATTCTGGTTATGGGGGGATATATAGGAACTAGTTTTATTTTGCAGTTTTACAGAGAATATGCAACGACGTGATCATATATATTTAGTTCTTTAAACCTTTCTTTGAAACTGCAGATTGGCCAAGATATGAAACTTGCTTGAACTTTAATGTATGTCTCAACAAGGAGAGTTCCTCAATTTAATTGACCTTCACTAATCTGAGTACCTGTAATCTGGTTCCTTCGCTAATCCGGCACTGATTTTAAATTTTCCATGCAACTGTAATTTCAAATCTCCTGGGCCACCATACCAATCTGCTGTGCATTGTTTTGGTTGCGCTAGATCTGTTCATGTGTTGTCACGCTGTTGTAAGCACAGACAGGCGATTCCTACTTGTTTTCCTGCATTTATTGATATAATTTGCATGAAATGCGGCCACCCAGCACCCGTCCATCTCACCCGCCAGTGGTGGGGGAGCTGGCGAGCGTTGGGTCGGTCCGCCTTCTCGCCCACCTGCTGGCGGTCGCATACTGCTCTCTGGTGTCGCCCGGCTGGTGTTCTGTTCTCTTCTGCCTACGACTTTAGATCAGGCATGGTGACCCGCTGAATTTAAGCATATTACTAAGCAGAGGAAAAGAAACTAATGAGGATTCCCTCAGTAACTGCGAGTGAAGAGGGAAGAGCCCAGCGCCAGATCCCCAGCCGCCTTGTGGTCGTGTGAAATGTGGCATATAGAAGACCTTCTTTCTCCAACTTCTGCTTCTGCTCACCCAGATATGCTGCCACCATCATCAACAGTTTTTGAAGAAACTTGTGCCAGTTTCAGCACCAGTTCCTGATGCTTCACTCATTTTTCAAGATGAAGATGTTAATGATCCTGACAACCCCACACTTGCAAACGTGTAACTTTGTCTGAAGGTATATTAAATGTCTCACTTTAGAAGTGGAAGTGCTCAACTGTTCTATTTAAGTTGATTCCTGTACATTTACCTGTACCCTTTATTTCCCTGTGTCTGTACGATATATTGCTTATTAAAATTTCACTTTCTATTCATTTAATATCTCTGTTTCATTATTATCTAACGTACTGATTTATATGATCTTTTAAAGGTGCGATGAGGTGGTTAGCTATTGCTTAATGTGATACTTCTGTAATTCGGCATCCCGATGGTGTCGGATTAGTGAAGGTTGACCTGGAACATCTATACTTGACACTATCGGTTTGGTTGTTGTATTTAATAAATATTGAAATGACATGTGGTGCTTGGAGTTGAAGATTAGGGCAGTGTTTCTGGTCAATAGTAGTAATATGATTTTCAATATTTGCAAAATTTTATCCAGTTTTAACTAATTGCAAAACAGAAAATATACCTGAACATGTTTCTGCTGTTGCATTATTTTGTGTGCGCTGTTCAAAGTACTTGGAGGTTAATGTTGGGTTTTGTATTGTAGGTTTATGTGGATCAACTTTCAGTCACAGACATGGAATATATTGCTGACACGATCTTTCCTGCTATTGGTAAAAATATTATCAGTAAAATGGTTAATTTTAGCCATAAGGTAAAGGATTCTTTCTATTTGAAGAAATCATGTTTGAATGACAAATTGTTTAGAAAAATTTTTGTTATTAATTGAATTGCTCTTTATTAAAGGTAAACCAAGAAATAATAGTAGAAAGAAAATGGGGTCAAAAAGGAGGACCATGGGAGTTTAATCTACGTGACCTCTTCCGGTGGTGTCAATTAATGTTAGTAGACCAAACAGCAGGGTACTATGATCCAGGCCAGCATGTTGCTTTGGTATATGCAGACCGAATGAGAACTGAAGCAGACAGGAGAAATGTAAGAATATCTGCTTTTTTCATTTTCAGTTAATTCTGCAGTAAATCCTGCCTAGGGAATTGTGTGAACTCTGTAGTTGGGAGCTAAGGTGGTGACTTTTCACTTTTGTCATTATTTGATCACTTTATGGATTCAAACTTGGGAATCAGAGCACAGCCTCTAATTATTTTTTCTTCTATTTAACCCTTTTGATGAGTATTACGTTTAATTATTTCAGTGTGAAGAAATGAATATGTTGGAGTGTGTTGCATTTTTAATGCATTTAATCCCTAATATCGAGTGCAGAGGTTTCATTTTTGATTCATAATGGTGATTGCAGTTGCACATCGTGTTCAAATTGGATAAGGCGTGTATTTGATGATAGCTGAAAGGATGTTACACCTGAATGAGTGGAGCTGAGTGGAGCTGCAGACTGACCAACACATGTACTTAGACCATGCAGTGTTTATACCCCAGCATGGATCGAATTAATATGTTCCTTTGTCATTTGTGTACAAAGTTGCAGTTGTTAATTTGAAGCTTGTAGTTGAATAGCCCCTAATCATGGCTGATACTCCTCCCTTATTGTTCTTCCCAACCTTTTTCGGCCAGGGGCTGTCATTTTACTCATACTGAAGCACACATGGTAAATATATGTCTGATCAAAAGTTCATACAGTTTACTTTCTTGAATTTTTTCTGATTACAGGGAATGACAGGTAATTGTCTCTTCCACAGTTCTCAGATGAAGTTCTGACAGAAGACAATGTAATTTCATTCACAAATAGCGGTGCTAAGCTTACAAGGCACTTTCATGAGACGCAAGCAGTAATTTGGTGACATGAAAGAGCTTGTATTCTCCACTAATTTGTACATTTTATTTATTCCAAGATGTTTGCTGTATTTGAAAGAATATTCTCAAATGGTGATGCCAATCAGTTGTATCCCTATTCCCAGTCCAGAAAATTCCATATCACCCCACAGCAGTTTCAGGTGTGTCATTTAGAATTTCAGTTTGATGAAGTAAAAACATTTATGCATTTGTAAAAATAAAAACTTGTTGACAATTTGTACTGAATCATTGCTATTCTCCTTTTGTAGGTTGGTTATTCTATCCTTTCACGTCATGCAGTCAGTGTTCCTATGTCGAGCAAACGACTGTCGATTCTTCACCATTCACTTCAACCACTGGAGTCAGTTATGAAGTGTGTTCAGATGAACTGGATGACAATTTTGGTAGGTCCAGCTGCCAGTGGGAAAACCAGCCTAATCCAGCTTCTCGCTCTTCTGATGGGCCAAAATTTAAAGGTTATGGCAATGAACAGTGCTATGGACACCACAGAACTACTTGGTGGATTTGAGCAGGTGAGTTAACATGAAATTAAGCAAAGTATTTTGGCAGATTTGTTCAGCTTTTATCGAGTTGCCAATGTATTCCCTTGAAGTTTGGATCTCACTAGAAAGCATTTGCAATGTCAAAGTCCCAAATTTTGAGGTTATTGCTGGCATTGTTTCCCTGCATTTTGACTTTGAATTTCACATTGGTAGCAAACTAACTTGTTGCGGTTCCCCAGTTCTTCCATTTTGTCTGCTGTAACTCTGTCAGGTTATTTCTCACCAAGAATGATTTGAGACATCTAGTGATGTTATCGTCATCTGGTTTTGGTTACAGTGTTGCTCACTGTAGATAATAATTACAGGACAATTGTTGATTTAAATTGCACACAATACTCTAAATGAAGTCTCACCAACATGTTATGCAACTTCAACATAACATCCCATCTTCTGTACTCAAGTACCTTGTTTAGGAAAACCAATGTGCCAAAAGCTTTTGTTATGACACTATCTACCTGTGACACCACTTTCAATGAATTATGGGCCTGTATTCCCAGATTCCTTTGTTCTACCACACTCCTCAGTGCCATACCATTCACCATGTACGACTTACCCTGATTGGTCCTTCTGAAGTGCAACACCTCACACTTGTAGAAACATAGAAAACCTCCAGCACAATACAAGCCCTTCAGCCCACAATGCTGTACTGAATATGTACTTACTTTAAAAATTACCTCGGGTTACCCATAGCCCTCTACTTTTCTAAGCTCCATGTACCTATCCAGGAGTCTCTTAAAAGATGCTATTGTATCCATCTCCACCACGGTTGCTGGCAGCCCGTTCTGTGCGCTCACTACTCTGCGTTTTTAAAGGAAAACTTACCCCTGACATCTCCTATACCTACTTCCAAGCACCTCCAAACTGTGCCCTTTCATGCTAGCCATTTCAGCCCTGGGAAAAAGCTTCTGACTATCCACACGATCAATGCCTCTCATCTTATACACCTCTATCAGGTCACCTCTCATTCTCCGTCGCTCCAAGGAGAAGAGGCCGAGTTCACTCAACCTATAAGGCATGCTCCCTAATCCAGCCAACATCCTTGTAAATCTTCTTTGCACCCTTTCTATAGTTTCCACACCCTTCCTGTAGTGAGATGACCAGAACTGAGCACAGGACTCCAAGTAGGGCCTGACCAGGGTCCTGGATAGTTGTAACATTATCTCTCGGCTCTTGAAGTCAATCCCACGGTTGATGAAGGCCAATATACCATATGCCTTCTTAACTACACAGTCACCCTGCGCAGCGGTTTTGAGTGTCTTATGGACTTGGACCCCAAGATCCCTCTGATCCTCCACACTGCCAGGAGTCTTACTATTAGTACTGTATTTTGCCATCGTATTTGATTTACCAAAATGTACCACTTCACACTTATCTGGGTTGAATGCCATCTGTCACTTAATTAAATTCCATCTGCCATTTTTCAGGCTATTTTTCCAGCTGGTCCAGATCCTGCTTCAAGCTCTGGTATTCTTTCCTCGCTGTTCACCACAGCTCCAGTCTAAGTGTCGTCTTCATATTTGCTGATTGATTTAACCACATGATCATCCAGATCATTGATATAGATGACAAACAACAACAGACCCTGCACTGATCCCTGCACACTCCACTAGTCACAGGCCTCCAGTCAGAGAGGCAGCCATCTACTGCCACACTCTGGCTGTCTGACTTTTCCTACAAATCCAATGTCTAATCTAATTTACTATCTCATACTGAATGACAACCTTCTTGACCAACTTCCCATGTGGGACCTTGTCAGATGTCTTACTAAGGTCCATGTAGACAGCATCCACTGCCTTAGCTTCATCAACTTTCCTGGTAACTTCCTTGGAAAAAAAGTACAAGTTTGGTTAGACATGACCTACCATGCACAAAGCTGTGCTGACTCTTCCTACTCAGTTCCTGTCTATCCAGATGCTCATACATTTGATCCTTTAGAATATCTTCTAATAACTTTCCCACTACTGATGTTAGGCTCACTGGCCTATAATTTCCTGGTTTATTTATTTTTAAGAGCTTTTCAGAAACGGAGGAACAACATTGACTATCCTCCAAGTGTCCGATACCTCACCTTTGCTAAGGATGATTTAAACATCTCTGCTAGGGCCCCAGCAATTCTGTACTAGCATCCTAAAGGGTCTGAGGGAACATCTTGTCAGACCCCGGAGATTTCACCACCCTAATTTACCTCATGACATCAAGCACCTCCTCATCTGTAATCCGTATAGAGTCTGTGTCTCGCTATTGCTTTGCCTCATTTCTATATACTGTGTCCATCTTCCGAGTAAATATAGATGCAAAAAATGCACTTAAGATTTCCCCCATCTCTTGACTCCATGCATAGATTCCAATTCTGATCTTCTAGAGCACTGATTTTGTCCCTTGCAATCATTTTGCTTTTAACATATCTGTAGAATCCCTTAGGATTCTCCTTCACCTTGTCTGCTAGGGCTAGTACATGCCTTCTTTTACATAGAACATAGAAATCTATAGCACATTCCAGGCACTTCAGCCCACTGTGTTGCACTGACCATGTAACCTACTTGCAAAGCTGCCTTGAATTTCCCCACTGAATAGCCCTCTATTTTTCTAAGTTCCATGTACCTGTCTAAAAGATTCTTAAAAGACCCTATTGTATCCGCCTCTGCCACAGTTGCTGGCAATACATTCCGCGCTCCAACGCTCTGTGTGGAAAAACTTAGCTCTGACATCTCCTTGTACCCATTTCCAAGCACCTTAAAACTATGCCTCCTTGTGTTACCCATTTCAGCCCAAGATCTTCTCCAACAACTTGTCCACCACTGAAGTAAGAAGTAAGTTTTAGCCCTGCTGGTTCATTTTTTAGGTAGTCTCCAGCATTTTTTAATCTCAATAAGTACCTCATTTGTTCCTTCCTGCCAAAACCTGCTGTGCACCTTTTATTTTTCTTAACCAGGTCCTCAATATCTCTTGGAAACCAAAGTTCCCTCAACCTGTTATCTTTCCCTTTTATTCTTACTGGAACATACACACTTTGTACGCTCAGGATTTCACTTTTGAAGACCTCCCATTTACCAAGTGCACCTTTGCCAGAAAGCTGATTTTAAATCTTGGTAGCCGCTCTTGTTTAACCCATTATTTCTGTTTATATTCAGATTGAGCATCAAAGTTGTGAATCAAAATGTCACAGTGATTAAAACTGATGTTTCACTTGTGATGATATAGGAGTAGGAAATTTTAATGTTGTCATTATGCTTGCAGGTTGATATATTACGTCCCTGGCAAAGTTTAATTGGGAAGGTGAAGGCTTTTGTCCTTGCTGTCACCAAGAATGTTCTCCTCTCTCTGGACTCTTTCCATGATGGCAGTAATCTTCTCAAACTCTGGAATTCGTTCCTGAACAGCCATTCTCAGTCTCTTGACAAGGATCATAGATCTGGCATTTCCTCTGAGGCAGTGAACAAACTGGAGAATTTGCTCACTGTTCTTCACCAGTGCAACAACAAATTGAATACATTCTCGTCATCAGGTACATGTTACTGAACGATTATTTTTAAATTTAGCAGTGTGATTTTAAATTCTGCAGAATTCAATGTTCATAACTTTTTTTTAAAAAAAACCAAGTAGGTTCAGAGGACAAAGTAAAATTAAATATGGAAAACTGATTTTTAAAAAATGCTCAATTGCTGTGATTGCAGCTCATTTTGAGGTATGCTATAGATTGCTTTCCTACTTCCGCCTCTATATCTGTTAAACTCTGGCTGAATGATTTCATGTTTTCCAACTACAAACCTTGAAAAGATATATTGTGTATTTTAGAGGGTACATAGACATGGCCCTGTTAAAATATTGTGTCAAACATTTAGTTCATAATGACACATGAGGAAGCTTGTTAACTCAACTACTGTTTTATTGTGATAGACACAAAACAAACTGGGCACTGTGACCTGGAGAGTGAACCCCACCAGTCTCTCACAGATGGGAGAAGTGACCATCACACACTGGTTACAGTTAGGGTGACCCACAAATACACAACCGAATAACTGTATAACCGAAGCTAAAATGTAGCAATAAATGAACTTTTCCCCCATAATTCCACAAAAGCACTTTAACACAAGAATAATAAACAGTGCTAGTCATTTCAAATGCAGAGGCAGGCCGTCGACCATGCCCCCCCCCCCCCCCCCCCCCAAGAGCATCACAATATGCTATATTTTAGTAACTCATGGGATACTGATAGATGAAAGCTTTAGTTGTAATCTTCAGACTTAATTTTTCACTGGGTAAATTGATTGCTAGTTCAGTATATTTTAATAGCTTTGTTTCCATGCTTTTCAGTACCTTTCTCAGAAATATTTTTTGTTTCTTGTCTTTTTCAGAATTTGAAGAACTCATTGCAGAATTCCAGCAATTCAATTACTTACATAGTCAGTTTTTGAATGGTGAAAAGCGTGGCACTTTTGAATGGGTCGATGGGATGCTTGTACAGGCTTTGATTTCAGGTGATTGGCTGCTGCTGGACAATGTTAATTTCTGCAGGTAAGATCTGCAATTTTCTATACTCTTGAGTTCCACATTTTAATAAAATTGGGATTCAAATGAATTCTGCAGCTTAATGTAAAGTAGGTACTTTGTTAAAATGCTGGCAGAATTATGTATCCTTGTGATGGTATGAAACTACTCAATATGACAGTTATGGGAAATTCTGTAAATTTAACTGTAGTGGGATTACCAGAAGTTGCATACAAGTGATGACTAATTTAAAATGTATTAAAATGCTGCTGGTTATGTGCTATACTTTTTAAACCAGCCCTTCTGTGCTTGATCGTCTGAATGCTCTTTTGGAGCCTGGAGGAGTCTTGACTATTGGTGAAAGAGGAGTGATTGATGGCACCTGCCCAACCATTGTCCCACATCCAAATTTCAGGTATGATTTTGGTTGCTAATCCTTGGCTGTTAAAGTGAGCTAAATTTTATATGGCTGGATTTCTATCTATTTTGACAGAGGTCATAAGCATAATGATGTTTTATCTGTCCCCATCAGAATTATTCTGATAGGGATTTTAACGTTTATATGTAGAGTTAGTAATTTTATTACACCTGTTACATGTTTGTTCAGTCTGAAATAGACCCATTTATTTTGACTGGCTTCTGTTCAATAACTTATGAGTCTCTGCAGCCGTTCCTTCCCATGTAATGTGATTTCTGGTGTACCAGCTTTTATTTGTAAATGTATTCTGTAAATCTAAGTATACTCTATCTGCGGGCTGTCCTTTCCCTTTGAAGTCCTCAAGTAAATTGTTCAAACGGGAGGTGGGTGTTTGTACGAGCTGCTGGTACATAGCACAATTCCTGGTTATGTGACCACTGATGCCAGGCATACAATCTCTGAAGAGTATTGATAATGGCCAGGTCACCCATTTTGTAACGACATGTCCTAGATGAAGGCAATGGCAAGCTGCTTCTGTGGAAAAATTTGCCAGTAACAATTGCGGTCATGGAAATACCATACTGTAATTGCCTTCATGTGACGCAGCGCTTAACTGTTAACGTACCCCGTAACTGGGTCACTTACCAGCAAAGATAGAGAGGTCCATTGAAGTCTGATGGTATTATTTTTAACAGTATTTATTGATAAAAATACACAAAAATAATATCAATGCAAACATACAGATAATATACGTCATCAATACTAAATCTAAAAGTGCAGGTATAATAATAATCAATAAGAAATAGCTCTATCGTTGTTTAGGGGATAATGTACTGTCCGATGGAAATATAAACGTCACTCAAGTTCATTCAAGCTGCAGCTTTTTGGTTGGAGAGAAAGACGGAGGTTTAACTTGCCCATTCCTTTTATGATGTCAATCCTTCGAGAGTCGTTGGGGACTGATTTCCCCTTTGTGGTTAGCTAAACCCGTGCTTCTGTGGTAAAGGCCCACCAATTCCGATGCAAATGGAAAAGGACGCACGTGGGCTTTTCCACCGGCTTTCGTTATTACGCTGTTACAGGAGTTCTAGCACTTCTTCTGGTGCGTCTGAAGGGGCTGTTCCCCAGACCCTCTTTTATCCTGACTCACAGGGTCTCAGATGTCAATCAGGTTGGGATGATGCAATCCCTCCACCAACCCCCCCCCCCCCCCCCCCCGTTCATTGCCTGGGGCTTTGATGCATTGTACAGTATTCAATACACAATTCCGTCTCCAAGAGACAATAGCCGTTATCAATGGTTCTGCCTTTCGGAGGCCAGGACACATTCCAAACTCTTTGTGGATTCTGCATGTCTCTCTCTCATTTCCTGGGTCTCCTGAACTGACTTAATAGTGATCTTGCGATTCTCAAAAAGGAGGGGGCCACGGGCGTAACATAACGAATGAACAGTTTATTAATTATAGATCTAGCAGCTTACTAACAACAATTGTTAAACTAACAGACCTGTAGTTATAGGCTGGCTTTTGCCCTTCTCTTGAACAAGATAGTGGCATTTGTTGTTTCCCAATTCACTGGTACATTCTAACTCTGAAGTTTGGAAACTCTTCAACCAATGGTTCTAACTATCTCAATAGCTGCTTCCTTAAAAAATTTCACTGCCAGCCATCAAATCCTAGCAACTTGTCTGCCTGTAGGCCTTTTTGTTTTTCTGTTTTCTCATGTGATGGTAATTGTTTTAAATTCTTTCACGCTGTCTGAAACATTGAATACAGTGGATTCAGGTTAACTGGGACACTTTGGGACCAATACATTTTGGTCCAATTAGCTGAAGTTTCCTGGAAATAGTTTACAATACTATAAAACTGTGCATAAGTTTAGTAATTGACGAAGGAAATAGTTGAGTTATCGATGGAGGAAATTCATCCAGTATTCTTTTGATTTACTGTAAATTAACAAAATCAGCGCAGACATCTAGTGCAGATAATGGACAGTCTTTATACAATGCTTTTGACAATTGCATTCTCCAAATCTTCCTTTTTGTTGTAACCTTCAAGATGATTGTCGATACCTTCAAATTCTTTGTAGTTTCTAACTTGTTGAAGTAACAAAATCGTTTCACTTTGCACTCCCGAGTGTTTCTGGCATCTCTAAGCCTGAATGCTCGAAATTGTAGTAAGCAAAACAGTTCTGAATTGTCTTGCTGCTTATTTCTTGCCAATTATTAGCGATTTTAAAAAAATCACTTTTTTGAACTCAACACACACAATTGATGTGATTTTAAAAACTGTTCACTCTAGGCATGATGTAGTGTCTAACGGTCACACAGATGCATGTGACTGTCGCTAGTTAGAAATTGTTCAGCAACAGTCTTCTGTCCCAACAAGTGGCATAATGCCCCAAATAAACAAAGGGAATCCGGCTATTTTCTCGATTCTTTAAGAGTTGTCCTAGCAAAGCAGCTGTCCTGATTAACCAATGGCCCAATTAACCATTATCCATTGTATTTGCAGTGTCTTCTGACAATGACCAATACAAAGTGTATATATTTAACTTTCCTGTTATTAATTCGCCATTATTACCTACCAAAGGTCCAGCTGCTCTCTATTTATTTAAATAAACCTCTGTTTTGACATTTGGTGTTAGTTTCTTACAGTCACTTTCTTCCTCCTTGCTAAATTTTTCTTTTGCTGCTAGTTACAGTAAAATTCTCAGCCCTCTGGTGTAAGTTAGTTCCCACCACCTCGTATGCTTTAATTGTTTGATTTAATATTCTCCTTGAAGGAGAGGGAAAACTCAGATTTCAAACCTCCGCTGCCTTGGGAAAGCTTCTGGCAATGATGGGATTCCTGCAGACCTGATCACTTCTCCAACCTTTACACGAGGTCCTTCGTCAGTGCTGGAAGGAAGGAGCCTTACCACAGAATGTGCATGACCCCAAAATCGTCACTTTGTACAAGAACAAGGGTGATAGGAGCAACTGCAACAACGATAGGAGTCTTGCCCTCCTGAGTATTGTCGGCAAAGTTTTTGCTCGTGTAACTCTGGCAAGTCTACAAACTTTGGCAGAGCTGGTCTATCCTGAGTCCCAATGTGGTTTTGGTGCAAGGAGGTTAACTATCGACATGATTTTCTCACTCCGTCAACTCCAGGAGAAGTGCAGGGAACAGCAGAAAGCCCTCTATGTCACTTTCATCGACTTGACCAAGGCATTTGTCAGCAGGGATGGGCTCTTTCAGATTCTCCTCAAAATCGGCTGTCCCCTGAAACTCCAAAGTATCAAGTCATTCCATGACGATATGAGTACGATGGCAGCTCATCAGAACCCTTTGCTATTTGTAGTGGAGTCAAACAAGGATGTGTGTTGGCCTCAACATTATTCGGCATCTTCTCTCTGCTATTGAAGCATGCATTTGGGATGTTGATAGAAGGCATCTACATGCACACCAGGTCTGATGGGCGGCTGTTCAACCCTGCGTGCCCGAGAGCAAGAACAAAGGTGCGAAAGATCTTAAAACATGACATGCCCTTTGCCGATGACACTTCTCTTACCTCATATGCCAAACGGTAACTACAAACTCTCATGGACTGCATCTCTAAGCAATGCAAGGACTTCAGGCTTACCATCAGCCTAAAGAAAACAAATGTCCTTGCCCAGAATGTAGTGGAGACACCAGTCATTACCATCAACAGTTACGATCTAGAAGTGGTTCACGAGTTCACATACTTGGGGTTGACCAATAGCGACACTCTCTCCCTTGATATTGAAATCAATAGGCATATCGGCAGTAGGATCCTTGCTCGACTCTCCTCGCAGTTCTGGGAGAATCTGAAACTCGCTACAAAGACCAAGGCTGCTGTGTACAATGCATGTGTTATCAGCACCGTCCTGTATGTAGCAAGACTTGAACCATCTACTCTAAACAGGAGCGGAAACTCAATAGTTTTCACCTGCACAGCCTTCGCCATATCCTCAGCATCACCTGGAGAGACAAAGTCCCAAACTCTGAGGTCCTCTCCCGTGTGGGACTTCCCACAGTGTTCACACTTTAAAGACAACACAGACTGCGCTGGCTGGTCCACGTCCGTCGTAGGAAGGATGGTAGACTGCTGAAGGACATCCTCTACGGAGGACTAGCAACAGGCAAGAGGAATGTTAGTAGACCCCAGCTTCACTTCAAGGACCTCTGCAAGCGTGACATGAAAGCCTTAAAAATCAACACAGAGTGCTGGGAGAACACAGCAGATGACCGCAACAAATGGCGAGGTACTCTTCAGCAACACCTAGAGCAAGGTGAATGCGTGATCCTGAGTCAGTTTGAGGAGCGGAGAGTTAAACGGAGAGCAAAGTGGACAACGGACAATAATTCCACGATGCCCTACTCATATAGCAACTGTGGCAGAGCCTGCTGTTCCAGGATTGGTCTCAATAGCCACAGTCGATGCTGCTCGACAAACCAGTGACTACCAGAGTCGCAGCACCCACGGTCAATCACGATTGATGGAGGCCACACACACATGCATTTTCCTTGACCTTGGATGGTTCTTTCTCAAGTGTCCATCATTTTCCCTGGGCTCAGTATTTTTAAGGTTTTCCTTTCTTTAAGATGAATTGTAATAAAATGAATTTGTCCTTGAGGTGCAATCAGTACTGAAAACTATAGCTTTAATTTAATGTTTTAAAAAATTTGTTGTAGACTGTTTATGACCATGGATCCAGTGCACGGGGAAATCTCTCGCGCCATGAGGAATCGTGGGATTGAAATTTATATTGCAGGCGAACAAAATTCAGAACCTTTGGATGAACATGATATGAAAATGCTGTTACATGGGCGTGGTCTTATGGGAGACCATCCATGTACTGAGCTAATGGCATTGTATTCAGAAATAAAAGAAATTGCAGTAGGTAAGAGTATTAACCTCAAAATTAATTGTATTAGATGCTTTTGGTCAACTGGTTCTAGCTGACAGGTTACTTAAAGGTTTTTTGTATTTAATTGGAGCTTTTGTTCTTGTTTGGCCGCTTGCTGTGATAACTATTGGTTTTGACTTACTAACAAATTTTTAAAATCCTGTGAAATCGGAATCTTAATGAATTCAAAACTTTTAAAATTGGTCACTATATTTTGTTTACTCTTATTTTTGAACACAAAGCTGGCATCTCCATCAGTTCATTCCTTCGGGCAGCTGTACTTATTGTTCAGCAGTTGAAGTGTGGTCTTGATTTACCAGAGGCATTCGTTCGAGCTTGCTTAGAAGTATTTGCCTCTTCACAGACTTCTCAAGTTCACCAGAAGGTAACAAAGTTCTCACCAGAAGCTTGTTTCTCTTTGTAGTTCAGAATTAATGTAAATTAAGATTAAAAAACATTGAAGACTAAGTAATATGAAATATTGATAGCCAATCACATATCTTCATTTTTAATGTTAAATACAATTCTTTTCTGTTTAAAACGATCATAATTCTGCTATTTTTGTTATAACTAAATTTATGAGTTGAAGGTAAAAGGATTTAGAGCAAAAATCTGTTCATGTTGCAGCAAGTACAAGAACTAGTGAAGAAACATGGACTCACATTGGCATCACCTGAATTCCGGGCTCATTCCTTGACTATTTTAGGGCTGTGGCCAGATTCTATTCCCTCAGCAATGCTAACAGCAGAGGATTCAATACTGTCCATGGTCTTTCGAGATGGGCAGATCCTTACTTATTGTTTGAGCCAACTGAGCCTCAAAAATAACAGGTAGGTGAGAATCAACTGTTTATAAACAGTCATTTAGGGAAAGGCGAAAATTTACCTGCATATTTCTTTAGCTTGAATTTTAAGTAAGTCATTGTGCATCCCCATCGCGTTCATACATAGAAAAGCCATTTGCTCTAAACAAAAGCTTTGACTTGCTAAGAATACTTTTATTTCATTTATTAAGAGTTGTGAAACAATATGGTTTTCTAGAAAACCCAGCAAAATTAGATCACAACCTGCATTGTGGTTTTTGTAATGTATCTCTTCTCTGTCCTTTCTCCAAATGAGGTTTCAACCATTGACTCTGACTGACCTGGAGGTGGTTTTGCAGTCTTGTAATATGGACCATCTTTCATTTCATGGCAATTGGACAGCAGCTGAAGTAGCCAGTGAGGTTGATATGATTCCTACTGCTGTCAGAATGGTAACAGAGAAAGCGTCTAATCAAGATTGGCTGTTAAGAGCTAGGTGGTTGTGCCATGTGGCAAAATCCCACAAGCAGTTGCCAGGTACCTTTTATTTGTGTTTAACTGCATAAATTTGGTCATACAATTAATTCCTATTGCTTACTGAAGTCATTCAGTGAGTTTTCTTGAATATTGGCAGTTGGCAATTGTCAGACCACTTTTAAGATAAATATCTGTTGATATGCTGAATAAAGCTGAATTTAAATTTGTAAGCTAGTCTTAATTTGTGTTTGCATTCTAAATTGTATATAGATTGATAGAAGTTTTACTATTACAATTGGGAATATTTACACTTAAGTATACAAATACAAAAGCATTACAGTGGATTCCGGTTAATGGGGGCACATTGGGATCATTATAGTTTGGTCCAATTAAACAGCTGCCCCAATTAGCTGAAGTTTCATGGAAAGTTATATAAAAAAAACTACAGTTTAACTGAGTAAAAAAAAGGTATGTATTTAAATGAAATACAGAACAAATTAGAACACTACCAATATTATTACAGTACTATGAAACTGTTAGTTCAGCTATCGATGCAGGAATTAGTACAGTTATCAAAGGAGGAATTCATCCAGTGTACTTTTGACTGTAAATGAAATCAGCGCAGACACCTGCTGCAGATAACACTGAGCCACAAATTTCTTTGAAAGTTTTGCTTCTTCAGAATTTTTGTTTTGTTCATGAGAGACTGCTTGACTCTGAACACAAATATAATTTCAGACTACTTGTATCACATAATAATTTGAAGAAACAAGAAATTAATTTTTATTGCATGTAAAGTGCCTAATCGCATAACGGTGCTGATGCTTTGCAATAGTTCAACTAAGCTAAAAATGTTTTAAGGGTTTTTGTTTGTACTCAGTGTCTGAGGCTTCTTGCTTAAGTATCTAACAATAATCAGCCAGTATTAATGGATTCCAGTTGCCCTGTTAACATTTCTCCATGACCACAATGCACCGGTGAAACCTTTCACCATGCCCGTCACTGACAGCGCCAAGATTTGCAGGGAAGAGTCTAAACGGGGATACAGAAAATTTAATCTTTAATGACATGTTGCACTTCATTGTTTTGTATTCTTGAAGCATGTTGTCAACCAGCTGTGTCTAGGTTGGTGATCTGTAGTTGCCAAGAAAATTTTCAACAGCATCTTTGAATATCTTGGATGTGATTTTTCTCTGGTCCCACTAGAAGTTCTTCGAATTGCCTATCATTGATGACCTGTTTGATTTATAAACTAACAAAAATGCTTTCCTTATCTTGGCATCTGTTATTCTGAGAAACATCTGTCTAAAATATTAAAATCCTTTATGGAAATGTATAGCCTTTGTTAAAATCTGTTCTGCCATACAAAACCTTCCTTGCCTAAGCATACCCAGCCATACCTGGACAAAATTAAAAAAAAACTATATTGTGGGCAGTATTTGAATGAACTTGAATTATGAATTGAATTAACAAATATATGCAATTTCAAAATAATGGTGCACGATAGGGAAAATTCATGGTGGTTTTCATGGTCAGCAATCCAAAATCCACGAGATTCGCCCCAAAGTATTCAGGAAGCAAAATCGTTGTGCTTAAGTGTAATGGACTGCCCTTGTACAATAATTTCAATGTTTGCATCCTCCAAATCTTCATTCAAGATGATTATTGATACAATGACTCCCATCCACTCCATAATGTACTGGTTAGGCACAGGAATACATTCAGCCTGAGACTCATTCCACCAAGATGTAACACTGATCGTCATAGGAAGTCATTCCTACCTATGGCCATCAAACTTTACAACTCCTCCCTCGGAGTATCAGACACCCTGAGCCAATAGGCTAGTCCTGTACTTATTTTCACTTGGCATGATTAACTTATTATTTAATTATTTATGGTTTTATATTGCTATATTTCTACACTACTCTTGATTGGTGCGGCTGTAACGGAACCCAATTTCCCCTTGGGATCAATAAAGTATGTCTGTCTGTCTGTCTGTCTTCAAATTCTTAGTAGTTCCTAACTTGTTGAAGTGCGAAATTGTTCCATTTTCAAGCACATCCATTTCTGGTATATCCAAATCTGAATACTTGAAACCGCAGTAAGCAAAACAGTTCTGAATTGTCTTACAGTTTATTTCTTACCATCTGTTAGTGACAAAAATCACTGTGTTTTGAACACAACTGACATTATTTAAAAACTGTTCCCTTTAAGCATTGCTGCCGAACAGTTTCAAGCCAGTGTCAGCTGTGTGCACCAGTGTGGCTGTTAGATGCTACACAGTCTCCTGTCCCAATTAAGTGGCATAGTGTTCCAAATAAATGAAGAGTATCCCGGCTGTTTTCTCATTTAATTTTTGTTCTTTGAGAGTTGTCCCAATTAAGTGGCTACCCTGATTAACTGATGGCCCAATTAACTGGAATCCACTGTATTTAAATTCTGATTTTGGATTTAAATGGAATCAAATGGAATACACAATTGCTGTAGAAGTGGAGAGTTGTTTCCATGCAGAATATTCTTAATTTTATGACTTTAAAAAAAAATAATTGAACACACAGACTTGGTGTTTGCACAATTGGAAGCCGGGTCTCAAGGTCTCAATGCAGTTTATTCCAGTGCACTACCTACAGGAATGAAAGATGTTATTCAACAGCTGCAGCCTAATGCAAAAGGTAACATTCCTGATTAATGGGAATTGCTTCATTTTTAATATCTATTCATTATCTCTAGATAAATTATCTTTTTTTTTGGAAAATGGGGAGTAATCAAGTTAGAGAATAGAAATAAATGATGAGATTAATTTCTTTCATTAAAGCATTTGCATCTTGTAACTTTTGTATTTACAAGTAGTAATTTTATGATTTTTGGGGTTCTGCATTCCTTTTGACAGAGGGGCATTGGTTGGAAATGTAAAATTTGAAATTTTTTGGGGATCGGGTAATAGAAGTGTGCGGGTGGGAATGTCAAGACTGCATACTCATTGATTTACAGAAACTGTTTCTTCAGATTTGGAATAATATGGCCTACTGTAGAACCAATCAGATTTGTGATCCCATTTCCTCCATTCTTCCATTGCTACCCCACCAGACATTGCCTCAGTTCCTTTGGATCCACGATGGAACCAGCAGCAATTAGTCATTTTGTTTCATTCTGTGAATTTTGAAAATGGGGAGCATCGTTTGAAAGAGCTTCAAGCACAGCTAAGCTCTGTTGCTAACAGGTAACTGGAATTTCTTTATTTCAGCTCTTTTGATCTTACTGAAGCCAGTGTCATTTTCCTTCCTTCAATTTTGATTTCTTCTAATGTTAGAACATCAGGCAGGATCAGGCCATTTGGCCCATGATGTTGTGCTGAACTAATTAGTTCTCAAACGTCCAACTAAATTAATCCTTTCTTGTACACAAAGTCAATTTCTTCAGTTTCCTTCATATTCATGTACTAAGAGCTTTTTGAATCCCCCGTATCTTATTCACCTCCACCATGTATCGCAGGCACCTACCACTCTGTGTGTGAAATAAAATCTTGCCCCACATCTTTCCTTTGAACTAAACTCCTCTCACCTTAAGTGCATACTCTCTGGTATCAGATATTTCAACCCTGCAAAAAAGATACTGGCTTGCTCATCATCGACACAAAATTTGAAGTTTTAGTATAAGTATATGGGTGCAAGTGATGAATTCCACTGCTGAGATAAGAATGACTGCTAATGCTAAATGACAGCCTATCAGAATGGAGCATTGAGGAGCCTTTATTAAAGTTGGGATTAACCATTAAAAGTATGTACTGGCTGAGACCATGGCTAACATAAGATAAATTGCTGGAGGTCTGTTATTTGAGGCACCATGTTGTCAGTTCCAGAGCTCCTGAAACCAGCATCCTAGGCCCGTCTATTGTCCTGTTGATGAGGAGTATGGTTGCTGATTTGCATTTGCTCTGCTTCATCTTCTGTTTCTGAAATAATGAAGCAACTGCACACATCAGTAAAATATCCGTGCATCCCGTGCATATCTGTAAAACATCTGTGCATTTGAATTGAAGCAGGATATTAAAAACACAAACATGAGGAAATCTTCAGATGTTGGAAAGCATTTTGTGTGCGTTGCTTGAAGGATGGTATGTTTGGTTTGTGTCACACGAATTCCAGGCAACTTCCAGACCAATTTCAATAAGAGAAGGTAACAATAGCCCCTTTATAGACATCGATAAGTTTTACACAACACTGTAAGCCCTACTCCCAACACCTGGGAATCAAGAGAAACTGCAGATGCTGGAAATCTGGATCAACACTTGGAGACCTGCTGCCATCAGGAAGGAGGTAAAGGAGCCTCAGGACGTACGCCACCATGTTCACAAACAGTTATTACCCCGCAACCATCAGGCCCTTGAACCAGAGGGGATAGCTTCACTCAGCCTCACTGACCCCATCACTGAACCATTTCCACAACCTATCAACTCACTTTTGAGATCTCTTCATCTCATTTTCTTGATATTTATTACTTTTTTCTTTCTGTATTTTCATAGTTTGCTGTCTTTTGCACATTAGTTGTTTAACCGTCCTATTGGGTGCAGTTTTCCATTGAATTGATTATGTTTCTTCTATTTACTGTGAATGCCCACAAGAAAATGAATCTCAGAGTTGCATATGGTGGCATAAATGTACTTTGATAATAAATCTACTTTGAGCATTTTGAACTTTGAAATGTTAGAATAACTTACCGTAGTCAAGTAGTGTCAATGGAGAGAAGTCAGCATCAACTGAATTGATCTGGGAGTCACAGTTGCTCAAGTTATGTTGCATATCCAATATTTCTACATGCTGCAAGAGCAAGTTAGAGTGGTATTCTGCAAGGAATAAATGACATTTTGGCTTTCCAAATCTTCCACCATGAGAAGCTGCAAGTCGGGTATGTGATGGAATGTTCTCCAGTAGTTGAATGCTGCTCCATTGATTCGCAAACAGCTGAAGTCTGTCCAGGGAAAAAGGACACTTGATTGCAGCTGCACTATGAGCAGAGATTTGTGTATGTCTGTGAAGCTGTGTAAATTGACGATTCTCCCATTATTTATGATCTTTTTCATGCTTAAGTCTTGGTTTACTTCTGTAGGATGGCATTTCTAATGAACAGAGAGGAAAGGGTATATATGGAGAAGACAATCCTGGCATCTGAAGCTACAAAGAAATCAGGAAGACGCAGTGCTTTGAGGATATCTATAGCGTTTCATAAAGGTAATGTTAAATATGGCTGAAGGAAAATAGAACTTTGTGCTTTAGAATCTTTGCCATCTGCGATAAACATGAATGCATGAAAAAATATTTAGTTTCTGAATATTTCTGCTGTCATTCTTGTAAATGAAACCAGAATTGGGAGAACATCTGTGATTGTAGTGTGTTTTTTGTTTTATCAGTTATTGTAAAGAGTCCAATTATTGCCAATTGCCAAATTCATCTGAACTTGTTTCGTTATTTGCTAGGTCATTTAAGAGGCATATTAAGAATCAGCTGTGTTGATTAGTGTGGATTTCCTTCCCTGAAGGCAAGAGTAAATTGATTTTTATGACCGTTTTGGTCATAACACTGAGTATTTTAGTTAAATTGAATTTCCAAGCTGTTTGGGATTCCAGCAGCTTTCTATATCAATAATCCAGGTATTCTGATACCAGTGTATTAAACTTCCTATACTCTATATAAACAACAAAGTGGAAATGAAATAAAATATTCAGATAATTACAGTAATTCTATTTCATATAGTTGATTATGTATAATATTTCTATACAGATCGTGTAGAGATGCTTTATTTAATCCTTTATTTTTCATTTTAGGGATGCTAAGTTTTGAAAATCTGCCTCACCCAGCCCTGGCCCATCTTGCTGCTTTCTTTGAAATCTGGGATGCTTGTGTGCTACAGTGCATAAAATCTCAGTTTTATCACCTTGAAGATGATGTCTTCAGTGAGGTAAGTGTTACTTTATATTTTTGACCTGCATTTTGTACATATTTATTTGTAATTTAATTTGTTTTAGAAGTATATCATGTGAAAGGAGAAGATACTGTGGAGGAGTGTGCAGAGATGATTAGCGTACAGTTAATTGCCATAATGAGGCTTGGTTATTACTACACAAGTAGATCAATCTGTTGGGCGTTATGTAGCATTTGAGAAGTGTTGTATTACAATGAGTGGAAGTTGTACAGGTAATCCATTATCTTTAATATTTTATATAAAAATGGCAAAACATGTCTTTCAGGTTATATGTACGTCTGGTTAGTTTGTGCACTTTATATCTATACTGAGAATTTAGGACCCAGGAGATGCTAAACATTCGTGTAATTACAATGATAACTAATAGTGCTACAAACTTAGATCATATTTTTGTAACTGATGCTGTTAAAATATTAAAGTAATTCTTTTGGAATGCTTGCGTGGTTGCAGAACATGTAATTTCATTGAGGATGCTTTTTCAGAGATGAAATTAAGAAACTGCATCAGTCTATGACGGATTCTTATTATAGTATACTCTTTACTGACATTAACAAACTTCTGATGTCCTTTAGGTGCTATGCAACGCTGTGTGGCGAGATCGGTTCTGGGTGGTTTCCGATAGAGTCACTTCGGATTCTGAAGGCATGGCATTGCTCTCACTCCATTGGCATTGGGTCTTGAAACACCTTGTGAAGGATCACCTCCAACAGTTGTCTTGTGTTTCTCAGTACGAATAAGTATTTTGATCCTTGGGCATTATAGATCTTTAAAAAATTCCATATCTAAGTGCCATCTCATTCAGGGTTCAAGTTAAGATCTTTATTTGGTTGATGTTCATGGAAGAATGTGTTTCTTCAGCAGAATTATCATTTCCTGGTTTCACAGCTGCAGATTTATTATTTTTAGTCACTTTTGATGTTTTGCCAAAGCAAAACATTTTATCCAAGAATTTAGTTCTTTAATGTTCTTGTGTGATTAACTGTTTTAGAAGATATATTTATTATGCTGTTTAATTTACAATAGGATTTCTCAAGAAATTCACTCAGTTTCAGTTAACCTTCAAAGTCATCTTGCTAGCCCAAGTGGAATAACATTTGGTGTAAAGAAGATGCAGAAATCACTGGGGTTCCCTCCTCCATTCAAGGTCAGT
This sequence comes from Hypanus sabinus, assembly GCF_030144855.1. Lineage (NCBI taxonomy): Eukaryota > Metazoa > Chordata > Chondrichthyes > Myliobatiformes > Dasyatidae > Hypanus > Hypanus sabinus. The sequence continues at coordinate 102,205,804 of NC_082715.1, read as the reverse complement.
GAAATCTAATACAAGGTTACTTTTGTTCTTGGAATATCTATGGAGATCGGCAGCACAGTGGTTCAATTAGCAGCTGGATTATATTTTTTTAAATAAGATTTTTTTTCCTCCACCACCAAGAAATCTGGGAAAGATAGAAGCTTCTGAAATAATAGGCAGTTATGAAAAGGAAATATTAATAAAAAATAGGTTTTGATGAAAGTCAGACCAGCTGGATGGCTCTTGCAGAGTTCAGATTTATGATTCCAATTCATAAATAGGCCAAATGGCATCCTTCAATGGTGTAATGTTCCTGCTGTACTCAAGTTTCATTCCCAGATGAAAGATAAAATAGAATCAGGCATAGTCTGCATGAACAAAACTGTTTCCTAATCATAGCAAAAGAAAGAGATGCAGTATAATTGACTGGATGAATAAGATATACCGCTCCTATTGGACCAGTCATTTCAAGTTCTTTGTAAGATTAACTTGAAGGTAGTTAAATGCGATTGCCTATTGAATAAACTTGAATTTAAATAGTGTTAATTCAATTAATTAGGTACATAGACAATTAATATTAATATATTATAAAAGTCTATGAACGATGGGGAAATGCACACTTTGATTCAGATTGTTTTACATATCACCTTACATTGGACCACACACTGAAATGACATTTGTGTGTTTTGCTGTTGTTGCATTGTCACTTGGTGTGTTCTGTTCGTTGTGTTCTGTGTTCTGCCAAGCATGGTGGGAATGTTATATTTGAAACAGGTTATTTAGGCCCTTGTGCTAGTGTTATGATTAAATGAAATTACGTCAGGCAAGGGTTAACTTGTTTTCCTGCATTTTTATCCAATCCATTTATTTCTTTATTTCATAAAAAATTTATCCATCAGAATAAAATTACAAATTGATCTGTGAGAAACTTGGCAGTTTTTTTCAGCCCTTATGTAAATATGCTTCTCCACTACCACTCTATTCCTAGAATCACCAATAAGCAAAACGATTTTCCATCTCGCCTTTCTTTCCTTCTATGAAGCTTAGCTTAAGATTTTTCTCTCCAAAGTAGAAAGAACATGTCAAAGAACACATCAAGAATAGAACAATTAAAAAGCAGGAGTTGGTCAAAAGCTCCCTAACATTGTTTATCATTCAATATGTTCATGTTTAATCTTTTACTCCAGGAGTTCCTAACCTTTTTTTATGTCCTGGATCCCTACTGTTAACCAAGGGGTCTGTGGGCCCCAGGTTGGGAATCTCTGCTTTAAACCAAGTTGATATAACCCACTTACCTTGATGTTCTTGTCCAAATTAATTGATCTTGGGCTTAAATGCTGACTGTCAGTATTTCAGACTGAATGTCCATAGCCTTCTGGGATAAAGAATTTTCTCTTAAACATAGATAGCTGATTCCTTATCCTTTTGGTATTTCTTCCCAAGCAAAACTTATTTAGTATCTTCTTTGCCTCTATACCTCTTAACGTCAGGAATAATTCTTCAAATGATATTGTAAGTAGGCCGGTCCCACTCAGTGTGTCTTTTCAAGATCATCTCTACAATCTAGATATCTGTCATTAAGCTAGGTTATAGCATGCCCTTACATGGATATTGAGATAGAAACTGCATACAAGGATGTAGTTCTATGCTTTGTACCTGGCTCTTGCACAGTAGTTGGAGTACAAAGTAGCATTTGCCTTCTTTTTGTTTGCTTATATCTGCATATTAGCTGTGATTCCTATGCAAGCGCATCCTTTTCTCTTAGTGTGCTAGCATTTCTCCTCATTTAATTCTATATTTTATTACACTATTCAGCACTCCTTCCAAAGCCTCCACAACCTTCCTATCATGATTCAACCAAAACCAAATGCAATACTCAAGATATAGCCTAACGAGAATTTGTAAAGCTCAGCATACCTTCCTAACTCTTGAACTCAGTTGCCCCGACTAATAATGGCAAACATGTTATGCGCCGCCTTCACCATTGCATCCCTGTGCAGCCAGTTTCAGGGAGTTCTAGACTTGGATCCAAGATCCTATTTCACATCAACCCTCTTAAGGGTCTTGCCATTATCTATGTACTGACCTTTTACATTTGATCTCCCAAAGTGCAAAAGTGCACATTTCACTGGATTGAACTCCATCTGTCATTTCTTTGGCCATATCTGCAACTGATCAATGTCCTGCTGTATTCCTTGGCAATCTTCTGCACTAGCACACCACCATCTGTAAAGTTACTGTTCCACCCATTCTACTTTTTCATCCAGCTCATTTTATATATTTTTTAAAAACTCAAATCAGGTTGGTAAGGTATGACTTGTCCCTCAAAAAACCATGCTGGCTGTGCATAATTAAGCATGATTTTACATATACTCATAAATCCTATCTATAAGAATCCTGTCCAGTACCTTCCTACCACTGATGTGAGACTCAACAGTCTACAGTTTCCAGGCTTAACCCTATTGTCCTTGAACAACGGAACAGTGTAAACTGCTCACCTGTGTCTAGAGAGGACATTAATATATTGTTCAAGATCTTGGCAATCTCATTTGTTGCCTCTCTGAGTAACTTGCAGAATATCCATTAGTATTCTGGAATCTGAAACACCTAAATTTTCTTTAAGTGACCTAACACTACCTCTTTGCAGAGTTGATTTTAAGTGACCTAATTTTCTTTAAGTGACCTAACACTACCTCTGCTTGCAGTTTGGTTGATTTGGACAGATCAACCTGCAGGCAGCTGATGTGGAAAGATAAATATTTCAAAATTAGCTTGAAGGGATGTTGATTATGTAAAAGATTGGCTTAATCGCAATGGTTGCTTATGACACTTTCCTATTTAAAGTAATAACTGTCATATATAATACCAGACTTTGTCATTCATCTGACGCTTTTGAAATGGATATTTTCTCCTTAGGTTGAATCTGTTGTGGAATTGACATCTAAACTCAGGTCAATAAGTTCTGCCTTGGATGTGCTCAGTCTGAGACCAAAAGTGACAGACATAGCCTGGAAAGACCAACTTTGTAGAATAAAAACAGTTACCACTGATTGGAATATCAAGAAGGAGTTGCTGTTGGCTTGGGGTCTTGTACTTCGGGCAAATCACTTTGCAGGATTTGACACTGGTATGCTTCATTAATTTTTCAGAAACATGATCTCATTGACCATCTTAATGTTGTACCATTTGTTGATTTGGTCAGGTTATAGAATTCCAATGTTAATTAAAGACTCTTTGGTTTGTATATGTGAAACTTCCCTCTGCCCATTGTTGTAATGAATTGAATTGACTTTATTACTTACATTCTTCATATACATGAGGAGTAAAAATCTTTACATAATGTCTCCATCTAAATGTGCAATTTATAGTAATGTGTAATAGTATGTACAACGCAGAAATACAGTGTATCAGCGTGAGTTAATCAGTCTGATGGCCTGGTGGAAGAAGCTGTCCCTGGAGCCTGTTGGTCCTGGCTTTTATGCTACATACAGTTTCCCGGATGGCAGCAGCTGGAACAGGTTGTGGTTGGGTTGACTTGGGTCCCTAATGATCCTTTGGGCCCTTTTTATACACCTGTCTTTGTAAATGTCCCGAATAGTGGGAAGTCCATATCGACAGATACGCTAGGCTATCTGCACCACTTTGCAGAGTCCTGCGATTAAGGGAGGTAGAGTTCCCATACCAGGCAGTGATGCGCTCAATTGTGCCCCTGTAGAAAGTTCTTAGGATTTGGAGACCCATACCAAATTTCTTTAACTGTCTGAGGTGAAAGTGGCACTGTTGTGCCTTTTTCACCACACAGCCAGTATGTACAGACCATGTGAGATCCTCGGTGATGTGGATACCAAGGAACTTAAAGCTGTTCACCCTCTCAACCCCCGATCCACTGATCTCAATAGTGGTTAGCCCAGGCATGGACACGAGTGATGGACATGAGTAGTGCGCAGGTGCACGTACGTTCTCAAAATAAAAAATGCGCTCCAGATCAAATAACGCGGTCCGCATACTGGCGCGCTGTCACTGTTCTGTCTTTGTGCTGGTCGTTGTTGAGTTTTGGCACAGGGGACAATTGAATAAGAAGGAGCAGGACAAGTAGACCTGCATCTCCTACCGTTTTTGAAATAAAGACAGTCAGGAGGAGAGTGATGACGATAATATCTTGAAGGATAACAGAATTTTCAGTGCTTTAAAATAATAACTGTTACTATTTAAAAAAGCTGTATTTTATTCATTTAATTTTCAGAGTTTTAAGAGTCATTTCAATAAATAGCTAAATACCATGGGACTTCAAAGACATATTTTGTTGTAATGCATTTGTTTATTTTCAATTGAAATAAAAGCACATGTTTTCACATATCCCATGATAATTTACTTTCTCTTATGAGGTGTATTACCAAAACACTCCGTCCATCTGCTCCTGGTCCGGCCCCCTGGTCAAATTTTAGAACCCTTTGTGGCCCACAAGTCAAAAAGTTTGCCCACCCCTGGGTTAGCCTGTCTCCATTCATCCTGTAGTCCACAACCAGCTCCTTTGTTTTTGCGACATTGAGGGAGATGTTGTTTTCTTGATACCACTGTGTCAGGGTGATGACGACTTCTCTGTAGGCTGCCTTGTTATTATTTGAGATTAGGCCAATCAACATAGTGTCATCAGCAAATTTAATTAGCAGATTGGAGCTGTTGGTGGCGATATAATCATGGGTATACAGAGAGTGAAGGAGGGCGTTTCAGACACAGCTGTTTGAAGCCTGCAGCTGGTGGTAGCTATTTGGTCTATTCCACCCCCATTATCTGATGTTTTCTGAGACACTTTCTCTTGTCCAGTTTAGTAAAGGGATAATAAATATATGGAGAAATTTAAATGAATAACCTTAGAATTATTACAACACTTTTCTAAATGTTGAGTGTTATTAGCTTTATGTTTGTGTGTTCAGTTTAGGGTGATATGAGAACAGTCTATATCTGCTTTTTCAAACAGCTTCACAGATCAGTTGTGTCTTTTAAAATGAGCCTTTCCTGTTAAGCAAGGTAAAGCATACTGGGTTAAATCCAGTTGAAGATTTTTATTTTAGGAGGATGTACGGTGTGCATCTTCGTACCTGCCATGCAAACTTTTAGTGAAGGCTATACCTAATTTTAAATGTAGTCACCTTGCATTGAGTTTGAGTTCAGTAGGGATTGTGTACCTGTAGAACTGCTGCCTGAGGTTGGCAGTTTTTAATTGATTTTTGTGTTGGTACCTTGGTTGTCTTCTGAAGTAACATTATAGTGAATGATTGAGAATAAGAGTCAAGTTCCATACTTAACCATCTTCCGTGGCAAAAATTGAAGGAACTAACATGTTTGTAAACACTGCTTTTTGTACATTTTGTTTCTTTATTTAATCTAATCCTGACTCTGGATATTCTGAATATGTGCTATATACCCCTTTCCTCTGCTTTCCAATGTTTGCTGGGTCCTTTAAAACTGTCCAGTTTGCATTTTCATTTCATTTCCCAGCTTCTTAGTCCTAATTCATACTTTCTATGCCTCGCCTTTTCAAGCTTCAGCCTTCAATGTAAATTATATTCTTCATTTCTGCTGTTTCAATGCAAGTACATAATTTAAACTACTTATCACCAAAACTTATGAATTCTAATGGAAATATCTGCTCTCTATTTGTTATTGTCTTTCAAAAGTTATCTTGCATGACTTGTTTCTTGTGAATTTTCTATTTTATTTAATGCTTGAATTAAATTCACAGCTTTTTAAGTTGCATCTTTTTGATGATTTGAATTTTTATTTCAGCACCTGAAATTTCAATAAAATTTCAAGGGTTGATCTGGAAATATTTTCAACATCTTTTGGTTAAAAAAAAAAGTAAAAGTAGTTCTGGTATTGGTAGTCTGAAATAAAAGCAGGAAATAATGAAGGATCTCTGATCTGAATTGATAACTTTTTCTGTTTCAACATTTTCAGTTTTACATTTCGCTAGTTGGATCACAATTCAAGCTGTCAGTTAACTTCTGTATTTCTCTAGAGTCACCTAATTTGAATCAAGCTGGCTTCTCCTTAATAGTACTTACTATACAAATTGCAAATAAGATCTTATAGGCACAGCACTTCACATAATAGTGAACATAATGCAGAATTGTAAATGGACAAATTAAAAGGAGGGTCAAAAATGTATGCTTTTTCAAGTCCTAGTAACATAGAGCATTAGGAAGCCATAAACTTGGCTGATGAAGGACAGTTTATTTTTTTAGCCAGAAATAATCCAAGTATTTATTTCAAATTGTTAATTTCCAGTTAGTTGATACTAAACTACTATGGTGTATATCTCTACTGTTACAGATGAAATACAGCGTGTAGTAAACACTATAACTTCCATGATGAAATCTCAGGGTCTCCTAAACTCTTCTGATTCCAAAAGTGTTGAGCCAACACCACCTCAACTGGATGGGGATTGTTTGAATCAGCTACAGAGTAATATTCAGCTGTGGCCAGCAGTGGAGTATTTGGCATTGCTTTGCAAGTTTAAAGTTCTGGCAGACCTCTTGGATCTATCATTAATATCTGGGTAAGCCAAAAATAAGTTATTGTCTGCTAAATAAAAAAAAATTACAATCTTTCCAAACAACTGTCACAAACACACGGGCAATTAATAGCAGAAAATAGTGAATATAAATGTAAGTATTTGAATAGCCAATTAGCCCAGCAAGTCTATTTCTACATTGCCTCAGATCCCATATTATCTGTTATCTAGCTTCTTAACAATAGTTGACTTGGTATAAGTTGGTGTTTGCACAAATGTTTGTGGAAATGTTTCCTTATGAAAGGCCAATCTCTGGATTTTTAAGGATGTGACCATCTCTAAGCTACATATACAGCTCCCATAGCTTGCTTTATTGCAATACAACATTGATAACGCTCCCCCCAGTCCAAATACATGCTTTGGGATTTTTCCCAATCTTGCAGACCTGTGCTTTCAATTCTTAGTGGCAGGGTACCCACCAAAAATACAGTAAATTTTCTTAAATATCCAGTAGGATTTTTATTCTCTGATGTGAAATATAGCTTGTGTAGGGTGGAAACAATTAGAAACAAAAACTCTTTCTGGGGTAAGATCTTGTTGATTATAGTGCATATAATTTCTAAGCTGCATCAAAAAAAATTTCAAAACACACTTTAATTTAAAATTGAGATTTTAACATTAATAGACTTCCACAATTGGTTATTTCTGACTTTTCCAAAATGTGGATCATTAATTCGACATTTGCCCCTGGTCAGGGTAAATGGAATGTTGCTTTGGCCGAATCTCTCTTATCCTTGATTATGCTCTTGGATGTTCATGTTTGATTTTTATGGTTCAAGCTTTCTTTTGATAAATGGTACTTTAAAATCTGTGATATTAAGTTTTCTTGTTGCATTTGTGTTATAGTGGAATATTTATGTTAAACTTTTTTTGCTGAAAATAAATCTGGAAGCTTGCAAAAATATAATCTTTGAATTGAATTTTAAACTGGTGAAAATATTTGGATGGTAAGCTTTCAAACTCTGAAAGGAGCAGAACATAGTTCACTGAACGTGAAATTATGGAGGATGTTTTGGGTTTTCTGTAGTGCCAAAGTAAATGTGTGGATATATGTCCCCAATATAGATTCAGCCATGTAGGTTATTCATTAGGTGTGATACATATGAAGTAATATTCATTGTTCAGTTATTGAAAACTAAAGAAAACCTTAAGAAGACGTTTTATAGGACTGCATACCTGCCATTTGATTTGAAGAACAATACACACTTTTAAAAGATTGTAATTTAATAATTTATTTTTTTTTCCATTTGAATCATCTTCTACAGAAGCAGAATTAAACAAGATAAGTCAAAAATCTGTGCAGAGCTACGTCAATTAGTAACATTTTGCATAAGAACGACTCCAGGCAGTGCTCGAGCTCTTCAAGGATTTTGGTACTTGATAGAGACAGAAGTGAGTAGAAAGTTCACAATTTACATCTAAATGCTGCGATATCATGATGTTTTGTTGTCCTAAAAATGCTTCAACCGTCTTGCTGCTAAATAGAATGGTATTTGCATCAAGCTCCATTTGGAAGCTGAACTTGCTGGATAACTCCACAGGACCCCTTCTGCCAAGCTCAGTAAGGCAGTAGGGCCATGTATAATCTAAAACTCCTCACCGCTGACATGATGAAAACCTGCACCTTCAACTTTCAGTCAAATGTGACAGACATTTGGAAATATTCAAAACTAGTTAAAAATGTAATAGTTCTAACTATTTCTAAATTATTTTAATATGCGTGCAAGTATGCACACAGAAAATTAATTCCCAACGCTTGTAATTGTTGAAGCCTCCAAAAGGATGATATTTATCATTCTGTCCACTCAGCAATGTGCTCACGAGGGTAAATTCTTCTGAAAAGATGTATACATCTCTTTTGGAAAACGGAAATATTTTCTGAACGAAAGTGAACATCTTGTCATTATTTGCACAGCTATTCTTATATTAACTTGTGTTCCAGCTTCCTGCTGAAGAATTAAATTTGCTGTGCTCAGAACTGATTTCATCTGTATATGGAGCATGTTGGACTAGTTCACTGTCAACAGATCCTGATTATTGGCTCACATGGAAATCCTCTAAGTCCCTAGAAAATGATGGAACACTTGAAGCTTTCACAGACAAATCCTTAAAGGTTTGTTGTTTTTTTCTTTCTTTGTAAGTAACCTTGTCTGAAGCTACCTCTTGGACGTTTTGCAGGCTTTCAAATTGTATGTCAAAATCATTGATATTTGGTTCTTTTTAAAAAAAAGTTTGCACAAAATGCTTATTCATTCTGAAAGTACCCAGTGCTTTTGAGAACAGCAGTATTATTCACTCAAGCTCTAGAGCTGGAGATTTGCCATTTCACGTCGAAAGTATATCTATCTGTGGATGGTATCAGTTGTTGTAACACACCCCGAACAATTATCTTTCGATTTGATGTTCAGATGTGATGACTTTCATCTTTACCATTTTTCCACTGTAACTATTTCTATCTCCTTTCTTGGCTCCACACTTTAGACATCTTTGGCATTTATTTAAGGAACACGCACAAAATGCTGGAGGAGCTCAGCAGACGAGGCAGCATCTACGGAACATAATACAGTCGACATTTTAGGCCGAAAACCTTTGGCAGGACTGAAGAAAAAAGCCAAGGAGTAGAATTAAAAGATTGGGGGTGGGGTGGGGAGAGAGAGATGCAAGGTGATAGGTGAAACTGGGAGGGGGAGTGATGAAGTAAAGAGCTAGGAAGTTGATTGGTGAAAGAGATTACAGTGCTGAAGAAGGGGGAGTTTGATAGAAAAGGACAGAAGGCCAAGGAAGAAAGAGAAGGGGGGGGAGGAGCAACAGAGGAAGGCGAAGGGTGGGCAAAGGGATGAGGTGTGAGAGGGAAAAGGGGGTGGCAAATATTGGAAGTGGGGGGGGGGGGTTGTGGCTATATTACCAGAAGTTTGAGTAATCTATGGTCATGCTATCAGGTTGGAGGCTACCCAGATGGAATACAGGTGTTCCTCCAACCTGAGTGTGGCCTCATCATGATGGTGGAGGAGGCTGTGGATAAACATATTGGAATGGGAAATGGAATTAAAATGGGTGACCATTGGGAGAGCCCACTTTTTCTGGCGGACGGAGTATAGATGAAGCAGTCTCCCAATCTATGTTGGGTCTCATTGATTATATAGGAGGCCACACCGGGAGCCCAAGACACAGTACATGACCTCAACAAACTCGCAGGTGAAGTGTCGCCTCACCTGGAAGGACTGCTTGTGGTGCTGAATGGTAGTAAGGCAGGAAGTGCAGGGGGTATAGCACTTGTTCTGCTTGCAAGGGTAAGTGCCAGGAGGGACAAATGGACAAGGGAGATGCGTAGGGAACGATCCCTGCGTAGGAAGAGCTGGTAGGGGGAGGGGTGGGAGAGGTGTGAAGATGTCGGATCCCATTAGCAGAAGTTACGTAGAATTATATGCTGGATGTGGAGGCTGGTGAGGTTGGTAGGTGAGGACAAGAGGAACCCTGTCCCTGGTAAGGTGGTATGAGGATGGGGTGAGAGCAGACATGTGAAATGGAAGAGATGCTGTTGAAGGGCAATGTTGATGGTGGAAGCCCCTTTCTTTCGAGAAGGAGGAAATCCCCTTCATTTCGGAATGAAAAACCTCATCCTGAGAGCAGATGTAGTGGAGGCGGAGGAATTGAGAGAAGTGGACGGCGTTTTTACATGTAACAGGGTGGGAGGAGGTTTCGTCTAGGTAGCTGTGAAGGTCTGAGTTTGTTATCTACATCAGTAGATAAACTCTTTCCAGAGATGGAGACAGAGAGGTCGGGAAAGGGGAGGGCGGTGTCGGAAATGGACCAGGTAAATTTTAGGGTGGGGTGGAAGTTGGAGGCAAAATGGATGAAGTCAGCAAGTTCAGCACCAATGCAGCTGTTGACGAAGCATAGGAAAAATGTGGGACAGTCACCAGTGTAGGCTTGGAACATAGACTGCACCGTGTAGCTGACAAGCAGTCAGGCTTAGCTGGATCCCCTGCGAGTGCCCATGGCTACACCTTTTGTTTGAAGGAAGTTGGAGCAGCCAAAGGAGAAATTATTTAGAGCGAGGACAAGTTCCACTAGGCGGAGGAGAATGGTGGGTGGAGGGGAACTGTAGAGTCTGGTGTCCAGAAAGAAACAGAACTTTGAGGCCTTCCTGTTGGGAGATGGAGGTATATAGGGATTGGACATCCATAGTAAAAACTGGACACTCGTGACACTTCACCTGTGAGTTTGTTGGGGTCATATACTGTGTCTGGTGCTCCTGGTGTGGCCTCCAGTATGTTGGTGAGACCTGACATAGATTGGGAGACCACTTGCCGAGTAGCTACACTTGGTCTGCCTGTAAAAGCGGAATCTCCCAGTGGCCACCCATTTTAATTCCATTTCCCATTCCCATTCCGGTACGTCCATCCAGGACCTCCTCCACTGTTGTGATGAGCCTGCACTGAGGCTGGAGGTACAAGGCCTCCTTGTATTCCGTCTGCGTAGCCTCCAACCTGATGGCACAAACATTGATTTCTTGAATTTCTGGTAATGTCCCCCATTCCCCCCCATTCACCATTTCCCATCCCTTTTTCCCTCTCACTATATCTCCTTGCTCGCCCATTGCCTCCCTATGGTGCTCCTCCCCACTTTTCTTTCTTCCAGGGCCTTCTGTCCTCTTCTATCATGCTCCTCCTTCTCCAGCCCTGCATCTCTTTCACCAATCAACTTCCCAGCTCTTTAATTCATCTCTTGCCCTCCAGGATTCACCTATTACCTTGTGTTTCTCTCTCCCCTCCCCCCCCCACCTTATAAATCTACGCCTCCGCTTTTTTCTCCAGTCCTGCCAAAAGGTCTCGGCTGGAAATGTTGACTGTACTCTTTTGCGTGGATGCTGCCTGGCCTGCTTAGTTCCTCCAGTATTTTGTGTGTGTTGATTGGATTTTCAGCATCTGCAGATTTTCTCTTGTTTGTGATTAGCATTTATTTAATCCTTTTGCCTCCATGTGATCTGTCGGGATGACAGATTTTAACCTCTGCTATATTACATCATCTTTTCTAGAGTTGACATTTTAAACTCTGTTTACAAACATGTTGATTAACCCTTTTCTGACCACTGAGCCTACTTCACATCCCGTAATGTTAGAGCTACCCAAATATCTGCAATGATTTGTTGGTCTAACCTTCCATTGTTTTAAACTACTGTGGCACCTTGTCAGTGCTTTCAGTTATTTAACAAACTGTCCCATCTTCAGCCTTTATCTTGAATCTTTGTTCATCTGATGCTGTGAACCTTTTCCTCTTATTTGGGATGTTTTCTTGAATTCTTCACTTCAAAACATATGTGACACCTTTTCCACATTAAACACCCCCCCCCACCTATTTTTAAAAAGCACCTCGAAACCACTGCTCAGTATCCTTCTGATTGTCTGTTTTTCATAATGAAACTGTTGGAAGTACACAGCATGTGTGTAGAGAGAGCTACAGAGTTGATGTTTGGGGTTAATAACCCTTGGTTAACATTGGTATTTGGGAAAAATCATACTGTAAATTGCAGACGGAGAAAGATTGGGGTAAGTGCGGGGTATGGATACAATGAGCTACAGAAAACGGGCCTTTCAGCTTAACTCATCTGTGCCAACCAAATGGCCACCCTAAGTTAGTCCCATTTGCCTGCATTTGGCAGAACATCTGGCAGAAAGTGAACAAGTCATTTAGGGAAAGCTTAAAAAATAAATGCTGGCTCTGTGATGCAGAGCAAACATTTACAGGAAGTGCTCAGATCAAGTAGAATTTTCAGAGAGAAAAACGAATTGATGTTACAGATAGATGACATTGCAACAGAAATGTCGAATTCTATAGCTCGAAGCTTTGGAGTAATGCAGGCGTCAGACTTCAGGAGGTCTGAGTGAGGGTAGAATGGAGCATTGATGTGACAGGCTATTTAGAAATTCATAATCATCCTTGCAGCCTGAACTCCTGAAAATGTGCTTTTATTCAGAGAATCTCTTCATTTATTTTTGCCAGGGGCCTGCTATTTTATGTCAAGCAATCCAATCAAAATGTTTCTTCGAGGTTCTAATTGGTGGTCAATATAATCGTGGGGCTACTGAGGGAATTGTTGGGGCAGCAGCATCCCATGTCTCTCTGGGAGAGTGGCAGGAACGGACGAAGCAGTTACAAGAAATCAGCACCATATTATGGACAAACATGGCTGTTAATTCCTTTGCAGAGTTCAGGTATGAATAGTTATAATCTGACACTCTTTATTTCATAGAGAAAGTTACTTAATATGTTGAGATATTTTCAAAGCGATTTTAGACAAATGGACTGGCTGTAGGTAGAAGGAAATCCCTACTACATTTCCTGTGATTGTTATAGATTAACTTCAAATCTACATTGCACTGTTTTTGGAGAAACAGTGGAAAGAAAGGTTTTCATACCATGAAGGAGTGGAAGTTGAAATTCTCACTGTGATCCCAACTTCTAGCTTGAGTCATGAAATGTACAAAAAAAAAGAGAAAATTATTACCTTCGCTGCATTGTCATATGAAATCTAGAATGGTTCAACTTTTTCATTGTCATTATCTGGATTTGCAGTCCAGTACTACTTGAAGGGGTCTTGGTACAAGACAGTTGTCAATTTTATGTGGTCCTGTACAGACTTTTTTCACTGATCGTCTAGAGATTTTTGTAATCTAGTATGTGAATGAAAGGAGCTCATTTATTGTTTAGAGTATACTGGGTATTTGGGAGTTTTACTGTGATATTGATGCCAACCTTTAAATTATTTTTCAACAGAATGCTAACCATTACTGCTAATGATGGGCACATAAGATGCTACATTTGAATTAATGCACTATAACTGACCAATTAGTGTAATTTTGTTTAAAAGGTGCACGTTCTTGAAGGACTTGATGTATTTGTGTTTTATTTGCAGATTTACAGATTCCCGATTGCAGCGCATTGTTTTACATAAACAGCTCCAGGTAGTGAAGCATCTTTTGCCAAGAGAAATTCAGGAGGAATATTTAAAGACATGTGACCAACTTGTCTTTGACAAGGACGACACAGCTTGTGACTCTGTTCTGAGTTCGCTCAAAGGTCTGGCAGGGCATGGAGTACTTCCTGAAGACATAGTTTCACTTTTTGTGACATGCATACAAGAATTTTTGGGTAAAGAAAAGGATTTTGCAAGCCTTTCCAAGCAGGCCCAGAGTGGCTGTCTATGGGTGTACCTGGGGTTGCTGCAGATTCTGATTTGGACGCCTCAGACCAAGTTTGATCCTGCTGTTAAAAAGATGTACAAACTGAACTATATTAATGAGGAGGTCAGTCTTCATAACTTTTATCTTGACTTATTCAGTGAAACAGGAGAATGTCATAATTTTTTTAATCAAGAATAGTTAGACCAATGAGAGAATAATTGACTGTCATAGAGTTTGAGATGTTGCAGGTATGTCATTTAATTCTGTGACCCGTGTTCCTTAAAATTGTGATTTATTTTACACCCATATAGTAGCACTTCATCTTATGCTTTGTTGAATCTGTAAATTAATATTGCATTTTGATCTGAAATAACAGACATATTTATAGCTTCAAAACAAGTGTTTGAGCACTTCCCCAGACAGCTTCTCTTGATTTGCTCATCTAATAACTGAACAATTGACTGTGAAGATGAGGCACAATCTGTAGTGTGGATGACATTTGGTGATTCTCAAACCCCAGAAGGTATATGAGGAATACGTAAAAGGATATGTATAGCATCTTAGGACATCCACATTCAAAATATATGACCTCAGTTGTCAAACTAAGGATTGATAGATGATCTATTCACTGATTTAAAATAATCCAATTTTAACTGGATGACAGAGCACTTTGAGCTGCTTGCAAGAAAACTCTAAGTGAAACTTCCAATTTAATCTTAACTTGTCGGAGCTATTTTATACTTCATGAGAATTGTAAACTCTGAAGTTACAAAAAAAAAAATTACTTGGAGATATGGTGCGGAATAGGCCCTTTGAGCCACACCGCTCAGCAACCCCTGACAACCCTAATCTAATCACAGGACAATTTATGATGACCAATTAACCTACCCAGTATGTCTTTGGAATGTGGGAACCACAACACCCAGAGAAAACCCATGCATTTCACAGGGATACAGAGACTCCTTACAGAGGATGCTGGGATTGAACTTCGCCCTGAGCTGTAATAGCGTCATGCTAACGGCTATACTACTGTGGTGCGCTGTTTTTAAGGGTAGCCAACACATAATAAGAGATTGTGTTACTGTCCTTAAGATTATTAGATAGACTGTGATTTGGCTGTCCCAGTAATTTGAGTGATAGTCAAGAATTCAGTGCAATAACATGAGGTGCAAAGTTCTTCCCTCAATTTTGTTAAAGGGTGATTAATAGATTAATTATCTCCTTGATGTTAGGTTCTGTGTGGACAGAAGACACACACCATATTCATATTGATTTATAATTCATTATGTTGGAGATGCTTATGATGATGAGCAATCTTGATTACTCTAAAGTGTGGTTGAACATTTTGATAAATGATATTCGTAGTTGTTTTTGATTTGTCTGGGGTCATTTAAAGATCACCAGATTGCAGATTCTCATATTAATAGTTTCTCTTTTCCAAATCTCCTCTATTAGTTACAACAATTGGAAAGTGAATGGAAGAGCCGGAATCTGTCAGAACATTTATTTACGGGCCGAGAACACTCACGAGAAGGAGAGAATAAGCATTGCCATCCCCGAATTAGGTGCTTCATTAACTCTTTGTTTCTTTTCCAGCCCACATAGTATTTACTTTGAATTCATTACTTCCTTACTGTGGTTTCTTGGGCTGTAAACTTTCCTTTGTTAAACTCGCTGCTGTGAGATTGTTATCAGAGTGATGTGTGTGTGTGAGATGGAGAAGTATGAATAGTTTTAAAATCAGAAAAAATGTTGACCAGTATATTTTGCTTCTGGAGAGAACAAATCGTCCTGGATCTCTCATTTTTATAACAGAGCTAATGCCAATGTTTGCCTGGGCTTGGTGATACCATAAATATCATTACCTATGGTCTCTGTTCCTACTGTCGCTGTGTTTGACATTTCCATGATGAGTTTGCACCATGGTACAGCTGTTGTGTTGGGTTAGGGGTAATGGTAGGTTACAAACTGCATACAGTTATGTTGATTCTCAAGTCCATATCCTTTAGTGCTTTTCAGATTCATTGATTTTAACATTATCTTACATGCCATAGGTTTTTGCAGCAGAGAATCAAACAGCTGAAAGAACGGGCCACGGTGCTTTCCAGAAAACAAGCATACCGTCCAAATGTGCCTTCATACATATCTCTATACCAGGATATCCATCACTACATGTTGAGTATTGGCCATGGTTCCAGAATCAAAACACTTCTCTTTCGATTGCTGCAACATCTGCTGGTGAAGCGACCAAAAACAAGGCAGAGTTTCCAGACCATGTTAAAGGAAGAGGCGGCTTGGCAGCAGTCCCAACACCATTTCAGGAGGCGAATTGCAGAAGAGTACTGGCAGTATCCTGATGTGGTAGAGCCACTTAATGCTGCAGTCTTGCAAATGCAACATGGCATGAGACTTCTAACATCTGAAGTTCATCTTGCATTAAATCATAAGTGTGTCAACCAAGCTGAGCTCACAAGGCTGGTCACTTGCCTTTTGGTCTTCCCTTCCATCAGCTTTGAATTCCCAACCTACTACAGCCTTGCAGAAACATTATCTTCAAAGACCTGCATAGAAACAATACAAGGACTTGATGAGCTCTTGAGTAAAAACTTGTCAGCCAAATCTGAAGAGAAGACTTTGCTTAAAGAGCAAAGAATGCTGCCGACACAAGAACAGCTTCTGTTTAATGCACTACAATATCTGCGTTGCCACATACTCTCTGTGGGTGAACTGGATCAGGCTTCGTTGCAGCTTCTCAGGCACCTCTTTCAAGTAATTGATATGTTTGCTTTTATGCAATTTGTTTTTTATTTTGGAAATTCAATATCAAAGTTCACATTGCCTACGTAGTTTAAGAAATGTTAGCTTGTATGTACTGTGTGGTCTTACCAATTAAGCCAAAGCCTTGCCAGTTTTTCTCCAACTTTTTAAAACTAATTTGGCAGTGGGCCACGAACCAGAGTGATGGGTTAGTTATAGATGTAGTGTGTAGGTTAGGACGGAATAAGAATTTGTATTCCGCTAACATGCAGGCAGATTTGAAACGGGTGATTAAAAATAGGAGTGAAGGTGTTAAATCTGAATGTATGCAGTATACGGAAAAAGGTAAATGATCTTGCAGTGTAGTTAAAGATGGGTAGATATGACATTGTGGACATCACTGGGTCGTAGCTGACAGAAGTTCATATTTGGGAGCTTAACATCCAAGGATGCACATTATATCAAAAGGACAGTCAGGTAGAGCGAGTGGGATGGCTGTGTTAGTAAAACATGAAATTCTTAGAAATAAGTGCCATAGGATTAGAAGATGTAGGATTCTTGTGGGTAGGGTAAGAAACTGCAAGGATAAAAAGACCCTGATGGGAGTTATATGTGGTCTTGAAAAGTAGCCTGGATGTGGGGTACAAATTACAATGGAAGATGGAAGATGCATGTAAAAAGGGTAATATTATGATAGTCATGGGAGATTATATTAGGCAGGTAGATTGAGTAAAATAAAGTTGTTTCTGGATCCCAGGACAAAGGATTTGTGAATGTCTGTGATGTAAATTTTTTTTTTTAAAAGCAGCTTTTGCATGAGCCTACTAGGGAAAAGACAATTCTGCATTGGGTGTTGTGTGATGAACCAGATTTGATTAGGGAGGTTAATGTAAAGGAAACTTTGGAGTCATGATGTCATCATAATAATACCCTGCAGTTTAAGAGGGGAAAAACAAAAGTCAGACGCATCAGTATTACAGTGTATTACAGAGGCATGAGAGAGGAGTTGGCCAAACTGGACTAGAAGGTGATACCAGCAGGGATGATGGCAGAACAACAATTTGAAAGCTGCAGGGTAGTTAGATCCTAAAGAAGTATTCTAACGGGAAGATGAGACAATTGAGGATGATAAGGTTTTAAAAGCCCAACAGAAGGCAACTTAAATACCAATAAGGAGAGAAAGCATGAAATATGAAGTAAGCTACCCAATAATATAAAAGAGTACACCAAGTGTTTTTCAGATGTATTAGGGGAAAAAAGGAGAGTATTTTGCATCAGTCTTCATTGTGGTATGCCAGCAGTATGCCAGAAATTCGAGAGTGTCATGGGACAGAGGTGAGTGTAGTTGCCATTATTAAGAAGGTGCTTCAAGTCAAATTTATTGTCATTTAAATATATAAATGAAAATAAGGATAACATTTACAGATGAATCACACATAAATGATGAACTAAAGTGCATTAGTACAGAACACAGCGACACTTCGAGTACAATGTGACAGGGAGTTCAGAAGCCTTAATGACCTGGGGGGAAAAAACTGTTCCTCATTCTGACCATTCTTGATTTTATACATTGTAGTCTCCTGCCTGATGATAGGAAGTCAGAGGATGGTGGATGAATGGGTGGGTTCCTTAATAATACGAAGGGCCCTGCATACACAGTGCTCCTGATGACTGTCCCTGATGGATGGTAGGGAGACCCCTATGATCCTCTCGGATGTTTTCACAGTCCTTTGTAGCAATTTATGGTCCGATACTTGGCTGCTCCCTTACCAGATGGCGATGCAGCTTGGGAAGCTGAAGGTGATAAAGTCACCTGCACCAGATGAACTCCAGCCCACGGATCTGGAGAAGGTAGCTGAAGAGGTATTAGTAGTGATCTTTCAAGAATTGCTAGATTCTGGAATGGTTCAAGAAGACTGGAAAATCACAAATGTCCTTAAGAAGGGAAGGAGGCAGAAGAAAGGAAATTATTGGCCAGTTAGTCTGACTTCAGTAGTTGGGAAGTTGTTGGAATCCAGTAGTAAGGATGTGATTTTGAGGTATTTGGAGGCACATGATAAAATAGGTCGAAGTCGGCATGGTTTCCTTCGGGAGAATTCTTGTCTGACAAATCTGCTGAAGTTCTTTTTGAGGAAATAACTGGCAGGATAGACAAAGGAGAATCAGTGGATATTGTTTGCTTGGATTTTCAGAAGCCCTTTGAAAAGCTGGCACATATAAGGCTGCTAAATAATATAAGAGCCTGTGGTGTTATAGGAAAGGTAACTAGCATGGATGGAAGTTTTGCTAACTGGCAGGAGACAGATTAAGAGAATGGACTAAGAGGTGGCATATTGCATACAGTTGATTCCAGTTAATTAGTACACTTCAGGACCAGTGCATTTTAGCCCAATTAAGTGCCTGTCCAAATAAGCTGTAGTTTTGTGAAAATAGTTAAGGTATTAAAAAAAAGATAGACTATCATTTAATGAAGTAACAAATTATGTATTTAAATGAAATACAGAACAAGTTAGAACACCATCAATACTACCACAGTACTCTAAAATTATATTAAGTTCCTAATTATTATTGATAGAAAAATTTAGTGGTGACATCTCATAATTTTCTGCCTTTTTACAATATTATCGACTGTTGCATCCTCCAAATCATCATTTTCATTGTAATATAAAACTTCCAGATTCTTCGTAGTTCATAAGAGTTCTGTATTGACGTGCTGCTTATTTCTTGCCCACTATCGGTGACAAAAATCACTGCTTTTTGAACACAATCACACACCCTGATGCTATTGCTGGTATAAGAAGTACTGCTTAAGTGTACATCTGTAACACAATGGTTGGGGTACATAACGTGCTCCAGCTTGCACACAGAAATTTATAATGGTGTATTCTTTGTGGATAACAGGTATGAAGAAAATCATATTAATTACTTTTAACCACAATAACTTGTTTTGTATACAAGGCAATGGTAAATGCTTGGGATGAGCAAGAAGAATGTAGACGATTGAAAGAGGAGCAGGAAGCTAGCCTCTACAAATATAAGAGTAAGCAGCATGGCCTTTCGGTGTTGGAGGAGGAAGAAAAGGAATTCAGACAGAATTTCCCACAATATAGCAAGGTAGGATGAAATATTTTAATAAAGTTACTTCAGGTCTCACTTAGTAATGCAAAACTCATGATCTATTTTTTATGTATATATAAATATATATAAAATATATATTTATAAATACATACACACACACACACACACACACACACACACACACACAATATATATATCTTAATTTGCTAAAATTTAAAATTGAATAGAATTAAACTATTATTCAGATAAGGTTTAAGGTTTTGGTCATCTCCTAATCACTTTAAGAATCTTCAGGGATTCTGTCAACAAGCATATACAAAACTAAAATACTTCGATATTTAAAGCAGTATTTGTTCCTTTTGTAGGATTTCACTGATATTACATCTCAGCCCAGTCTTGAACAACAAGAGATGGACACTGAAGTTAAGATCACAGAGGCTAAAGCAGAATGTAGTGCGCCCATATCACCAGGTTCCATTGAAATGCTGATAAAAATTCACCAGCAAATATATCTGGGATGTGCCCAGTCTATGTGGTACAACCAGGGTGCACCAGCACATCAGAGTAGTGATTACCTTGGTGCATTTGTGTCCTCTTATCATACAGCAGCAATGCTAATAACAGAATTCTATTCTCTCATTGGTGAGTACACTCAATTATTTTGATTGTATTATGTATTTATTGCTTTCGTTTATTATATAGGTTTTCAAATCAGTTTGTTGAAAATATGTATGATCCAGTTTTTTGAAATGTTGAGTATATGATGCAACTTACAGTTGAAAAGCTGTCTGCTTGTTTTTAGTGATTGTATTCTTAGCTCTTGACTTCATGATTGCAATTTATCCTGCACTTGACAACAGAATTGAAAATGACAACTTATTTCTAGATTTGCACTGACAACTACAGCATAGAACAGCACAACACATAGCTGACCACCCTGGTTCTCTAAAGGACCAATTTTATCCCTCACTATCCTCTTGCTTTTAATATAACTGTAGAAACCTTTCGGATTTACTTTCACCTTATTTACCAAACCAACCTTGTATCTTCTTTTAGCTTTTCTAATCTCTTTCTTAAGATTCCTTTTACATTCTTTATATTCCTCGAGCAATTCCTTTACTCCATGCTGCCTATATCTATTGTAGACATCCCTCTTTTTCCAAACCAAGTTTCTAATATCCCTTGAAAACCATGGTGCTTTCAAACCTTTAACCTTTCCTTTCAACCTAACAGGAACATAAAGATTCTGTACCCTCATAATTTCACCCTTAAATGACCTCCATTTCTCTATTACATCCTTCCCATAAAACAACTTGAACCAATCCACTCTCTCTAAATCCCTTCGCATCTCCTCAAAGTTAGCCTTTCTCCAATCAAAAATCTCAACTCTAGGTCCTGTCCTGTCCTTCTCCATAATTATATTGAAGCTAATGCTATTGTGATCACTGGACCCGAAGTGCTCCCCAACACATACATCTGTCAGCTGACCTATCGCATTCCCTAACAGGAGATCCAACACTGCCCCATCTCTAGT
This sequence comes from Hypanus sabinus, assembly GCF_030144855.1. Classification (NCBI taxonomy): domain Eukaryota; kingdom Metazoa; phylum Chordata; class Chondrichthyes; order Myliobatiformes; family Dasyatidae; genus Hypanus; species Hypanus sabinus. The sequence continues at coordinate 102,184,698 of NC_082715.1, read as the reverse complement.
CGGTACTTCTATGTATTGTTGCAAAAAACTATCCTGCACACATTTCACAAACTCTAAACCATCCAGCCCTTTTACAGAATGAGCTTCCCAATCTACGTGTGGAAAATTAAAATCTCCCACAATCACCACCTTGTGTTTACTACAAATATCTGCTATCTCCTTACACATTTGCTCTTCCAACTCACGCTCCCCATTAGGTGGCCTATAATACACTCCTATCAGTGTTACTACACCTTTCCCATTCCTCAATTCCACCCAAATAGCCTCCCTAGAGGAGCTCTCTAATCTATCCTTCCAAGGCACCGCCATAAGATTTTCTCGGACAAGCAATGCAACACCTCCTCCTCTGGCCCCTCCTACTCTATCACACCTGAAGCAACTAAATCCAGGAATATTTAGTTGCCAATCACACCCTTCCTGCAACCATGTTTCACTAATAGCTACAATATCATAATTCCGGGTATCAATCCATGCTTTAAGCACATCCACCTTTCTTACAATGCTCCTAGCATTAAAATAGATACATTTAAGATACTCTCCCCCTCCTCCTCTTCTCATCCCTAACAATGCATTCAAATTTATTATCCTTTTCTTTCTTCTCCCCTACATCTTCGGACTGAGCGCATCCCTTCTCCATCACCTGCCTTTCCTTCCTCACACACTGTCTACTTACTTGCTCTACTGGTGAACTAATCTCCTCTCCCATAGTTTCCTCAAATTGATTCCCGCCCCCCCCATCCTACTAGTTTAAAGTCTGCCCTGTAGCCCTAGCAAACCTCCCTGCTAGGATATTGGTCCCCCCAGGATTCAAGTGTAACCCGTCCTTCTTGAACAGGTCACGCCTGCCCCAGAAGAGGTCCCAATGATCCAGAAACTTGAATCCCTGCCCCCTGCTCCAATCCCTCAGCCACGCATTCATCCTCCACCTAATTCCATTCCTACTCTCACTGTCACCTACTATCATCTTTATTGCATTCCTAATAAAATTGTTCAGATTATTGAGACCAGGCCTTCAGCATAAAGCTATTGCTAACTATCCCTAATTAAGTCCATGTTTTTCCAAATGTGAGTACATCCTGTTGCTAAGAATCTTTTCCAGTAATTATCCTACCACTGATGTAAGGCTTACCAGTCTATACCTGGTTTGTCCCTGTTTCTTCTTTTTACAGCATTTAGGGAGATGCTTGTAATAAAAAGGTGAACATTGGTTGCTGCTTAACCACTGTAGCCTTTTTTTAATATATAAAAAATTTGTGAAGAAAAACATAGACTAATGAGCATAAGATTTATGGAATAAAAATTCCATGTCAGCTTATTTCTGTCAAAGGAATTATAAATATTAAATTTAGGCTACCATGTGAAAATTGGGTGTATGTTCTGCAATACTTTTACAAATAATAAATTATATATATGATATTTTATTTGGGTTAGATGCTTCCATGAGTGGTCAGCTTCATGGCAGTCAGTTGCTAATGAGTTCCCTCATCCAAAATGCTGTTTCTGAAGAAGGGAACTCTGAGCTCATCCTGCCTCAGGAGGAAACCTATGACTTCTATCACCATCCAAATATTCAGGAGGTCAAGAAATGTCAGCCTGTTCTGAGAAATCTGGCCCAAAAGGTGAAAGAATTACTGATAGATTGGCCTGACCATCCAGCCCTGTTGCAGGTGAGGAAAATTTAGTGTTGTGTAGTGTGTTTTAAGCATTAAGGCAATGCTATGCTGAATGTGGGCTTGGTGCATGTTACCCCTGAGATCTATGACACATGACACTATGTGCACAGTTCATTGAATCAGTGAACCTTGGACCTAACATTGTTGTGTGAAGGGAATAAAAGTTTCATTTGTTTAAAAACAACAAAATGAACAAATGACAGGAATGCATTTTGTTATTTTCTAATCTGTACAAGGGCTTCCTTGGCTTTAATGTGCTATTTTTGTTAATGTTAGCTGGTTGTGAGCAGAGGCTCCCCTCCCCCTTTCCTTTCTAAAATTTCAGTTGTCAGTACCATCTGGGCCTTATACCTTTTTAAATGTTCATGTTCAACTTGTTTTCATACTTTTATCACTTCCTGAAATTTTCCTTTTAATTGGTTCATCTCCTATATGGGAATGCTTCCATTTAAAGTAGTGTATTCTCTGAAAACAAAAGCGCATGACCATTTTATTCCTTCCCTTTGTACGAGTTATGATCCATGGACAAAAGGCAAATTGGAAGCAAAATTGTTCAAGTATGTTGTCGTGATTTGGTAAAGGGATAGGTCCAGAATGAAGCTTTAGTTTTGCCAGTTGTCGACTTAGTTACAGGTCTAGAAATGTGCCATTTCCTCAAGCCACTCTATTTTAAGCTAAGGAAGTTTCTAGTTTGGTCTTACTAAGAGTAAGTTTGCAGTTTATTACCTTAAGAGACCTGCACTTTGTGCATTGGTTTTTGATTTGTTTTACCACACAATGGAAAGAATAAATGTATTTTAAAAATTTATTCTGTATAAGAGGTGCATGACAAATGAATCATTTTTTTACAATGTTAAAATCATAAGAAATTTCTGGAAACAACTTGAGCAAACTTAGATGTGCTATTTCTAACAGTTGATGCTACTTCTACAATTTTAAATCTAGCGATGTGTTCGCTGCCCCTAACGATAGATAAATTTGGATATTTTGAGTTTCAATTTGACATGGCAGCAGATATGTCCTGGATGTTAAAATTATGTCATGATTATATGAGTTGTGTAGCTTTGGTAAGGAAACTCAAGGCACTCTTTTTTTTTGTTTCACAGTTGTTGGTTGTAATGGACAGAATTCGAAGCTTTCCCATCTCCAGTCCTCTGGCAAAATTCTTAAGTGGTATGGAGATCCTCTTGAGCAAAGCCCAGGTGAGCCATTTCCTCCTCATTACTCTAACAACCCTTTGTTTCAATCTAACTAAATGTGTTTGAATGATGTTTATTCTGCAGGCAGTTTTCAACTTGATCTGTTTTGCAGGATTGGGAACAGAATGCGAGTCGCTCTGTCTCCTTGCGAGAGCATCTTGACGCTATCACCCACCTAATTATCCAGTGGAGGAAATTGGAGCTAAAGTAAGAGTCAAGTTTTTCAAACAAATGGTGACTTTCAGAGTAATTTGATGCATGTTTACTGTAGTGATGAATAGTCATGAATTGATGGAGTGTGAAACACTTTTATACAGAAGTTACTGTACATCAGTCCAGATATACTTGAAATGATCAATTTCATTTGCTTCTAAACTGAAATAAAATTATGAGAATTTAATGATCCTGGCTTTGTACAGATGGGGCAAGGATCTGCATTCTGTTAGTGGTTTCCTTTGTTCTATCTCAGTGCACCAACGTGATGAAATGATTCATGTGGAAGGCATGCAAAGGCAAACTTTTCACTGCATCTCGGTACAGGTGACAATAATAAAACAATTTGCTAACATTTGTCATTAATATGTACGTTATAGTTTTTGTGCATAAAGGGATGATATAGAAATTTCCTTACATTAATGAAGCTGCATGTGAGTGCAGTGAAGGCTCACCAGATTGTCTCTTAGGATCATGGTTTATTATATAAAGAGAGATTGAGCAAATTGAGGCATGTCTCAGGTTTAAAAAAAGAGATTTGATCTTGTGAAATTTTGTCTATTTCACTGTTTTCTAATGACTCTTCCAACAATTTTTTAAACCCCTCTGTTTGACATTGACTGGAATTATCAGAGCTGAATTGGCACCCTGGGGGTAGCTTCCTGATGCCATGGCTTTAAGAGAAAATCTAAGAATGGATAACCTGTGAATGATTCTTTGATTCCCTGAAACATTTTCACCATCTAAAATGTATATAAAGCAAATGATGGAGTACTCATTTATCTAATGAGTAAAAGTTTCACACTATCCATGGAAGGTAGATTATTGCCTTTGGTAATCAATGACCTTATTTAAATCTTCATTTCTCTCCATTATTTCACAACAAGGCTTCAGTAGTATTTCCTAAAAAAGTTGACGGTGGTCATTTTGAAGTGGAAGCAACGTCATCAGGGTTTTCAACCAATATACATTACGCTTACCTCTGGAAATACATCCTTGTTACTTCATTATTGCCAGTTGGTTTCCTTAAACTGCTGACCTAAATAACTTAATGTGAACTGTGGGAGTTCAGGAATGTAACATTGATTTCAACTTCTCTAGAGCAATTAAGAATGATTTTAATGCTAACTTTTCCAGTCATGCTGTTGTCTGAGAGTTTTGTAAACAAAAAAAAGGCTGAATTTCACTTGGATGGCAAAGAGTCAATGGTATAAAGAAATATGTCCAGTGGATCATTTTGCTACTCTGGCACAATTATACATCAGCTTTCATCTCGGGAAACTATTTGTCAATAATAATGTAATCATGGTAGATGAACAACCAATGATAATGAAGAATGCACAGTTGGGGGAAGAATTTAAGATAAGTAAATGGAATATCATATGAAGTTAAGATAGAAACTATAATATTTTCATAAACAAAACCTCAAATACTTTGCAAAGATTGCAATCTATTTGCATAAATGTTGTCTTCCAAGGCCATGCAAGTGATTCAACCTTAATTTTTAGTTATATTTTTTAAATTTCTGCCCACAGTTGCTGGAATTATAGTCTTGACATTGTGAGGAAAAGACAGATGGAGAAATCATCCAATCATTGGTTTTCGTTATATCAGTTGGTTGAAAAATACCTACAGAAGCAAACAGGAGAAGATTTGAAAGGTAGTATAATTTGCTTTAATTTTCTTAGTGGTTAAGATATTCAGCAACCAGTTGATGAAGTATATTTTTGCTTTGCAGTCACTTCACAATACTTGACCACCTTATTGTTAAATTTGGAACTTTTATCACAGGCTCTGTAATGTTGGATAATTTGAGTGTTTAAACTTGAAGTAATGTACACATTTAACAAAATCAATCCGAGTTCCATTTAAAAATTTTAGAAGCTTCCAGAGGTTTCTGTCCAAAATTGTATAGTTAACAACACTTAACAACGAAATTATATATATGTCATGTCATATGACAGTGATATTAAGCCTGATTCCGAAAAAAAGTGATTTTTGTCACTGATACTTGGTGAAAAATAAGCTGGAAAAAATTCAGAACTGCTTTGCTCACTGTGGTTTCAAGCAATCGGGCTTGGATATACCACAAAAGGCTGGGAGTAAAAATGAAATCATTTTGTAATTTCAGCAAGTTAGGAACTGCGAAGAATTTGAAGGTATTGACAATCATCTTGAGTGTTAGAATAAAAATGAAGGTTTGAAGGATGCAATTGTTGAAAGCATTATCTGCTGTTGGTGTCTGCGCTGAATTCTTCTGTCGATAACTGTTGGGAAGTAATACAGTTTTATAGTACTGTGGCAGTGTTGATAGTTTTCTAATTCGTTCTGTATTTTATTTTAATATATAATTTGTTACTTTGTCTTTTTATACATTTTTAACTTTTTCCATGAAACTTTGGCTAATTTGGGCATTGGGGCAGTTGCATAATTGGACAAAAAAATGTTACCCGATGTATCTCAATTAATTGGAATTAATTAGCTCTTTGTGTGTGTACAGTACATACAGCTAAAGCTGTAAGTGGGAAGTTGTTGAATTAAATTATTCATTGACATTTCTTCTATCGTAGCATTCATAAATGTTCAATATTTTGAACCTCCAATACCAACATATCATGATATTCCTTTAATTAACCTGGTAGTAGACTTGGCTCCCTTATTGTTTCTGCTTTCCCAAATTCATTTGGTGTTTTTAGAAATTATCTGAAGTCTTTCTCCCTTTTTTGATACTGTAAGGTATTTCTATAATTCTGGTACACCTGACTGACAAGATATTGTTTGTGTACTTCTGCCAAATAAATCATCTCTTTTAACTTCTGCTTTTATTATTCTAATTAGAAGTGGCTGGCGGGATGACACAATCGGAGGTAATCAAAATACTGCAAGCTTTTATTGAAGGAGCTACCTTGGCAGAATTCCATTTCCGGTTATCTATGCTGCTAGCATTCCATTGTCATGTATTGGTAGTGCCAGAGCAAGAAGGAAAAGGTAAATATCTGCATTATAGAAGTTATTGTAGTGTCACATCAACTTAATCTTGATATTTTTTTCATTTTAAAAACTGTATGGTACCTTTTAAATAATTACTTTCCCAATGAGAAGAAAATGGATTCAATGAAAACTTAATTTAACTACCATTGTGTTGAAGAGTACACTACACAGAAGAAATACCAGGCTAATTTTGATGAAGGCTGTAGTTATACTCTAGACTTGTTATATTTTTATTTGGAGATATTTGAAAGATTGGGGAACCAGACAAGACTCAAAAGAGTTCATATTTTAATACTCCTGGAAAGTGCGCAGGGTACACAGCAGATTTTGGATGAAATTTCATGCAGATGTAAGGTGGAAAAGATGAGAAGGATTTTAAGATCATGGGAATCTGTTGCAGTCTCAATGAAATAAAATTCTGAGGTGAAATAAGAGGGGAGTTGTAATTTAAAACAGGTCTAATGGAGCAAGTTGAAAAGAATAGATTGCAGGAGTTAAAAGTACAATTCAACGCTTTAATGGTAATGAATGTGAAATGTGATGAAATGAGACAGTTAAGCATTGGTGCACTTAATTAAGATAAATGATTTCAGAATTTTGTTTTTTGTTTTGCCTAAGTTATAGGAGTAATTTAGAAATTCTGGAAAGAAGTAAGGCCCTTGGTGCCACTGATCTATTGATGACTGGATAATTTGTGCATCTTTCCTTGGGGATATGTATGCACGTGTTTTAAAATATTTCATTAAATGAGTAATGACATTTGACAAAATTTTCATTTTAGATACCTTATGCAGTTTACTCTGGAATTTGTACAACTACTACAAGCAATTTTCAGAGACCGTTGCTGCTAAAATAACTGAATGTCGTAGCCCGATAGAGAAAGAATTGAAGGTATCAATGCAAATCTACTGACTGTGTTCCTGAAAGTGAGAGTTAGTCTGTAAAATAGATGGCTGACAATTTTTTTGTTTCCAGCTGTTGAGCACAACTCAAAGGTAGTTTTCATTTGCATTGCTGATGCTTGTTTGCTTGTAGGTTTGGGTGTATTATTGCCTGGCATTATTTGGGATACTCAAATTTTGGATATGAAAATGGTTATTCTTAAAGTTTTTGGGAGCCCTGTTCTTGGCTACTAATAGTCCATTTTGGACAAGAGTTAGGGCATGGACTGTAATTCAAAGACTCTTGCAGTCAATTGTGCCTGTACCAGCTCTTTATATTCAAATAAAAACATTCTGAAATTTAAGTTTATATCAGCGAGAGACCTGTCTGTGTTGATGTCCAATATGGTCCTTTGTATTGTGTTCCCAGTTGCCATACAGGGTTTCTAGCCAAGTTAGGCCAGGTTGTTGTCTCTTTTTTACAGGGTTGTAGTTATCCTGTTAATTCACAGCCCATCCCACAAGATCTCTGGTTTTGCAGGAATATTTGGTGTCCTGAACCAGTGTTTGATTCAGGACGCCAATTGAGCAGGTATCAGTCTGTCTGAGTTTTAGGGCAGAATTTTTTTCCTTTGAGATGGAGTGTCCTGTATCAATCATACATCTCTTTGTAGGTAGTGCTGCAAAATGGTTTTACCTTTGGGTTTAGAAGTATTGTACTGATGTATTGTTTTGCCCCGAATTTCCCTTCTAACTTGATCATTTTGTCTCCAGGACTACATTAGAATTTGCAGATGGAATGATGTCAGTTACTGGGCTGTAAAGCAGTCAGTGGAGAAAGCACACAGGTAATTAAGGCTGTGGGAGGGTTTTAAAAGAAAATGTTAATTGGGACTTCCACAGAACAATGTAGAAAACCTATCAAGAGCTGATTATTCAAAAACACTTGTTCTAAATGCACCCTTTAAATGTTTCTGGGAAGTAAAAGCATGCCATTTTTGTTGATAATAAAGTGTGTGGTTTTGCTGCAGTCCTTCATCCAATGTAGATTTTGCAGTTATTTCTTAAGCTGAAATATGGGTCAAGAAGTTTCTCTTTTACTTGGTACAATTTATAGCTTGCTATTGCATGATGTAATTGAGATGAGTGCTGTTGATGCATCTTGGGGGATGCAATTTACTAGGGAAATCAGAGTTGAAATGCAGTTTTAGTAGGGTTAAGTGAAAATGGGTGAGTGGAATATGTAAGCTATCAATAATAACCAGGAAATAACTTGGAAAACGTGTAGCTCAGATGGTTGATGGTTGAGTTGAGTTGTCTGATCTTGACAATGCATTTGCAAATGTTTCATCACCATACGAGGAGCTATTTGCAAATGGATTGCCAAGATCGGAGAATCTCAACCCAAATGGCAACCTAGGCTAACTGATCCAAAATAACTTATTTCTATGCTCTGTGTTCGTTGTCTAGTAAATTATACATTTTGACAGTGTTTTATTTTGCAGGTAAACAAGTGAGTGCCCAGCTTATCTCAGCAATGGCATATATCCATTTATATAATTTCTGCTGTAGTGTTGGAGTTCCTTAACACATTGTGCCAGCAGTTGAACATGGCCTATCAGAGAGCATAACTGCTCAGGATGTGATTGAATTCTGTGGTTATTGTTAACCAGCAGCCTCAGCTCTTTGCTGATATAAGAATTGATAGATATTATTGGCTGTATTTAGGAAAATAATCAGCAATGGATGGATATATTTGATGGTCTGCAGAATAGTGCATGTTAACAGTAGTTAGAAGTGTATTATACTATGTTCATAGGGACAGGGTTCATCCATTTAGCTGCTCACCCTGATTACCTGAATTTGTTTCACTATCCTTAACGTGATTGTTTCCGAGTCAACTCAAGCCTTCAGATAGCTCTGAATTATTAGTTTTAGGGATATGAATTTTTGATCACCAGGATGTTCAGGGGAGGAAAGCCTTTCCTGATTTCACTCAACTGCTTAAACAAAAAGCAGAACAGCAAATTTATGCTTTTCAGTCCTCATGATGTGACTCCTTAAACCTAATGTGAACCTGCACTTTATCTGTTCTGTCATTACTTTGTGCAAGTTGTTCATTTTCCTGAACTGACACAGTACTCCAGATTTATGTCTCATTGACTTTGTATGTGCTCATAGGACATTGTTTAAGTTGATGAAGAAGTTTGAAACTGCTCTCCAACAGCCATGCCGTCCTGCATTAACAGAGCTGGGAAGAACTGGAAGTTTGGGCAGTGTTGACCAACAAAAATGGACCAAGATAGAAAAGCTAAATTGTACACTAAGGAAAGTTTTCACAGAAAAATGGGATTCAACACAGGTATATAAGAAGTAACTTTATAGCATTAGCAGACAATTAACCTATTAGCTGTTGATCAATAAGTATTGAAACAAATTAAGTTATTGAAACTGGTTTGTGATTGACAGATTCTATGAACATTATTTATAAATTCTTTTAGCTTTCTAATGTAGAATTAACCATGTTATGTTCTGAAATCTTAATGCCAACCTTTCATAGTTTGGGATCTGTATGGGGCACATATAATTTTTGTTTAATGCAGTTTCAAACTGATTTTCAAACTGATTTTCACTTGGTGTCTCATTTATTTCTTTGCTCCTTTTGAGTACTGGCTGTATTTCAGCTGGTAATGCTTATTCTGAATTTGAATTTCACTCCACCAGAAGATCAGGTGTAATGCTGAGGCAGTACTGGGAGCTTTTTTAGATCAGACTTATCTTAATCATTTAATCATAATCTGAGTATCTTAATTATTTTTGCATCAAGTAACTGTAAAAGATCGCATGGAACGACTATACACAAGTGTCTCAAAAGGCGCCTCCAATGTTACGAAGAAATAATTATTACCCTAATCCATTTATGGGGGCTTGCTATGTGAATATCACATGTCTCTTACGTTCAGTAGCAATGCCTGTTAAGTACTAAATTGGCCATACAATACTGAAAGAGACGTGAACAATGCAATAAAAAATTTAATGTTTGTCTTTTAGATGTATCACTCTGTACTTCCTGGGTACATTGCCTCTTAAACTATTGCTTAATCTAAACTTCATCCTTACCCAGACTTCAGAAATTGTTAACTACTATCATCTTGATTTGATCTGAAATGTTGCCAAAATGCTGTATTAACTTTAGGTTATTGAAATTTGTATTTTACCTGCTATTTCCAAACTTTAGTGTATTTAAAAGTAGTTTTTAATGCATCCCTTTGTTAGCTTTGCTTGCCAATTTGTTCAGTACCTTTTGTTATAATGTTTTTTGTTCTGTTGAAGTAAATGAGTAAACTGCATGGCAATTGTGGATGACCCTCTATATCTGTTCTCATATTCTTAACAGTAGCGCAACTGCAAATCCAGGTTTACTGTCTCTCCATCTTTCATTGCACAAAGTTATTTCCAGTTAAGCTATATACATTTCCCTTCAAGCAAGTGTCTGAAATGCTCTAGCCAAAAGTAAATGGAATTAATGTAGTTTAATTAGTTTTTCTTAGTACAAAAGAGGTGAGCTGTTTTATTAAAATATATTCATTCTTAATGTATGTTAAAATAATCTTGTTTCAAAGAGTTTGGAATAAAATTGATAATTACTGTTTGAGTAAGAATATTTTTGGTGAGGGGGAAAAAACATGCTCTTGATAGTATAAACTTATTTCATTATTTTAAATACTTAATTGTCTGATTGTCAACCCAGTTACAGTTGAATATTATGGGAACTTGGAAAGCAAGATGTTGTAACTGATGCAGTGGTGTTTGCCTTTTGACTTTAACTTGGTTGTACACTTTCTTGATTTCTAACACTATTGAATAACATTTCAGGCAATTTTTCCTAACTTGGGAAAAAGCATTCTTTATAAAGATGCGAATTCTCTTCAGACTCATCTGCCAGTACTATGTAAAAGGATGAGAAAACTGTGTTTGAAGCTGGTGATGAAAAGTTCCCTTCCAAGATTGGTGGAAAGTCTGGATCAGTTTGCAGGTATCAAAAGATGAAACTTAGCATTCCCAGCCCTTGTATTAGCAGGCACCTGTCAACTGTAATCTGAATTTAGATCTAAATGAAATGTCCGATAGCTTAAATAGTAATTGCTGAAAGTTCAGTTCTGCTAAGATTATTGGTTATTGTTGTACCAAGACTGAGTTGGAGCACAAGGTTACAAACAAATTGGGTGATGAACAACCGACTTAGAAAAAAAGATTATTTGCAGAGACTCGTTGAGCATTCCTTGAGCACCAAGAGATGGAAAGATTTGAAAGAGAACTGGAGGTAGACTTTGAACTACAGGATCCCTTGTCTGGTATTTTGTGGACAATCCTTGAATTGTCACCTTTCATGAATTAATCTCTGGACTGACTTAAGGTTATGGCTTATAAATTCTTGGTCATATACACTATGAAAAATAATTTTCATCCATGAAAATGTGGGACTGGCCACCGCAGGAGATGAACTGGAGGTGAAGTGTATAGATGAATTAAGGGGCTGCTGGGTAACTATATGAAGAAGTGTTACGCTGATAAATTTAGATGTGAAAATACCAGAAAGGGCATTAATGCTGGCATTTGGGCCTAATAGGCCATTTTTATTCCATATAACTTGTAAGTATACTGAGTGGGGGAGGGTGGTGTGGCTGGAGGAACAAAATGCTGCAGGTACCAAATAACTGAAGTAAAACTAAATGTGCGCATATTGCCTTCATTCAACAGACTGGTCAACTTGGAAGAGAAATTTAAGGATCACTTTTAATGTTAGTTGGGTGATTAGAAAAATATTCATGGAGCAGAGTCATTATCTGCTCTTAATGTCTCCCCTGATGCCACAGAGGGATTTGTATTTCCTGTTTTTAGTTGTATGGGTTACTTGTGTACAATTGTATTTCACTTTGCTGGTGGGTCAAAAGAAGATATTAGGCACATAATATTGCTGCCATGATCATGGACTGTTTTCAGAAATACTTTTCCCTTGGTAGTAAATATATTTCATTGGTGAGAATGGAATAATCAAAGATGTTCTTGTTGACTATCGAGACTTTCCAAAAATTGATTAGTCTCTCCTAATCAATGTAGGTGATGTTATCACTGGAGCACAAGATCTCCAGGCTCTTGTGGTTGATCAGAATGCTGATAAGGATGTACAGAAATCAGAAGTCAAACATATTTTGATGCAGAAGCAAAGGGCATTGGCAGACCTCTTCAAGCATCTTGCTGAGATCGGTGAGTATAATGTACCATGTCAAGGAACAAAGGCTCCTGAATTTTGCTTTGGTATCTTTTAACTTGAAAATGTTTACTTCTGTCAACTAACTTGGGTAACATAAAACAGATGTTAACTAATTCAAAATCTCTCTGTATTATATGAGCACACATATTCATGTAAATGATAGTTTCTGACCAATGACTTAGGTTCCTGAATTCTATTGCTTCTTTTGTACCAGTACTCACTTTCCAACTCAATACACTCGAATAGGGATCTCCTGTTGGCCAAACAATTGATCCTTCTCCCTGCCTTGGGAAGGGGTCTTTCACAGAATAGTTTCTGGAGTTCCTGCTGCTCCACAGCAAAGACTATTTTACTATTATTCTTTCTTTTCTGCACCATTATGCTTTACTTCTATTGGTTTGAACTTGACTAGACAGTAAACACGAGGAAATCTGCAGATGCTGGAAATTCAAACAACACACACAAAATGCTGGTGGAATGCAGCAGGCCAGGCAGCATCTATAAGGAGAAACACTGCTGACTTTTCGGGCCGGGACCCTTCGTCAGGACTAACTGAAAGGAAAGATAGTAAGAGTTTTGAAAGCAGTGGGGGGGAGGGGGAAATGCGAAATGGTAGGAGAAGACCAGAGGGGGTGGGATGAAACTAAGAGCTGGAAAGGTGATTGGCAAAAGTGATACAGAGCTGGAGAAGGGAAAGGGTCATGGGACAGGAGGCCTCAGGAGAAAGAATGGAGGTGGGGGAAGAACCAGAGGGAGATGGAGAACAGGCAAACAACTAAATATGTCCCGGATGGGGTAAGAAGGAGAGGAAGGGCATTAACGGAAGTTAGTGAAGTCAATGTTCATGCCATCAGGTTGGAGTCTACCCAGCCGGTATATAAGGTGTTGTTCAACCTGAGTTTGGATTCATTTTGACAGTAGAGGAGGCCATGGATAGACATATCAGAATGGGAATGGGGCGTAGAATTAAAATGTGTGGCCTCTGGGAGATGGCCCATGATCCTTTCCCTTCTCCAGCTCTGTATCACTTTCGCCAATCACCTTTCCAGCTCTTAGCTTCATCCCACCCCCTCCGGTCTTCTCCTATCATTTCGCATTCCCCCCTCCCCACTACTTTCAAATCTCTTACTATCTTTCCTTTCAGTTAGTTCTGACGATGGGTCTCAGCCCGAAACGTGGATAGTGCTTCTCCTTATAGATGCTGCCTGGCCTGCTGTGTTCCACCAGCATTTTGTGTGTGTTGTTTGACTAGACAGTGTTGACTTTTTTTTGGCTCTGGCCCAAGGCTACAAGGTAGCATTATCTCATTGTTGTTCCAAATATGGACTTGCCTCTGATACCATTCCCTTTCTTTTCTCAGACCACTTTAAACCAGTTTAAGTCAGATAGTATGCTCGGGGTACTTGAGATACAGACTGCTGTTTCGTCAGTCTGCAGCAGGTTGGTGGTTGGTAGAGTCTTTATGATCACCTCCATTTACTCTGATTCAGCTACCCCTGAGCAAGAACAGTGGTTCACAGAATAGTTCACAAAATGGTGGGGTAAAAACAGTCTCTCAAAGTCCATTCCTTCCACCACGTGGTGTCAATGAAGGCATTTATTTTGTCTACTTCCACTGTCTTTGACTTCTTCCATTTAGTTGTTTAGCAGACTTAAAATTCCTGCATGGCCAGCAACCACAGCTAACATCCCCTGCCAGCTGAATAAATTACATCTGATGGAATCAATCACATTAATGAATACTGCTGTGTTAAAGGAATAGAATAACTGAAATACGGATGCAGCATCAAGCTATTTTAGAGAAGATAACAGCAGAAAAGCAGCCTTGAACTTCCAGGAGCAGCAAGTGGCCCTGAGCAGTTACTTTAGCAAAAACCTCCCGACAGATATTCACAAATATTTATGCCAATTAAAAATTGAACTGTGAATAACTTGGCTGAACAAAAAGTAAATTACTTTAGAGCAACGAAGTTTTCGCCCCCACTTTTGGGAGCTCTGGCTAAGATTTTTAAATTGTGAGCTACTAGATGACTGGAGGATGGCAAACGTGGCTCCCCTTTTCAAAAAAGGACAGCAGGAAAAGCCTGGAAATTATAAATTTGTCAGCTTAACATCAATAGAATCAGAATCAAGTTGCATCAATATATTGGGCCCAGCATGTTGACAGCCAGGAAAATTACAGAAAAAAGTTCCAAGGACTGTTTTAATTATTATTTGAAAAGGCAAAAACTAATCAGAGGTAACCAGCCTGGCTTTGTCAAGGGCAGATCGTAGATGGACAATCTGATTGAATTTTTGAGGAGATAATAAAACCTCTAAATGTTGTAGGTAGTGTGGTTTTACTTGAACCTAGTAAGGTCTTTGAGCAACTTGAGAGATCAGCCTAAAAGATTTTAGAGCATGGTGCAGGAAGGAAGGGTTCAGGTTTTTGGATAATTGGTCTTTGTTCCAGGGACATTGGGATCTGTTTCGAAGGGATGGTCTACATCTGAACCGGAGGGGCACTAACATTCTTGCAGAAGTGTTTGCCAGTGCTGCTCGGGGGGGTTTAAACTAGATGTGCAGGGGGCAGGGATCCAGATCCAGAGGGTTGTTCAGAAGGAGCATGGGGTTAAATGTGTAGAAGGTTTGGGTGATCTTGAGAAGGTCATCAAAATTCAGGGTGCAATTAGCCCAATGGAAGTTCAAGGAGCTGGGTTAGGTACGTAGACAGTGTTTTAAGCAAAGAGAGGAGGAATGGGCTCAGAATTCTATACTTGAATGCGCGTAGTGTCAGAAATAAGACAGATGAGCTTGAAGCTCAGATGAAAATGGGGAACTACGATATTGTTGGGATAACGGAGACATGGCTGCAAGGGGATCAGGCCTGGGAATTGAGTGTACCAGGGTATACATGCTATCGTAGAGACAGAAATATGGGAAGAGGGGGTGAGGAATGAGATTCAGTCCTTAGCAAGAGATGACTTGGGAACAGGGGAAGTAGAGTCTGTGTGAATTGAGCTGAGGAACAGTAAGGGTAAAAAGACCCTAATGGGTGTTGTGTACAGGCCCCCAAACAGCAGCGTGGATATTGGGTACAAGTTGAGTAGGGAGTTAACATTGGCATGTGCTAAAGGTAATGCAGTCGTTATGGGAGATTTCAACATGCAGGTGAACTGGGAGAATCAGGTAGGTGCTGGACCCCAGGATAGGGAGTTTGTGGAGTGTCTAAGGGATGTATTTTTGGAACAGCTTGTGCTTGAGCCAACCAGGAACGAGGCTGTTTTGGACTTGGTGATGTGTAATGAACAGGAATTGATAAGTGATCTTGAAGTAAAGGAGCCATTAGGAAGTAGTGATCATAACATGATAAGTTTTTATCTACAATTTGAGAGGGATAAGGGCAGATCAGAGGTGTCAGTGTTGCAATTAAATAAAGGAGACTACGGAGCCATGAGGGAAGAGCTGGCCAAAGTTAAATGGGCGGATGCCCTGGCAGGAAAGACAGTGGATCAGCAGTGGCAGATATTCTTGGGCATAATACAAAAGATGCAAACGCAGTTCATTCCAATGAGAAGGAAGGCTTCAAAGAGGGGGAAGGGGCCACAGTGGTTGACAAAGGAAGTCAGAGATTGTATAGCATTAAAGAAAAAGAAGTATGACAGGGCTAAGATGAGTGGGAATACAGATGATTGGGAAAGTTTTAAGGAACAGCAGATCTTAACTAAAAAAGCAATATGGAGAGAAAAAACCAGGTATGAGCTCAGTCTAGCCAGGAATATAAAAGGGGATAGCAAAAGCTTTTTTAGCTATGTGAAGAGAAAGAAGATAGTTAAGAACAATGTTGGCCCCTTGAAGAATGAATTGGGAGAAATTGTTATGGGAAACAGGGAAATGGCAACAGAATTTAATGCGTACTTTAGATCTGTCTTCACCAGGGAGGACACAAGCAATCTCCCAGATGTATGGATGGGCCAGGGTCATAAGATATCAGAAGAATTGAGACAGATTGACATTAGGAAAGAAACTGTGATGAGTAGACTGTTAGGACTGAAGGCTAATAAATCCCCGGGTCCAGATGGTCTGCATCCGAGGGTTCTAAAAGAGGTGGCTCAGAAAATTGCGGATGCATTGGTAATCATTTTCCAATGTTCCTTAGATTCAGGATCAGTTCCTGAAGATTGGAGAGTGGCTAATGTTATCCCACTTTTCAAAAAGGGAGGGAAGGAGAAAACAGAGAACTATCGCCCTGTTAGCCTAAAGTCATTCGTGGGGAAGATGCTTGAGTCCATTATTAAGGACGAAATAGTGGCACATCTTGATGGCAGAAATAGGATTAGGCCGAGCCAGCATGGATTTACCAAGGGCAAATCATGCTTGACTAATTTATTGGAGTTTTTTGAGGGTGTAACAAGGATGTTAGACGAGGGTAAGCCAGTGGATGTCGTGTACCTAGATTTTCAGAAGGCATTCGATAAGGTGCCACATAGGAGATTGGTGAGTAAAATCAGAGCTCATGGCACTGGGGGCAGGGTTTCAACATGGATAGAAAACTGGTTGGCAGATAGAAAGCAAAGGGTAGCAGTGAATGGGTGTTTCTCGGACTGGCTGGAGGTGACTAGTGAGGTACCACAGGGCTCTGTATTGGGACCACAGCTCTTTACGATTTATGTCAACGATTTAGATGAGGGCATTGAAAACTATATCAGCAAGTTTGCTGACGATACTAAACTGGGTGGCAGTGTGACATGCGAAGAGGACGTTAGGAGAATACAGGGAGACTTGGATAGCCCTGGTGAGTGGGCAGATACTTGGCAGATGTCATTTAATGTGAATAAATGTGAAGTTATCCACTTTGGAAGCAGGAACAAGAGGGCAGAGTATTGTCTGAATGGTGTAGAGTTAGGTAAGGGAGAAATGCAAAGAGACCTAGGAGTCCTAGTTCACCAGTCAATGAAGGTGAATGAGCAAGTGCAACAGGCAGTGAAGAGGGCAAATGGAATGTTGGCCTTCGTTACAAGGGGAATTGAGTACAAGAGCAAGGATGTCCTTTTGCATTTGTACAGGGCCCTGGTGAGACCACACCTGGAATATTGTGTACGGTTTTGGTCTCCAGGTTTAAGGAAGGACATTCTGGCAATTGAGGAAGTGCAGCGTAGATTCACTAGGTTGATTCCTGGGATGGCAGGGCTGTCTTACGCAGAGAGATTGGAGAGATTGGGCTTGTACACTCTGGAATTGAGGAGATTGAGAGGGGATCTGATTGAAACATTTAAGATAATTAAAGGATTTGATAGGATTGAGGCAGGAAATATGTTCCAGATGTTGGGAGAGTCCAGTACCAGAGGGCATGGATTGAGAATAAGAGGTCAGTTATTTAAAACAGAGTTGAGGAAGAGCTTCTTCTCCCAGAGAGTTGTGGAGGTGTGGAATGCACTGCCTCGGAAGACGGGTGGAGGCCAATTCTCTGGATGCTTTCAAGAAGGTGCTAGATAGATATCTGATGGATAGGGGCATCAAGGGATATGGGGACAAGGCAGGGACTGGGTATTGATAGTGAATGATCAGCCATAATCTCAGAATGGCGGTGCAGACTCGAGGGGCCGAATGGTCTACTTCTGCACCTATTGTCTATTGTCTAAAAGATTAATGGGATCCAGAGCGTTGCATCCAAAATTGGTTTGGTAATAGGAGATGTGATGGTAGAAGTTTGTCTATAAGATTAACATTAAGGCATCAGATTCGTACCCTTTGCTGTTAGTAATACTATATGTGAATGATTTAGGTGTGGTTGCAGGAGGAATGATCAGTAAGTTTGTGGGTGGATTGTTAGAGTTGTGGACAGTGTGGAATGTAGTTTTAGGCTATAGGGTGAAATCATTGTGTAAGTGGTAATGGACTGACAACTGGAGTTTAACGTGATGGGATGCATTTTGGGAGTACTAATGATGCATCTTGGCTTTGACTGTGGCCAAGTTTGCAGATGATACAAAGGTAAGTGGAGGAGGAGGTAGTGTTGAGGAAGCAGGGAGCCTGCAGAAGTATTTGGATAGATTAGGAGAATGGGCAAAGAAACGGCAGATGGAATACAGTGTTGGGAAGTGTCTGGTTGTGCACTTTGGTAGAAAGAATAAAGGCACAGACTTTTTTTAAACAGGGAGTGAATTCAGAAATCAGAGGTGCAAAGGGACCTGGGAGTCCCAGTGCATGTTGGTATTCATTTCAAAAGGACTGGAATATTAAAGCAGAGATATAATTATGATGCTTTCTAAGGTGTTGGTCTGGCCACATTTGGAGTATTGTGAGTAGTTTAAGACCCATATCCAAAAAAAGCATATGCTGACATTGGAGGGGATCCAGAGGAGATTTGCAATAAAGATCCAGGGAATGAAAGAGTTAATGTATGACAATCATTTGATGGCTCTAGGCATGTACTTAAAGAAGTTTAGAAGAAAGAGTGTGGTTCTCATTTTAAAAACTACCAAATGTTGAAAGACCTAGCTAGAATGAATGTGGAGAGAATGTTTGCAATAGTGGAAGAGTCTAGAACCAGAGGGCACAGCCTCAGAATAGAAGAATGTTCTTTTGGAGCAGAGATAAAGTGGAATTTCTTTAGTCAGGGAATGGTGAATCTCTAGGATTCATTGCCAAAGGTAGCTGTGGAGGCCAAATCATTGGTTGCATTTAAAGCAGAGATTAATAGTTTTTTGATTAGTAAGGCATCAGTGGTCATTGGAAAAGGCTAGAGAATGGGGTTACGATGTTAAATCAGCAAATCAGCCCATTGAATGATTAAATGGGTCAAATAGCCTGCATGCACAAAATGCTGGTGGAACACAGCAGGCCAGGCAGCATTTATAAGGAGAAGCGCTGTCAAAGGGTCTCGGCCCGAAACGTCAACAGCGTTTCTCCTTACAGATGCTGCCTGGCCTGCTGTGTTCAACCAGCATTTTGTGCATGTTGTTGTTTGAATTTCCAGCATCTGCAGATTTCCTCGTGTTTGCTCTTTAAATAGCCTGCATGTCATGGTCTTACCATGAATGGTGAGGTCGTAGGGAGTCTTGAGGAAACAGAATATCCTTGAAGGTAGCATTGCAAGTAGTTTTAAAAAAAAGGCATGCAGAAAGCTGGCCTTGACATTGAGGACACTGGAATACAAAAGCAGAGAGGTTAAGTTCCACCATTGTAAAAGTTTGGTCAGACCTCAACCAGAGTACGACATGCAGCTCTATTTATCATACTATAGAAAGATGGGAAGGCACTGAAGAAGATGCAGAGGAGATTCATCATGCTTGGCACGGAGAGTTTTGGTTATGAGAAGAGACTGCAGAGTGTAGGTTTGTTTTTCATGGAGGGGTGATGTGATTGAAATACATAAAGCTGAGGCATGTCGATACGTTGGATGGCAGGAATCTTTTCCTCTTCAGAGATCATTAATGTGAAAGGACAGATTTGGGCTGGCCGAAGAGGTGAGAGATGTGGAGGGGATATTAGGGGGGACCTGCTTAACCTAGACAGTGGTTAGTGCTTGGAATGCACTGTTGGAAAGAGTTCTGGAAGGAAAATAACTGGGAGCATTTAAGAAACGTCTTATCAAACATTTGAATAGCCTAGGCATTGATAGCAATGGGCAAAGTGCTGCAAGATGGTATTAGCTTAGCGTGGATGAGTGACTCCTGGTAGCAGTGGATGTAGTTGGCCAAGCAACCCGTTTCCAAGCATGAATTTGACCTGACTGTCTCTTTAAGCCGCTGCTCCCAAATGAAATGAATGGAGTTGCTGATCATTATACATGGTCTAACCAGGTTTTCAAGGTTCATTTACAGAGTTAGCTGTTAAATGTCATTAATATGATTTCCTGATCAAAAGTAACTTTATATTTAATTATTCATTGATACATTCATTCGAGCTATGCAACCCAGAAATCCTTGATTTTTACCCTAGCCTAATCGTGGGTAATTGACAATGACCAGTTTACTTACAAACTGTTAAGTCTATGGACTGTGTGTGGAAACAGAGCACCTGCACGAACTTCACGCAGTCCATGGGGATGGCGTAGAGACTCCTTACAGATGATGTCAGAATTGAATTTTGAACTCTGACACTTCAAGCTATGTAATAGTGTCATGTACAAGCTATGTTTTGTTCAAAACATTTCGCTAATCTCAGAACACTTATTTAAAGTATCTCTGTTTTCTCACTGACATTAAGATCTTCACTGCCTGTTTGGTACAGTATGCTCACTATTAGAATCTGTCCAACTGTGGAGAACCAATAATTTATATCACTGCCATCATTCCTTGTTCATCAACTTCCTTATTTCAGAAATTTGCGTTGTAAAGTGGAGGTTTGTTAGCAAGCTGCAGCATATTTAATCTTGTATGCTCTCTTTAACAGGTCTGTCTTACCGCAAAGGATTGGCTTGGTCTCGAACAAAAGATCTTCAGGACATGCTATGTCTGCGCCCACTTGATGTGAAAACAGCAATAAACATGGTTGAAAGCAGCGATGAATTAGATAACATGTATGTTACCAATGCATTCAGGAGAAGTTGATTTTAAAAAGTGCCGAATAACAATGCTCAATTGTAGGGAGGGAGACACCTGACCAGATGCATTGTCATACACTGGTTAGATACAGGCTGTCTGAGCTGTTAATGGTCATTCTGCTGCTGTGTGCTTTTGGAGTGTATATTTATCAAACCCTGCAGATGGGTGGGAGTATGAAGGATGGGTTGTTGTGATGGTTAATGCTTTATTGCTGTCTCTTCCTCTGCCCAAAATTACAACTCTTCATTACATATGGGATTCACTTTCATTAAAAAGGTTTCATTTCTTTCATAGTTTTCTGCTTGATATGTTCTGAATTGATGTTTGCTAATGTTGCAGGCTGCTCCAGGAAGTTGCTGCTACATGGTACGGATGTCAGAAGTATTTCTATCAGTCCCTTGCACGACGGGCTGCACTCCAGACAGCATTACGTACTCCTACGAAAGTAATAATGATCCTTTATTATATGAGCCTGAATTTCTAGAATTTCAACAATGTTGTTATTGGCTTGTGGTTGAGAGGAACTTTGGGATGTGGTATGATGTATGAAAACAAAGGTCTTCGTAATTGTCAGGATGCCAGCTTTTAATTTTCATATTTAATGCAATTGTTTTCTATTAAAAAAGCTGATGTTATTGCTGTGATTTATTAAACTACACAAGTATTGTTATGTTGTAGCACCTGTAAATGAAGATAGTTTTGATGTATCTATCAAATACAGCAGTCTACTGTTAGTGCTATTGGACTTGCAATGCAACAGTAGTGAATAGAATCCCAATAAGAATTAATAGAGAACACTCAAGTTTTAATACTTTGGAGATTTGGGGTAAATAACTTTGGCATGTTGACAGTTGGATATAAGTATTAACTTGTCTGTTTACTAAGGATTAGACTGGTTCACAGTATAAGCTGCATTGAGAACAAGATCAGAAAAAGACTGAAAGGGCTAGGGCAGGTTAACTTGAATAGAGGAATATGCTTAATGATCTAGGCTTTCTCCTTACTAAAATCAGTTGGATTTTGCTGTTCCATTTCTCATTTTGGTTTATATTTTGGGCTGTTTGGGTTTTGTAGGAACTGAACCTGGGTACAGTTGAGCGTTGTCAAGGATTTACTGCTCACCTATTGAAACTTCTGATCAAACAAAGAAGGCGACTTACTAGACTAACTGAGCAGTGGGTCAGCTTGAGGTATGTTGCGTGACTTCCTCATGTAAAATGATATGTTTCTATTGATGTAAATAGACTACAAAATTCCTGTGGTTGTTCTTACTAAGGATAAGGTGCTTGGAAACCTGAAAGGTCTGGAGGTAGATAAGTCACCTGGACCAGATGGACTACACCCCAGGGTTTTGAAGGAGGTAGCTGAAGAGATTGTGGAGGCATTAGTAATGATCTTTTAAGAATCACTAGATTGTGGAATGATTCCAAAGGACTGGAAAACTGCAAATATCACTCCACTCTTCAAGAAGGAAGGGAGGCAGAAGAAAGGATATTACAGGCCAGTTAATCTGACTTCAGTGGTTGGAAAGATGCTAGAGTCCATTATTAAGAATGAAGTTTCAGGGTACTTGGAGGTACATGATAAAACAGGCCAAAGTCAACATGGTTTCCATAAGGGGAAATCTTGCCTGACAGATATGTTGGAATTCTTTGAAGAAATAATAGGTAGTCTAGACAAAGAAGAATCAGTGGATTTTACCTGTAATTTCTGAAGGCCGTTGACAAGGTGCCACACGCCAAGCTGCTTAGCAAGATGAAAACCCGTGGTATTATAGGAAAGATACTAGCATGGATAGAAGATTGGCTGACTAGCAGGTGGAGAAGAGTGGGAATAAAAGGGGGGCCTTTTCTGATTGGCTGCCGGTGATTAGTGGTGTTCTGCAGGGGTCAGTATTGTGACCACTTGTTTTCACTTTATATATCAGTGATTTAGATGATGGAATTGATGAGTTTATGGTCACGTTTGGAGATGACATGAAGATAGGGCAGTTAGTATTGAGGAAGCAGGGAGGCTGCAGAAGGACTGAGACAGATTTGTAGAATGGAAAAGAAGTGGCAGATGGAATACAGTGTCAGAAAATATATGGTCATGCACTTTGGTAGAAGGAATAAAGCTGTAGATTATTTTCTAAATGGGGAAAAATTACAAAAATCAGAGGTGCAAGGGAGTCCTTGTGCAGGATTCCCTGAAGGTTAACTTGCAGGTTGAGTTGGTGGTAAGGAAGGCAAATGTAATGGTGGCACTCATTTCAAGAGGACTGAGTAAAAGAGCAATGTTGTAATGCTGACGCTTTATAAGTTATTGGTCAGACTGCAGTTGGAGTATTATGAGCAGTTTATGGCTCCTTATCTAAGAAAAGATGGGCTGGCATTGGAGAATGTCCAGAGGACGCTCTTGAGAATTATTCCAGGAACGAAAAGGTTCACTTATGAGGAGCATTTGATGGCTCTGGACCTGTACTCATTGGAGTTTAGAAGAATAAGGTGGGGTGTAGATCTCATTCACATCTATTGAATATTGGAAGGCCTAGATAGTGGACAGGGTGAGGATGTTTCTTGTATTGGGGAGTCTAGGACCAGAGGGCACAGCCTCGGAATAGAAGGACGTCCATTTAGAACAGGGACGGGGAGGAATTTCTTCAGCCAGAGCGTGGTGAGTCTGTGGATTTAATTGCCAAAGACAGCTGTGGAATGCAAGTCATTGGGATTATTTAAAGCAGGGGTTTGATATGTTCTTGATTAGTAAGTGTCAAAGGTTCATGGGAGAAGGCAGGAGATTGGTATTGAGAAGGTTAATAAATCAGCCATGATGGAATGGTATAGTAGACTCACTGGATTGAATGGCCTCATCCTGCTCCTATGTCTTATGGTCTTATTGTATTAAATATATTGTTATTTCGTTGGGACAAGTATACTGTGTTGTTAAATTTTCTTTTATCTAGTTCAACATCAAAATGTTGTACAGAATTCTGAATCCTCTTTTCTGACTGTTATTCATCCATACTAGACATCTAATTAAGAGTGTACAGGAAATTCAGACAAGATTGGCAGGATTCAAGGATCATGATGTGGCTCTTCCACCTCAGAACGGCATTAAGCTTTGGATGGACCAACTTCGCGCACTCTTCATGAAACTCATAATAACTTTGGAACAAACTTTGTGGTTTATGCAATGTTGTCCAAAACACCAGACAGCTGAAGCACATCAGGACATGCCCATTGGAACTCAAAAAGTGGATAGCTGCGAAGGAGACCTGGAAAGTACCAGTGTGGCAACAGCATCTTTGCCTGAGAACTTTGTCCAATTTCACCTGACAGTCCCTACTCCCTTTGTGGCCAATCACTTTCCTGATGCTTGTAATATGCAGCAAGGAGATGCAGCATGGAAACAAGTAACCAGTCAGATTGCAAACGTATTGAAAGATGTCAAGGTAGCAAAGGCAGAAATGGATGAAATGAACCATCAAACAAGCAAAACCTTACTTTATTCATGGTAAGTCTTGTTATTTTATGAGAAGAACAATGAAGGCGATAGTTTGGGTAACTGTCATACAATCAGGAGCTGTGGGTCCATGTTCTTTATCACCGTACACAGAATTTCTAGAGAAAAACCAATCCATCTGACAGTGGTACCAGTTAGGGACTGAAAGCCACTAACTAGAGTGAATCAAGAAAACCTTAAGGGATTCCTGCAGTTCGTTCTATCGAGATTATTATTGGAGAAAGCACCCCAAGTGTCCTTAGTAAATCCATGCATCATCCAGAGTTAATAGAGGACTAGGAGCATGGTGTTTTATTTTTCTCTCTGCAGTGTTTGAATCCAGAATGTGATTAGACTTGGCCTTTATCACTCAGATTCAGATTCAGTTTATTTGTTATTTAGAAACCACTGTTACGTATTCAGGCAACAATAAATATATGAGTTCGGCAAGGGTTTTTTATAACAAACAACACGTTTATTAAACACAGAAAACAAACCCCCCCAAAAGTAAACAAACACTAAGGCAACCGGAAACAGCTGCTGTGCGGCAGCCCAAACAGTTCTTAAAGCGATATTGCAAAAACAGTTCTTTAAAGTGGTATTGCCAAAAGTTCGATATGCTCACAGTTCATTTAAAAAAAGGAGAGACTTTATAAGACGATTTAAATTCTCTTTCACGTCGCTTGGCTTCGATCCCCGACGTCGAACTTCCCACGACGAATTTACGAAACAAAACGGCTTAAAGGCACTGACCTTTCCTTCCTCACTATCTTCATTCCTTTCTGGTTAAACCCAGGGATTAACGCGAAGATAGTCAACAAAATCCTTCCGTATAAGGATCAAACAAAGGTCAAACCCGTTTCACTGTAGAAAGCGGTTCTCCTCGATTTTTAACTCCCGAACTTTGATCTTCACTCTCCACTGTCTCGAACTAGCAGAATCGTAAAGAACCTGCTGGCAATGACCTTTTAAACTTTAGGCATTAGATAAAAACTTCATCCTTCAACTAAACTGCGTCATCACATTAAATCACGCAGTGGCATGAAGTCAACTTGGCAAATCCAGCCACGAACTGCTCCTCCTCACAGGGTGGGGTCTTCCTTTTATAACCTGTTTTAAAAAAAACCTGTCACATGATCTCTACTGGCGGGAAAATGACGTCACTCCGCCATCACAAGACCATACCTCAAGTCCAGTATAGCTTCAACCCCAGTCACGTGACAAGGGCACCACTGTCATGTGTCACGAGTACGTAACACCACAAATGCAATGCAGTTAAAAAATGAGACCACGTTCCTCCAGAATGATATCACAAAAGCATATGACAAAACAGACTACACCAGAAAATCCACATAACGTTTGGCAATTCCCAATCCAGAGTCTGGAGGGGCTGCTGCGTATTAATATCGCGCTGCCCCGTCTTAACTCTTGGAGTGAAATTGGTGTAGTATTGAGGAAGTTGGTCACATCAAGTGGATGCAGGGGAGGAAAATGCCTTGGAGTTCTGGTTTGATTGTCCCACTTGATTCTGAGTGGAAAGAATGTAATTCCTTTTCCATTTTTATTTTGGCAGGACATGTTTTGAGACTTGTTCATCAGGGATTGGTTGCTTAAGTAGAACGATAGTTCATCTGCAAGGTATACAGGCCATTTTTGCTGTTGCTGGTTCCCAGAGCACTTGCTGTCCAGTATTATTCAGCAGTCTAGAATACATTAAGAAGGAAGCTAGTTGTGCGGTGACTGAATTTACAACATGGGAGAAAGAGCTCCTGAATCTGACTTTTGATGGTAAGAATTATATGTGTACAAAAGTAAAACAATATGCTTTCAGTTTATTAAATTCGCCATGATGCACAATGACTTACTGACGTTGCATGTTTTTTAATTCTAGATTCCAGTGTAGATTCAGAAATGGATTTCTCTCCACTGGTGGAGCCGGTTATTAACACAGTACTCTGTGCTGCGCAGACTGTATTGAAAGGGCAAAAGGAAGAAGCTGAACAGGAACAAGGCCAAGTCATGGGTTGGCATTTTAATTTTAAACATTGCTGCTTTCAAAATCTCAAAAGTTACATTAGTGAAAGGAATGCTGCTGGACAGTTGTAGTGTGGTTTAAAATGTTACTTTAACTATCGCCATTTAAAGCCTATTGAATCTCAAGTTTCTCACTGTCAGAAAGCTGTTGCGTTATGGAATGCCTAACAGGTAAAATGCCATTTTCAGATGGCCGTTTCAGATAAGTAGCTTGTAAAAGCCAGTAGAGTTGGGAATAATTTTGAACAGTGGGGCACACAGACCAATCGGGTTTAGTTTGTTGGCTCTATCTTCACAAAAGGCCAGTTTATTCCATGGGATTCATGTAGTAGTAGCCATGCTCTTTGTTAATCTTTGAAAAATACATTGTGATCTGTCCTCCCTCACCATCATTTAGGGCCCCAAAGAGTCCTTCCAAGTGAGGTAATACTTCATCTGCAAGTCTGTCTGGGTCATCGTCTGTATCCAGTGTTCCCGGTGTAGCCACCTCTACCTCAATGACAAATAACATAGATTGGGGGACCACTTTTTCGAGCACTTTCACTCCGTCCACAACAGGGAAGATTTCCTGGTGGCCAGTCACTTTATTCTACTGCCCATTCCCAAACTGACATGTCAGGCCATGGCCTCCTCTACTACTATGACGAGGCCACTCTCAGGTTGGAGGATACACACCTCTTATTCTGCTTGGGTGGCATCTAACCTGACAGCATGAACACTGATATCTGCAACTTACAGTAATTCCACTTCTTTCCTTTTCCATTACCCATTCTGGCTCCCCTCTTATCCCTTCTCCTCATCTTCCACTGAGCCACTCCTCCTTCCCTTTCTCCCATGGTCCACTCTCCTTTCCAATCAAATTCCTTCTTCAGCCCTTTATCTTTTTCACCTGTCACCTCCTAGCTACTTCCTCCCCCACCCAGCTAACTACCCCCTCACCTGGCTTCATCTATCAGCTTCCTGCTTGTACTCCTTCCTCTCCCCTCATCTACTAATTCTGGCTTCTTCTTTCTTCCGTTTCAGTCCTGATGAAGGGTCTTGGCCTGAAGCTTTGACTCTATTCCTCTCCAAAGATGCTGCCTCACCTGCTGAGTTCCTCCAGCATTTTATGTGTGTTACTCTGGATTTCCGGCATCTGTAGAATCTCTTGTGATCAGTTACCAGTTACTGCATATTAACAATGTTTTCCTGGACTACAGGAAATAAAAATGAAGATGAAGCAAAAGTGCGCTCTGTTCCGACTGGATACTTAAGTGAAGTTTTGGAACATCAAATGGCAAATGACATCAGCTCCTTAAACCTCGAGAAAGTTACTGCTGCAGTTTCAGATCTTCTGAAAAAGCTCATAGATCATCGGCAGGAGTGCACAATAGAAGAGTACCAGGTTGGTTACTTTGCATCTTGGTTAGAAAGCTGTTGACACCAAATGCAAGCTGAGGTAACTGATTTCTTAGATTATTTGTATTAGAAATTCTTAGTTGTGTGTCGTCAGAAACAACATTTGACTTGGTTTATTATTGTTAAAGAAAAGGGGAAGTGTTAAGGGGTCATACAGAAGAGAAATGATTCCTTTCAGTCCACTTATATCTACTCCGGGCTTCAATTAACTAAGTATACCAAGTAAGCTTCCAAGTATTTGGCCGTAGACTTAATGGAGTTTCAGATGCTTATCTTGAGTGTAACTGCTTCCTCCCAACCTCTTTCAGATTTCAGTTACACTTTGGTGTTATGGGATAAAGGCAGGTGCGCAAGGAGTTGTTGTAAAATCTTCTTCAAATCCCTCCAGATACCTTTGCCTTAATTTAAGCCTGTGGTTATGGAGTCCTTTTTTTCTAAAGGAGAAAGATATTTCCACTGTCTACCATCTGCTTCCCTTTCAGATTATTGCAGTTTCAATAATGCAGGTTCTTGATCTCTGTCATCAAATTAAAACTGGAACCTAAATCTGCACCTTTTAAAATGTTAGTAATTAGAATGTAACAAAATCACTTGTCTTGTATTCTTTAGATGGGGACAATTTTCACTCTTATCCCAAAGAGAATTTTGAGCAGCCCATGGATTAAGCAGTTGATTGAAAAATTTATTAATCTTCCCTGTAGGGTTTGTAGTTTAAATAGGCATCACTGTGAAAGTAGCATGCTGAAGATTGTTGTAAATTCTTTCTCTAAGTATCTGAGACAAATTATTATGACTCATAACAAGTCCCTGTATATTTGCTCAAATATGTTGAGCTGGTATCTCAAAATTCTGTTCTCGTCTTTGCCAAATCATTGAAGTTTTTTTTAATTAACTAGATTTCTAATAATTTCATTTCCTCCTACCTTTATTTGATTTATTTAGTTGTATTGTAAAGAGCCAAAATAAGTGTATTTTAAATATTCCTTCCTTAGTTGTTCAATCAAAACTGCCGCAGTATTGTGCGATTGCTTCCCATGTTGACTTCCTACTCCGAACTAATCCTGTACTACCTGATGGTTTCCATCACAACTCATAGGAGCACTGGAAAATTGCTTTCCATCTTGACTCATTTATTTGCAGACCTTGCTATGCAGGTACGTTGAAGCAGTGGTTTCTATGCGCTTTTCATTAAAATTGATCCGTATTTCTAAGTTGTTTAAAATCATTTTTCTTCCTTTTTAAGTTATGTAATCATATTTTGTACATTATTCTCTATCCTGCCACCTGCCTCTCAAATATCTATTGTAATTTCTCTGTACAATAAAAGTTATTCTTCGTTTTACTTCTTTCAACCCCCCAACCCCGTATTGGTCACTGGGGGAAGTAAAGGCTTGAATGAAGATAGAGTTTGATTGAATATGTCCATATTTTGGATATTTAAAATGAAACTAGGCTATTTAATAAAACATTGATTTTCTCATAAATTAATTACAATGTATTGGATGATTTGCTTATACTTGGAATGCCTTTCATTTTACAAAATTTAGTTTTATTGTAATAAATTTAGTGGAGCAAGTGATTTTCCAGGATGGATGGGGAAGGCAAACAGACTTGAATGCTGACCTTTTTGATGGTTTAACAAACTGTGTAAGTGACAATAAAATGATAAGTGGTATCTCTTATTGCCAGGGATTCTGCCTTCCAAAAGAGTTGATGGAGGATGCAGGAGGTGAAGGTTCAACCCAATTCCATGATAATGAGGGTGGAGGGATTGGAGAAGGTGAAGGGATGAAAGACGTTAGTGACAAGATAGAAAAAGAAGACCAGGTATGTATTCAATTTTTTTTTACATGTTACATGATGTAACATTTCATTTGGATCTTCGGATTGATTCTATAAATATCTGCACATTGGATCCTTGCATCAGATGTTTCTGTTGCTATGAAGAATTGACAATTGACTGACTTTTAATGTTTTTATTTTATTTTTAAAATATTTTGTTTGTATGTAGTTTAGAATTTCTGCACAGTGTATTGGTGTGCGGATGATAGAAAAGTAGTATCTAAGTACATGCAGTTGGCTCTCCTTATCCACGAGTTCCGCAAATTCAACCAACCAACCGAGAATTGAGAAAACCCAGAAGTGCTCTTCGAGCACTCATTGTCCGAGCACATGCAGACTTTTTTCTTGTCATTATTCCCTTAACGATGCAGTATAACAACTATTTTGCATAGCAATTACATTGTATTAGGTATTATAAGTAACTTAGAGATGATTTAAAGTATACGGGAGGATGTGCGTGGGTTATCGTGGATCGGGATCGAAAAAAATCGGTTCTCTTACTAAGCAAGTCGGAACAGGTACATCCGGTATTATTTAGAGTCAGTTAGTCCAACGTTTGTCTTAGTGTATAGTGTATATTTTACCTCTATATGTATATAAAACACTTAAGTTTCAGTGCCGGGCTCGGGAATGGAAGTTCCTGAGTTTGATCCAGTGACAGATCGCTCCTGAGCTCGCAGTCAATCCGTGCCTGGTTGATGTGGAGAATCAAAAACCCAAAACTCAATAATTAAACCACTGCGTTGCTTAGTAATAATTGTAACTTTCATTGGAGCAGGGCCTTTCTCACTTTATCCTTTAAATTTGTTCTGATCGTTGGCTGACGTAACCTAACACTTTTCCAGTGACAGATGGTGTTTCACCTCTTTCCGATCGCTTTATTATTTCCACTTTATTTTCAATCGTGATCGTGATTATTTTCGTAAACAGAAATACTGTGGATTCAGAGCACCGCTACCAGGTCCTAATGTCCACCGCACTGTGACAGGTTAAATAAGGTCTGGGGTTCTGCTGGGTCCTAAGGTCCACCGCATTGAGACAGGTTGAATAAGGAACTTGAGCATCTGCGTTTTTTGGTATCCGTGAGGGGTCCTGGAACCAATCCCTCATGGATAAGGAGGGCCGACTGTACTGTGTAATTAATTTGCAAAATGCCAGTTTTATTTATTTTAATATTTGCATATCTTGTACTGTTTGAAGAGGTAATTGAGAGATCTAAAATGGTGTACTATGGCTCCATGCATAATCCAACTGTAACAATGAATTCTTTATTCTCGATTTTATCTTGACCATGTTGGAAATAGACTAGATTTTACACTTCTAATTGCATCCGGTGTTCTCTTGTAAGGCCTATATAGTATTGTTAACCCACAAGATTACTAGGTGGTAGTAAAAGTTTGGAGTCTATTTCTTTTACTCAACTTGTTCTATTTGAATTGTAACTCTATTTTGAATGCAGGTGAAAAATCTACTCCTTAAAGAAAAATTTGAAGTAGCTTCAGAATAGCCTATTTCTATCTCAGTCATTTTTCTTCACTTCCTTTCTCAGCCCCCTACTGCCTTCTTTCTCACCCATTCCAGCACCTATTTGAATCTGAACTTTCCTTCATTGCTGAACTAATTGAGAAGAATTTTGTTGAGTTTGGTAACTGGGTAGTCGTCATCTTTGAAACATTTGTGTCCTTCCTCTATTTAAGGTTGAAGATACCTTCTGCAAAGACCAAGAAAAGAAAGAGGACCCAGAAAATATGCCAGATGTTAAAGATGAAGAAAATGCCATAGAAATGTCTGAGGATTTTGATGGAAAACTGCACGATGGAGAGCCCAAAGAACAAGGTTGATTTTTAAGTCACACTTTGAGGAAAATTTGAACTCATCAAAAATACCAAATCGAATGTAGATCTTCTGTGCATCACACCATCAAAATATTGTTTTGAACTTAAATTTGCAGCTTTTGGAAAGTTACTTGGAATGGAGCCCAAGAAACATGAATGCAGAGATCCATGTTATATTTTAAACTTTCAATATTTTTCTTGTCTGTAGGAAATTTGTTTATTTTGTGAATATCAAATGGCAGCATGGTCATGTTCACAGTAGCTGTGCTGTTTTCTAAATACAGATTTCTAAATTATGATATCTTAACCCATTAAGTTGCTACTTTGAATATTTTTTGGCATCAGGCTTTCTGTTTGGTTCTATTGAAATTGATTATAGAATTGTAGCATTAGGTCTTAGCAACATTTGACAGCTAATTGTAGAATGACTCCAACTTGACAGCAGTTTTAAGTACAGTGAGATTCTTTCAGTTATGATTTGAAAGTCTCAAATTCATCTGTTTTTCAGTTTTTATTTACATCATGAAATATAGTGAATGTAATTACTCTTCTCATCTGAGGTGCTTTGCTTTCAAATGTACCCACTTAATTGTCGTCAAACTGATACAGTACTGTTCTGAAACCAGAAGCAGTGACCAGCTGTGCAACTGGTATTTAAGGGGCCGATTGTGTTTTTCAACAGGAGAGCAGGATAATGATGAAGAATCAGACAGTGACGAAGAAGAAGAGCTGGATAAACAGATGGGTGACCTGGGTGATGCTGAAGCTGACAAATTGGATGAAAGACTTTGGGGAGGTGATGATGACGACGATGATGATGATGCTAGTGATAAGGCTGAAGAAACTGGACCAGGGATGGATATGGTAAGATGTGAGACATTTGTAAATCTGAGTAAATCTATTTTTAGCTTCAGTGTTAATATTTCCTTGCATTTAAATTTATTTTTTGAAAACTGAAGTTGGAAATGAAGAATAAATCCAATTTGTATCTGTGAGGCTCATTGCATTCCAAATACACAAATGAACAGAAACAGCAAAGCAAAGTTTACTGTCATATGCTCAGGAACCTGTATGCTTTAGGGCAATGAAAAAGTTATTTGCAGCAGCATCATAGGGACATAGCATCATCTCAGCAGTATTCAAAAGAAAATCAAATTAAACATATCTTATGGAGGTCAGCAGGAGACGCTCATGGAGTGAGTACTGTTTCAGATTTGCTCCATAACCTTTACTTTTTTTAACCTATGATCACCCTTATTTAACTTATTTTTACCTACACTGAAAGATTCTTGCTACTTTCTTGGACTTATCTTTAAGAGTTTATTGTGAATTTTTGAAGAAATGAATACAGAAACGGCTCTTAGATCTAAAGGGCGAGAACCTGGGAAGGATCCTAACGGCACCGGGAAGAAAAAGCAGACCGATCCTAAGCCTACTGAATTGACTTATGAAAAGTTATTGGAGGTTTTAAATCAAAAATTTGAAGAACGACAAATTTTTAAACAAGATATAAAGGCTTTTCAAGATTATATGGATAAGACGGATTCAGTAGTTAACCAGCAGCAAATTCTAATCGCAACTCTGCAAGAGGATGCTCGGAAGCGAGACTTAATAATTGGAAAAACTGCAGCAGAACTTACTTTTGACGATTAAGCAGGTGGAAGCACTTAAAACCAAGAGTGTCGACTTTGAGAATCGGTCCAGAAGACAGAACCTACGCATACTTGGTCTCCCGGAAGGTATTGAACAAGGGGACCCCACAAAGTACTTTGCTCAACTTTTAAAGGATGCGTCCCTTCTGTATTCCCAGACAGTCCTCCATTACTCGATCGCGCTCACAGTATTATGCACCGATCACCGAGTGCTTCAGCTAAACCACCGGTTGTAATTGTCCAATTTCATTATGTGCATGTTAAAGAGCAACTTATTCGTGTGGCTCGGCATGTAGGTATGGTCAAATTTCAAGATCACAATTTTCAATTAGTAGAAGATTTTAGTCCAGAAGTAATGAAGGAAAGGCTTCTTTTTAAACCTCTGATGTCTGAATGTTATGAGAAAAATCTAAAACCTGCGTTCTTATACCCTGCGAAGCTCAGAATCTCGCCTCCCAATGCACCACGGCGTATTTTCCTTTCTACATCTGAAGCGAGAAGCTTTCTGAAGGAGAACTTCCCTACTGCTACCAACACTCATCTCTAATAAATGAGTGATTTTGATCGTGCAAGATGGTTTTTATTTCCAAAACCAGATTTTGTTTCTGGCTATTGGTGTAGGTTTACTCTATATTTTATACTCTAGTTTAAGTTTTTTTTTCGACATACTAATCTTTTTATTTTACTTACTTCAACCACTGTACTTTATCTTTGGTTATTATTATTAATCCTTCAAAGGTGAATTTTTTTTTACTAAGATGGCGGTTTTTTCTCTAAAATATTTTTGGCTTTTTTTTAATTTCGCTTTTTTTTTCTCTCGTCTTCTTCCGATAATGCATCTCTTATCACAGTTGAAATTTTTTTGGTTTGTTTGGGTTTTAACCCAATTTATAAGTTACTAGTGATTATATTCTTTTTTGTTTTTTTACTACCAATTATATTAAGAAGTTTGGTTTTAATATAGTGATTATAATTTCTTTAGAGTTTGGGTGGATTTTTTTTTATCCTTTATATACGGAGTTGTCTTCTGCTGATATGGGGGTATATTTAGTTTCATCTTTCCCTTTTCCCAGCCTATCCTTGGCTGAGGTGGTCTTTTTTTTTTCCTCTTGGGTGGGGGGTGGGAGGTCTTTTTCTAATCTTATGTTTCTTATATCAGTTTTTTTCAGTTTTTTCATTTGGGCTGATTTTGAACGACAAAAATGTCTGCGAAGTCGTCACTTCCGGGTCCACTCCTTATTTTTGTTCCTCTTCTGGGTGCATGAGTTCATAATTTGGTTTACCCTTTATTTACCAAAGGGTTGATTTCAGAAATATGGCTCAGACCATTAATTTTGTCTCTTGGAATACTAATGACTTAAACCATCCAATTAAACGGAAAAAGATTTTCGAAGTATTCCAAAGACTTAATGCTCATATTATTTTTGTACAAGAAACTCATGTGACGAAAGAGGTCAATTATCGCTTTTTTAGGTTTTGGGGGGGTCAACAGTATCATTCGAATTCGAATGCCAAAGTAAAGGGAGTTTCAATTTTTATTGACTCCTCTATTGCAGTTTTCCAACATGATATCTTTTCGGATCCGAATGGTAGATTTTTGTTAATTACTGGCTTACTTTTTAACAAAAAGATTGCTATGGTTAATGCTTATGCTCCAAATGTGGATTGTCCTGATTTTTTTAAGTCCTTATTTACTTCTCTACCTAATCTAAATGAATATAAGTTAATAATGGGTGGTGACTTTAATTGTTGTTTAAATCCTTTTTTGGACAAATCTATATCTACTCAGACTTCACCTAATAAGTCAGCCACTTATATTAACTCTTTTTTGACTGATAATGGAATTTTTGATATTTGGAGATTTCAGCATTCTAAGGACAAAGAGTTTTCATTTTTCTCACATGTTTATCATTCCTACTCGAGAATTGATTATTTTTTTTATTGACTCTTGTTTTATTCCATCGGTAATTGGTTGTAATTATGATATTATAGCCATCTCTGACCATGCTGCATTAAACCTTTCTATTACATTTATGGATACAGCTTCTAATGCTAGACAATGGCAATTTGATTCTACCTTACTGCAAGATCCGGATTTTATTAAATTTATGAAGGAACAGATCGATTTCTTCTTTTCAACTAATTCCACGGATGATATTTCTTGCGGAACACTTTGGGACACTTTTAAAGCATATATACGTGGACAGATTATCTCTTACTCTTTTGTTCTGAGAAAACGCATTAAGAAGGAAACTCTTTTATTGGTTGATATAATTAAAGAGATTGACAAGAAATATTCGATCACTCGTAGTAAGGAGCTTTACAAACAAAGGGTTGAACTTCAAACGGAACAGAGTTTATTACTTACGTCTTCGATTGAAAACCAGATCTGATTTTTATATACATAGTGATAAATCGGGTAAACTGTTAGCTAGTCAATTAAAGAATGCTTTGGTTAAACGTCAAATTACTATGATCTGTCAGCAGAATGGGGATTTGTCAGTTAATCATGATGAGATAAATAAATCATTTCAAGATTTTTATACCTCCCTGTATCATTCTGAATTCCCTCATGATTGTAATACTATGTGTGATTTTCTTGGGAAATTGAATTTTCCAAAATTATCATCAGATGATCTTTCAATATTAGAAACTCCTATTACGGATGCAGAAATTAAAGGGGTTATTTCCTCCATGAATTCTGGGAAAGCACCAGGTCCAGATGGGTATACAATAGAATTTTTAAAATGTTTTTCCGCTTCTCTTTCTCCTTGGTTATGCAGGGTTTTTGAAGAAGCAATTAGATTGGGCAATTTGCCACAATCTTTTTATAGAGCTTCCATTTCTTTAATATTGAAGAAAGATAAAGACCCTACT
The DNA here is from genome assembly GCF_030144855.1 of Hypanus sabinus. Taxonomy (NCBI): domain Eukaryota; kingdom Metazoa; phylum Chordata; class Chondrichthyes; order Myliobatiformes; family Dasyatidae; genus Hypanus; species Hypanus sabinus. Next base: position 102,148,817 of record NC_082715.1, on the reverse strand, counting down.
GACTGCGCATCCTATAGACTAATATCGTTATTGAATGTAGATTCCAAGATCTTTTCCAAGTTACTGGCATCCAGGTTGGAGAAGGTATTACCCCAAATTATTTCAGAAGATCAAACCGGTTTTATTAAAAATCACTATTTTTTCAGTGTTTGGAGATTATTGAATATTGTTTATACTCCTTCACATAGCACTTCAGAACGTGTTATTTCATTAGATGCGGAGAAAGCATTTGATAGAATTGAATGGCCATACTTATTTAATGTGCTGGAGAAATTTAATTTTAGTCCGACATTCATTTCCTAGATTAAACTGATATATCATACTCCAGTAGCCTCGGTGCTTACCAACAATCAAAGATCTCCCTTTTTTCGTTTATTTCCGGGCACTAGACAAGGCTGTCCTCTTAGTCCATTATTATTTGATATTGCTTTAGAGCCCTTGGCAATTGCTATCAGAGAATCACAGAATATTTTTGGCATTAATCGTGGGACAGATATACAAAAGTTATTATTATATGCAGATGATTTTTTATTATTTATTTCTGTCCTGAGAAATCCATTCCTGCAGTTTTATCACTGTTGGCTCAACTTAGTGATTTTTCCAGGTATAAATTAAATCTTAATAAGAGTGAATTGTTTCCTTTAAATAGACAGGTTCCAGTTTATGGAAATTTACCTTTTAAATTAGTTAATGACTTTTATTTACTTAGGGATTAAAATCACAAAAAACTATAAAGACATATTTAAGGTTAATTTTTTACGCTTAATCGATCAGATTAAATGTTTGTTTACTAAGTTGTCACTACTATCTTTATCTCTGATAGGTCGGATTAATGCTATTAAGATGGTTATTTTACCCAAGTTTTTACATATATATTTCAAGCGGTACCAGTTTTTATTCCGAAATCTTTTTTTGCTAATGTTGATTCAAAAATTTCCTCATATATATGGCAGAATAAAAATCCTAGGTTAGGTAAAATATATTTACAGAAGGCAAGGAAGGAAGGTGGATTGGCGTTGCCTAATTTTAGATTTTATTATTGGGCAGTTAAGATCTGATATTTGATATGTTGGTTAAAGGATTGGGATATATCTTTTAGCCCTCATTGGGTGAACCTGGAAATTAAATCTGTACAAGGATTTGCATTGGGTTCTATTTTAGGGACTTCTCTTCCCTTTGCTCTTTCTAAATTGCCGAAACGAATTGACAATCCGATAGTTAAACATACTTTACGTATATGGTTTCAATTTCGGAAATTTTTTGGGTTGACTCAGTTTGTTTTAAATATTCCTATTGTATCCAATTGCTTTTTTTATCCTTCTATTATAAACCAAGCTTATTCAGCTTGGAAGGTTAAAGGATTACTACGATTTTCCGATTTATTTTTGGATAATTGTTTTATGTCTTTTGAGCAATTATCTAATAAATATAATTTGCCTAGATTTTATTTTTTTAGATATTTACAGATTAGGAATTTCTTAAATACTGTACTTCCTACTTTTCCAAATTTTGTGTCTTCAGGTATTTTGGAGAATTTGTTTGAACTAAACCCTTTTCAGAAAGGGCTAAAATCAAAACTTTACAATATATTTATGAAGATACGTTCAGAGCCCTTTAAAAATGATTGGGAAAGAGAACTTAACCTTACTATCCCTATTGAAAATTGGGATAAAATTCTTCAATTAGTTAATACATCATCTATATGTGCTAAACATTCATTAATACAGCTTAAAGTTGTGCACAGGGCTCATATGTCCAAGGATAAATTGGCTCATTTTTATTCATATATAAATCCTATTTGTGACAGATGTCATTCTGAGATAGCGTCTTTAACTCATATATTCTGGTCGTGTTTGCTTTTGAAAAAAATATTGGAAAGATATTTTTGATATTATTTCTGCGGTATTGAACATTGATTTACTACCTCATCCTATTACTGCAATTTTTGGTTTACCAATGATGGACTCACTCCATTTATCCTCTTCCGCTTGTCGAATGATTGCATTTCTTACACTAATGGCTAGAAGATCTATTTTGTTGAATTGGAAAGAAATTAATCCTCCTACTGTATTTCATTGGTTTTCTCAAACTATGTTATGTCTAAATTTAGAAAAAATTAGAAGTGGTGTATTTGATACTTCTATTAAATTTGAAAATATATGGAGACCATTTATTCAATAGTTTTTTGCATAATTTTTTTCTTTTTCTTTTTTCTGTTTTTTTAAATTATATATTATGATATACCTAGGTTTGCCTTGTTTATTTGTATAGTGTATCGTCCATGATTTGGGAATACTCATTTATGTATCAATTTTATTTTGTTGATATTAATAACAATAAAAAGATTGATAAAAAAACATATACTCAATTTTAAAAGGGCAAAAAACAGAATTAGAACAAAAACAATCAAGGTCTATTTGAATGAAAAGTGATCAGAGTCATCTTAGTGTTGCTAAAATATAGTGTGGATTACAGTTTTTACCATTTCTGTGTCATGGATAGATAAACATGAACATTAACTTCTGAATTCCCTGACCTTTTCCCCATATCTAGTGTTCCTGGTTTATATTTCTTATAGATTGTTTGAGGTAAATTATTTTTTAAAAAAATACAGTTTTCAATTCATCAGTAAAACAGTTGAAAATTCCTTTCTAAGTTGAATTTGAAGAGATTGGCAAGCAGGTAATGGGCCTGAAAGCAGGATGAGTGGCGAAGGAAGTAGGCAACTAGAGACTGTCTTGCATCCATCAAAAGTTATGTGGTGGGCACCTGGAAGTTAAAATTGGCACACAGACAAATTCTTAATTCATAAAACTTGCATTTTATTTTTGAAAATATTTGTTGAGCCAAAGGGTAGTGAATCTATGGAATTCATTGCCACAACCTGCTGTGGAGGTTAAGTGTTAGGGAATATTTAAAGCAGAGGCTGATAGGTTGTTGATTAGTAAGGGAATCAAAGGTTACTTGGAGAAGACAGAAAAATGCGGTTGAGAGTGATAGTAAATAAGCTAAATTCTGCTCCTATGTCTTACGGTCTTGATGTAGAAAATAGAGGCATCCTCTTAATATTTAAAGGAGGTTCAAAGAGACTCAAATAAATTTTGGAAAGATTTACTATATATCTTGGCGATTTTCTGAATTTGTCAACATCACTACCGCTAAATGTAGGAGTCTTTCACTTTAATCTGATGATTTGATCTATTCCTGGATGTTGTTTTAACTGTTTTTAATTTTGGCTGTTAACACTTTAATTGTTGTAGGAGCAGTCGGAACTCGTTGCGAAAGATGACAATATGGAAGCAGCAAATCAAAATGACAGTGACACAAAAAAACAGGAGGAGGAGAAGGAGGAGAAAAAAGAAAGAGAGGAAAGCAAAGACAAAATCCATGAACAGTTGGATGAGGTAGTGACACTTTCTCCAAGAGGTGCTTGTATTTGCAGTTACGTTAGGAATTAGAAGTACCTGTGCTAATGCATCAAATTCCCACGTTGCCAACTGCAGTTCTCATCTGTTACTCTGCTAACAGAAAACAATGAAAATTCAGAATACAAAAATTTACTTCCTCTCTTAATTAACATTTTGAAAATTTTGTGATGTCCTGACCACCAGAACAAATTTATGAAACTTAACAATCTTGATGAAGGAGCTCAGTCCAAAATCTTGACTGTTTATTACACCCCATGGGTGCTGCCTGGTGTACTGAGTTTGTCCCACATGTGTATATTGCTCAAGATTAAGAGCATCTGCTGAATTTCTTGAGTCTAAAATTCATGAAATGAGTCGACAAATTCCCGAGAAATGAGAATCCACAATACCACTTACAAAGAATAAATTTAGCTTAAAATTTTTATCTCTTAGAGTTTAAAGAAATAACCCATTAAAATGCCTGCTGCAGCAAGATTTATCCAAGAAGATGCAATGCGTAGCTTTTACTGTTAATGTAATTTAGACTTTGCTGTGTGGAGTTGGGGGTATGATGATCTGATTACACTTCATCTGAACTTGTTCATAGGCAGGTAGTTTATTAGTGGCATTTACACATTTTAAATGAATATCTGTCTTGGTTTGCATGTGTTTTGTCACATTAGCGAGAGTACGATGAAAATGAAATAGACCCTTATCAGGGCAAACAGAAGCAACCAGAAGTAGAAGCCTTGGATCTACCCGATGATCTCAATCTTGAAAACCAAGATGGGGATAAAAGTGAAGATGAGCATGAGGAAGAAGGTAACGATGATACCAGTTGGTTACGGGGCTGATTTTAATAAATACAAAACACCCTAGCTTTTAAAGTATTGATGCTCAAATATTTTCAAAACTGATTGAATGTAGTAGTGGATTTAAAGCCAAGTTATTTGTTGTTCCTTTCCATGCCTTGTGGCACAACCTTGTCATTGCTTTAGCATTTTTGTCTGTTTTTATACAAGGCCGAGTTGCTAGCTTGAAACTTAACCCAATATAGATGGAAAGCAAGCATGGAGCCAACAGGATTAGAACATGGGACCACTGGTCTCAAAGTCCGGTGCTGATGCCGCTACACCACTGGCTGGCTAAAAGCCAAGACATGCAGAGCAGAATTTCTTGTGTGCTTTTTAATATATTGAGTGTGTAGATCTTTGCTTGGTCTTTGACTGCATGGCTGGAGTCTCTTGCCAGCACCTGACATAAGAGATATTATTCTGTGAATGAGTCGAATTCTTGTTGTCAAGTGATCACTGTCTTCCAGTGATTGAAGGTAGGTATGTTGGCTGTTTTCTTTTAAAATTGGATTGAACATAAGTGGCAACTTCCCCATGTTGGCTGACAAATAGTTTGGGTGGTGTGGGCAAAAATGTTTTGGATGGAATTATAAATGAAAACTTAAGATGAAACTACCTGATTTCATTTGCTTCTATTATTTATTCTGATGCTTTTGTCTCCTTTTTCCACTTTAAAGTCTTAAAATTTGCATCTCTACTACAGAACAACTATAGTGGGTTTTGAATGCTTTTTGTTTTATCAAGGAGACAATCCATACGATATAGAGGAAAAGTTAATGGATTTCAACGAGGTCCCTGCGGACGAGGAAGATCAGAAAATGGAGGAGAGTTCTGAACAAGAGCAGACTGAAGATCACTCTCAAACTGGTGATGAAACTGAGGAGAAAAATCAAAAGGAGGATGATGAGGAAAAAAGTGAAAATCCAGATCAAAAACTCCCGGAAGAAGAAACATCTGAAAATTTGGAAGAGGAACAGTTGGCAAAGCAGGATGAACGAAACGAATCTGGCAGGGAGGACGCAGGTGTGCCTGATGAGGGTCTGCAGTCAGAAGTATGTGATTTATTTACTTTTTGCTTTTTGGTTTGGTATTTACTTTTTATCTGTGGAGAAAGAGAGCAGTAATTTGTATTTATACAGCATCTTTTACTAAGGAATAGGTGATCTTCCAGGGCTTAGCTTGTTCTTTACAACCAGATGGTGGAAAGTAGATCAAAGCTGCCAAATTAACTGTTCTAAACCCACTACTACCCTCCCCTTTTTTCACTATGGGGAAATACTTGGCATCTGGATCTTCCAATGGTACCTTACTGATTTACTATTTGGAATAGCAAAATTCGTATTTGCTCTCTGTTCTCATAGATCAAGAAGATTGGAAGCTTTGGGTAGTCAATTTGAAAGTTTATTAATTCACTAAACCTTTGATTTACTGAATCCTTTCCTTGTTTGAATCCTTTCAGTCATTCTATCCTCTTGCAACTGGCATAGGAAATTTTTTAATTCTAAATTGGTACGTTAATGCTTAATTTGGATAATAAGTGTGTGTGTGTGTGTGTGTGTGTGTATATATATATAATTGCTTAAACTTACGAATATCTCCAGATCAGTTAGTCTTGGTATTTAACATGCTACTTTATTGGTCAATCCCTGCATAGAAGGGTATGTTATTTCATGTTTTTGGGTTCGCTTGCTGTCTGCAAACATAATTAACTTGTAATGTTTGACACTTTTAAGAGGTAACTGATTAATTCCAAACTCCATGCATTCGCTAATTGGAGCAATTGTCTGTGTCTTGTGGATCCAACAATTAACATTACCTGGGGATCTTGCAGAAGGTGCAAGGCTGCTTCCATTTGCTGCGCTGCTATGAAGCGCCTTAATGGGTTTTTATTTAAATTAAGGTATCTTTGTTGATTTACTACTTCCGGTGGAGATGCTTGCATAAAATGCTTGTGCCAGGTTTGTTGAGTGCTGGGCTTTTTATTGTTGTTTTAAGGGCAAAGTATTCATGGAACTCATTGGCCTGGCTGGCAGCCAGTCTTGAATGGATCTCAGAGTTGAGGGGAGGCTTAGCTGTTGGCATGCAAGAAGACTATGGTGCAGTGCTGAACCTTTGTTCTTGTACATTTGCACTGTGATCAGCAAGTCCAATTTATCTGGTAGTCTAATTTCAGTTGAAGGTTTGAGTTAACATATTTTAAACTGCATTAATGTATGTGCAGGCTCAGAGTAATGTCCACTTGCACATCTTGTTCCAGGCAAGTTTTCAAATATAAAAGTTGTTTGATAGTCTCACCTCATGGAACTCGATGGATATTTCAATTTAAATTATGGTGATTGATTGGGTTCATTTTAAATTCCTTGATTTCTTTTTCAGACAGACGACAACATGGAAGACCAGGATGTTCCTGAGTCCAAACAACGAATGGAGCACGAAGCTGCAGGGAAAACTGGAGAGGAGAACCTTCAGAGTGATACAGCCGTGGAGGTGGCAGGATCTGCAACTGAGAGAGATCAGGCTAAGGAGGTACAGTAGTACAAGGAGATTTGTACAGCCATGTGCTAGTGCACATTAATCGCGCACAATCTTGGATTGCCTTTTATGTCTTTAATCTTTGAAGTAATTGAATCATCAGAGAATGGAGAGCATTACTTGGAAATTTCTCTGGGTTGTCAGACTGCATCAGTCTCTGTTTCAGAAAAACAAGTATGGTCTAAAGATGATCATCTAAACAAGATTTTACAGACTTCTGCATGCTTCCCGCAGATTGGAAGTTAGTTCATGTGTCCACTATTTAATAAAGGAGGGAAGAGAAATGCCAGAACCTATAGACAACTTAGATTGCCAGCAATATTTGGGCCCCATATCTCAGAAAGGATGTGTTCTCATTGGAGAAAATCCAGACAAGGTTTACAAGAATGATTCCAGGAACACAGGGGTTAACATATGAGGAGCGTTTGGCAGCTTTGGGCCTGTACTCATTGGAATTTAGAAGAATGCAGAGGGATCTCATTGAAACCGACTGAATATTGAAAAGATACGGAGTGGATGTTTCCTGTGGTGGCGGTATCCAGAACTAGAGGGCACAGTGTCAAATTTGAGGGGAGACCTTTTAGAACACAGATAAGGAGGAATATTTTTAGCTAGAGAGTGGCGAGTCTGTGGAATGCTTGGCCACAGACTGTGGTGGAGGTCAAGTCCATGGATATATTTAAGACGGAAGTTGATAGTTTCCTAATTGATCAGGGCACTTGGATATGGTGAGAAGGCAGGTGTATGGAGTTGAGTGGGATCTGGAATCAGCCATGATGGAATGGTGGAGCAGACTCAATGGGCTGAATAGCCTAATTCTGCTCCTCTGTCTTATGGTCTAATAGAGTAATGTTGAAAGTGGTAACCATTTGATCCAGTAACTATTTTTAAATGCCCAGAGTCAAAATAAATATATTCAAGGGAAGTGAAGTTTAATAACACTTCAGAAAAACTAAAGTTTGCATTTCTACTTAATATTGCTCCCTCTTACTTCAGTGTTTATTACAGAAATGTCCCAACAAGCAAGAAATTACAAACTAAAGAGAGAGAAAATTACCAAATGCAGAAACTTGATTTAAATCACAAGTTTTCATCCCCAGATTAAAACATTTACCCTGCACAGTACTTTATGTTGCAATGATGTCAGACGTTTTTTGTTGAATGTTACAGGAACAAGGGTGTGGAGCTGCGGATGCTAATCAGTCAGAAGGCCATGAATCCAAACTGACTGCAAGGTTTGCATCTCAAAGACAATCTCAGGACAAAACACAGGTATAAAAAAATCTGCGCCATTCATCAGTATTATCTTTTGCAGTGTTTGCAAATTAACTGAAGCTTATCATTTCACAATTTTCATATTTTAACATTTGTATAAGAGCTTGAAAGTATTCTTCATTTTTAATGATACAAAAGTTGTCCATTTACTCAGCTACAGAGAGAATTTTACTTATAGATTAGAAATTATTGAACTAATCAAAAATTATATTTGGTTCAAAGTAAATTTATTCTCAAAGTACATATGTCACACTTACAATCCTGAGATTCATTTTCTTGTGGGCATACACAGTAAATCTAAGTAACACAATACAATACACAATGAAAGACTGCTCCCAACAAGATGGACAAACAACTAGTGTGCAACAGACAACAAATTGTGCCTGTACAAAAGAGGAAAAAAATTATACTAAATATTGAGACCAAGAGATAAAGGGTCCTTGAAAGTGAGTCCATAGATTATGGGAACATTTCAGTGCTGGGGTGAGTGAAGTTATCCTCTATGGTTCACAAGCTTGATGGTTTAGGGTTAATAACTGTTCCTTCACCAGGTGGTGTGTGTCTTTGGGCTTCTGTATCAACATCCTGATAGCAGCAGCGAGAAGAGAGCATGGTCTGGTTGGTTAGGGTTCTTGATGATAGATGCTGCTTTCCTGTGACAGCACTCTGTGTAGATGTGCTCAGTAGTGGGGAGGGCTTTACCCTGATGGACTGAGCTGTATCCACTACTTTTAGTAGGATTTTGCGTTCAAGGGCATTGTTGTTTCCATACCAGGCTGTGATGCCACCACACATCTGTAGAAGTTTATCTAAGTTTTAAATGTCATGCTGAATCTTCACAAACTCTAAAGAAGAAGAGGCACTGCAGTGTTTTCTTCACAATTGCACTTACTAGCTGGGCCCAGGACAGATCCTCGGAAATAATAACACGGAGGAATTTAAAGTAGCAGATCCTCTCCACCTCTGATCTCCCAATGAGGTCTGGCTCATGGACCCCTGGTTTCCTCCTCCTGAGGTCAGCAATGAACTCCTTGGTCTCGCTGACATGAAGTAAGCAGTTGTTGCTAGGCAGCACTCAGCCAGATTGTCAGTCTCCCTTCTGTCTGCTGATTCATCAGCAAGCTTAAATATGGCATTGGAGCTGTGCTCAGCCACACAGTCACAAGTGTAGAGTGAGTAGAGCAGGGGGCTAACCACTTACGCTGATAGCGATTGTGGAGGAGATGATGTTGCCAATCCAAACTGACTGGGATGTGCAAGTGAAGAAATCAAGGATCCAATTGCACAAGGAGGTAGTAAGGCCTAGGTCTTGTTTTGATGTCCAGATGTTCCAGAAAGGAAATTATAGGCCAGTTACCCTGATGTCAGTGGTTGGAAAGATGTTGGAATTGTTAAGGTTGTGGTTTCAAAGTAGTTGATGGCACATGATAAATAGGCCCAAGTCAGCGTGGTTTCTTTAAGGGAAAATATTGCCTGATAAATCTGTTTGATTCTTTGAAGAAGTAACAAGCAGAATAGACAAAGGAGAATCAATGGATGTTGTGTACTTTGATAAGATGCCACACATGAGGATGCTTAACAAGAGCCCATGGTGTTACAGGAAAGATTCTAGCATGAATAATGCAGTGGCTGATTGGCAGGAGGCAGAGAGTGGGAATAAAGGGAGCTTTTTCTGGTTGGCTGCTGGTGAGTAGTGGTGTTCCACAGGGATCCGCGATTCATCATTTCCATTTCTGTTTTCCATGTCATTGAATTTGTTCTTGTCTTTGTCATTCCTGTTTTTTTTCCTCTGTCCTTTAACTGGATTAAAGCAAAGTAATATTAGTCTAGAGAGGCTAGCTGAGCTCCCAGATTCTTCAATTATCAACTTGTATTTTGAGTTTTGTGAACAGATGTTTATGAAGTTTATGCCTGGTCTCACAGATGTAGGTGAGGCACATAGGGAATACCCAATGCAATAAATAAGGCCAGAGTATTTGCATGTGAATGTGTGCTTCAACTGGAAGGGCTCTGGAGTTACTCTATAGAAGCTGCCTGACCTGTTGAGAGTCTTCCTGCATGTAGTGTTGCTCCAAGTTCCAGCATCTGCAGTCTTTCATGTCTCCATTCAACTGAACTCCCACTCAATTTTGTTGTCCATTATGTTAAGTAGCAAGAGAGCAAGTAGTATATCTGTGCAAAAAGCTAACTTAAAGTATTTGCGAATCTGTTTCAATCTGAAGAGTTACAAAAGAAAGCCTGGTCGTGCAGATAATGAGCGAACAATGGGTGACCGCAATGAACGTGTGAGTAAGCGCCTGAAGACAGTGGAAGCTGACAGTGCACAACAGCAAGACACCGCTCAGTCAGAACAAGGCGTCAAAGAGGCAGACATATACGAACACGTGAAAGAGGGATGTGATTCCTATGATACTCAAACCTATGGTAAGATCAAAACTTTTATATTCAAACTCAGCAGAGGATTGCTTCAAGATGTTTGCTTTCTTTTGGGAAAAAAATAACCTCTGCTTTGGTGATGGAGGTGGGAGAGTAAAATTTAATTCTAATTATATAAATATACTCACTTTAGATGCAGCCACAACAGAACAGCAAAAAGTAGGTGGAGCAGGCCAAGAAGAGCAAGATGAAGATTCTGAATCTATTGAAATGGAAACCATTCAGGAAGAGGAACTAGAGTGTGTGGACGTACAGGAACTGAAGCCAGAGAAAGAAAAGTCTTCAACTTCCACAGCCTCAGGTAATTAAACACATAAACACCGCACAACATGGTGAAATGTAAAATAACTAATTAACCGTCTGCCTTTTCCAATTAGTCTTGAATATAAAATATTAAACATTAATTTGCTAAAATCACCATGCAATTTCTCCACTTAAATAATTTACCAAATAACTTTTACTATATGATGTCGCTAGTAAAAAATGAGTCATTTTGGAGCAGCAGTTTATAACTCGACAACCCAATGTTTGTTATTGTCACTTCAAGATTTTACTTTTACTTTAACCCAAGTTGTATCTGATTGCACTGTGGTCTGTGAACCCTTCAGTTTCTTTTTATTATAGCTGTTAGCAGGTTAAAGAAAGCTTTAGGTAAATCTCATTTCTGTGGAATCTTGCTGTGTGCAAATTGGCTGCTGCATTTTTTGCCATATGCAATGTCAGCACTCTGGAAATACATTACCTGATTGTAAAGGATTTTGCATTGTGATGAAAAGTGCTCTAATATCCAGGATAATTCTTGGTTCGTGTGAGGGCATTTTTATGTTGATCCTTTGATTATTGTAGGATATGACAACCTGGAAGCAGAGCTGCACCCTCCCAAACCTGAAGATATCAATGATACAAAAGATGACTCATCAGACTCTGAGAAAGAGTTGTCAACTGAGAGGAGCAGAGAGTCCACAATCCACACACGCCATGAACTGTTAACTGAGGACATGGAACAAGTAGGTAACATCAAGGGTGATGCAATTGGTTAAAGGCTAATTTCAAGTCTTGATGAATGATGGTTGTTAACATATTGTTGCACTTTGCTTAACAAGGAGGAGGCATGAAAAGAGTTAATTCCTAAATGTTATGACTTGCAAACAATAATTTGGAAAATGTAGTTATGAGAGGTGAATCTTTCAGTTTTAAAGTTGTGGTGTTTTCAACCACTGCTTCCTAGCTTGAGCTGAATTTGTAAACATATTGATAAGAAACTAGAATATGTCACTTAGACCTTCGGTGAGTCTGATTTGGTATTCTATAAGGTCATGAAATATTTGATTTGTGATCTTAACTATAATGTGTTATAGAAGCCCAGGATGCCATCAGGAATGGCCACTCTATCTTGTATTGCCACTTTCAGAGAGCCATGGACTTGTGGGCTTGTACCTCAAGATCCCTCTGTACATAAATATTCCTAAGGATCCTGACGTTTGCTGTTCCTTATGCATTTGACCTCAAAGTGCAACACCTCATATTTGTCTGGATGAAAATCAATCAGCCATTTTCCAGCCCCTATCTGACCTATATCCTGCTGCATCCTTCGCTGTACAAATATTGCCAATTTTTTTGTGTCATCTGATACTGACTTCTCAGCCCAATCTACCAAGTCTCTGTGGATCCCATGTGATTTAATCTTCTGGATTAGTCTATAGTGAGGGACCTTTCAGCTGCTTTATTGACAGATACCATCCACTTCCCTCCCCTCATTAACTATCTTTGCTACCTCCTTACGAATTAAGGTTTTAGTGAAATGTTTGCTTTGCAGAGCACAGTCCCTGACCCGGAAGAGCTGCGTAAACAGTTAGAGGAGCAACTGAGTGCGTGGCAAAATGAAGAGGCTGGTGATCCAGAACAAGTGAGCAATCACAGTTTTAATGTATTTGATTTTGTGAAGAGTTTAGTTGTGGATGTGCAACCAGATTATGCAAGAGGGGACTGTTCAAAAGGAAGAAAATTATATCATCCCAGATCTTGAGTACAGACAATTTTACTTCATTTTGCTGGGCTACTTGCATTTCCATTGTACTCAGATATCTAATAATGAGGCATTGAGGTTCACTTGTAAAACTGCATGGAAGTAATTAGCATTGTATTCTGAATCACTTTCTGCCATGTTTTGTAAAATTAGGCTGATTCTCATCTAGTTGCTTTCCAGTGTAACTGCTAGAAAATGCACATATATTTTGTCTCATGGTGATGATCATGGTCAGAAAACATCTGGACCTGTGTTCATCTGGATCAGATAGTTGAATGAACTTTCCAAAATTGGATTTACTTAATGCAGCAGGAATAAAGGGTACATCTCAAGGTAGTGCTTGAAGTTAGTTCAGTGAGAACTGTGATTGAGATGGCAAAACATAATGCTGGTAATAGCAGGTCTTGTAGCCATTGTGGCAATAGTAGCTGATGTTTCAGGTTGTTTCATTAGACTTTTCATTTAAAATAAGTTTTAAGTTGCAAAGAAGGGGAAGGCATGTAGACAGTAAGTGTAGGAAAGATTGAATGATGAAAGGGGTGTTTATACTGTTGGACAACGATAGTGAAAGCTAATGATTAACAGATCATTAATGTCTGGAGATAGTTTTGGAAGAGATTCTGAATCTAATGATGCAGCACACTGGGAGAAGAAACAAAAGCTGAGTTTCTTGTCTTGTTTTGTTCCAAATCTAATTATAGGTAAAGTTTCTTTACTGTGGATCTAAGAGGACAAAGCCTGTGCAACCAGTTGTTTTACTTGTGAGTGAATTTATTTTCCTTTGTTTTGCCCCTACTAGGAGAAAGCTGCAGCTGCAATGTGGCAGCAGTATCAGACGTTGACCGCTCCTCTATCACAGCAGCTGTGTGAACAACTTCGCCTTATACTGGAGCCCACCCAGGCAGCTAAACTCAGGTCAGTGTTCTTGCCATTTGATTCTCTATCAAATGTACTTTTAACATTGTAAACCAGCGAGCTGCTTGTTATGTCTCCTCTCTTGCTGTGAAACAAAGACAGCTCATTCTCCTTTACTAGGGAGAGCGAGAGAGCCTGTGGTATGTGAAATACCAGGTAAACGTGTAATCTTTGGGGCACTGCAAATACTGCATGCTTGAGTGCTCGGTACTGGGTGCAGATGCATTTTTTGTCAGTGGAAGGAAGGGGGATCGTTGCTTGCTGCCGCTTACGCGCGAGAGAGGAAAGCTAGAAAACTTTGGGGTTCTAACATCTGTCATTCATTCTTTGGGGACAGTCCTTTGTTTTTGTGGATGGTTGCAAAGGAAAAACAATTTCAGGATCTATATACATTTCTCTGACGTTAAATGTACCTTTGAAACCTTATTCAGGCATTATTCAGTTTACAACCCTCCACACTTAACTGAATGAATCACCTGAGCTGATAAACTGTTTCTAAATCTTTGGTCCTCTGCTGACAAGTGTTGCAATTTTTGTTTTGCTACTGTACTAAGAAATTTTGGTTAGTTGATGCTTTACCATTTGAAATCTATTAACAATATATATTGCAGTGGGATGTGTATGTGGCAGTTTTTCCATAAGGCTATCACTTAACTTTTAAACAAAGAAGGATACAGGAATATAAAGTGAAATTGATATTTAGGATTTCAACTCTATAGTACTGCACAATCTGGAAATGGGAAATTGGTAGAAAATGCTGGAAGTACTCAGCAGAATTCTGCCAGGACATCTCCTGTTACGAAATCGGTTTTCAGTCAATTTGATTAGCTCCAGCTGATGGCAATGGATACAGCAAAGCCCACCAATGACCAGGCTCTAGCTCTACCATTGAGGATATCTTCAAGCGGTGATGCCTCATGAAAGTGCCATCCATCATCAAGGATTCACCCACTGGGCCATGGGATATGCCCTCTTCTCATTTCTGCCATCGGGGATGAATTTCAAGTACCTGAAATCCACAATTCAGAAATGGTTTCTAACCTCCGCCTTCCAATTTTTACTGATCCACAACCACTATCTGCTTCAGAATCAGCTATACCTTTAGCCAAACTGTTGCAGTATCTTCTCAACAGTGTGGAAAATTGGAAAAGCATGTCCTGTCTACCAAATACAGCACATGTAACACTCCAACTAATTAATATTGAATCAATCATCTTGCCACCTCTTGAGAAGGATATTGGTGCTAATGACAAGTTTAGATTTCACTTGGACCATTCTGTTGCAGACCATATCAGTCTTAATCCTGATCCAAACGTGGACCAGAGAACTGGATTTAAGAAGACTGGTGAGGGTGACTTTACCAAGATGTCATGGCAGCATTTTACAGATAGTAATCAGATTAAACTGAAGGGGAAAAACACCAATGGTGGAGTTGTATCTTGAACAAAGGAGGCTGATTGTGGTTGTTAGGTCAAGTGTACAAATCTCAAATCATTACTGCAGGGCCTCGGAGTAATATCTCTGGCTCAGCCATGTTTAGAGCTTCAGTTAGATTACTTTCATCATAAGAACAGAAATTGGGATGATCATTAACTGCAGAGTCTTCACTTTCATTGGCTTCTTGGCAAATGAAGCAGTCCACACCTTCAGACAGCACGACATAACCAACGTTCAGAAAGGGCTACTTTGGAAAGTAATAGTCAAGCTGAGTAACCACCACATGTTAATACCAAATATTATTCCATTGCGGAGACCTCATCATCAATGTTTTGAGTGATGTTATTGACCAGAAATTCAACTAAACTAGCTATGTAAATACAATGACTGTATGCAGGTTTTCTGCTGGGTACTCTGCATCAAATCATGATCTGGTACTCCTCCAAAGCTTCTCCTCTATTAAGAAGACACGTCAGGATGGCGATGGAGTACATTCTGCTTGTCCAGAAGACCGAATGCAACTCTAACAACATAGCACTTGATCACATTTAGGACAATATCCACCAAAGCCATTTCCCTTCACCACTGGTACATGATGGCTGCAATCTATAAAATCTAGTACGTACATAGCAACTATTTGTCCTGTCTGATCTGACAGAATTGATTGTGGACTTCTGGAGGAGGAAGTCAGGAGAACACACACCAATCCCTATTGAAGGAGTCAGCAGAGGAGCAAGTAATCAACTTCAAGTTCCTGGGCGTCAACATCTCAGAGGATCCCAGGGTCCAAAACATTGGTGCATTCACAAAGAAGACATGCCAGCGGCTGTGCTTTATTGGAAGTTTGAGGAGATTTGGTGTGAATCCAGACTCCAGCAAATTTCTACAGATGTACTGTGGAGTGCATTCTGACTGGCTAAATTACTGCCCTGTATGGAAGCTCCATTGCATAAGATCAAAAGAGGCTACAGAGCATTGTAGACCCAGCCAGCTCCATCACGGGCAAAAGCCTTCCCAGCATCGAGGACATCATCATTAAGGGCCCTCACCATCTGGGACATGCCCTCTTCTCATTACTGCCATCAGGGAAGAGGCTTAAGAGCCTGAAGACGACCATTCAATGTTTTAGGAATAGCTTCTCAACCTCTGCCATCATATTTCTGAATGCTCCATGAACACATGAACACTATCTCTCTGATTTCTTTTGCGCTATTTATTTATTATTGTAATTTAGATTAATTTTAATTTGGCTTGAACTGTACTACTGCAACAAAATAACACATTTCATGATATGTGTCAGTAATAATAAACATGATTGTGATTCTGAGCACTTGCTACACCAACAACCCCTAAGACCACCAAGGTCCAGAGCAGCAAGCTTACAAACACTGCAAACTACATCATCAGATCTCGCACCATTTTGCTGTGGAAATGTATATTGCTGGTCCTTGTGAACGGATTTAAATGTTGGAAGGCTCTACTAATATTGTGACAGTACCTTCACCAGAACATCTTCAGCAGTTTAAGACAGTTCACTACTGTCGCGTCATCAAGGACAGTTAAGAATGTGTAATAAGTGCTGACCTTGCTAGCAATGTTCTAAATAATGTCCACATTTCAAGTGGTTAACCTGTAAATCAGTTCTGATGTAAGGATATCAACCTGGAATGCTTGTTCTTTCTTAACACATGCAGCCTAAACTGCTGGGCATGTTGAGGATTAATTTGATATGCTGCGGTAGCGTGAATTTGGCCATTTAAGATTTCTCAAGTAAATCTTGTGCGACTGCTGACCGACCTTTCTACCACCTGTTTGTGTTCAGAGGGGATTATCGAACTGGAAAGCGATTAAATATGCGCAAGGTGATTCCTTACATAGCCAGTCAGTTCCGTAAAGATAAAATCTGGCTTCGCAGGACAAAGCCAAGCAAGCGGCAGTACCAGATTTGTTTGGCTATTGATGACTCCTCCAGTATGGTTGACAACCATTCGAAACAGGTATGTTTACAACATTTCCTTATTTTCTGTGGGGCAAGTTTAATCTATATTGATATGCCGTGTAACCCCCATATTGGATCATTGTATCTCTGGCAAGTGTGATGTCATCCCACGTACGTAGGTGATTGTTAGGGATGAAAAGAGAGGAGGGGGTGGAGAGTATCTTAAATGTATCTATTTTAATGCTAGGAGCATTGTAAGAAAGGTGGATGAGCTTAAAGCATGGATTGATACCTGGAATTATGATGTTGTAGCTATTAGTGAAACATGGTTGCAGAAAGGGTGTGATTGGCAACTAAATATTCTTGGATTTAGTTGCTTCAGGTGTGATAGAGTAGGAGGGGCCAGAGGAGGAGGTGTTGCATTGCTTGTCCGAGAAAATCTTATGGCTGTGCTTTGGAAGGATAGATTAGAGAGCTCCTCTAGAGAGGCTATTTGGGTGGAATTGAAGAATGGGAAGGGTATAGTAACACTGATAGGAGTGTATTATAGGCCACCTAATGGGGAGCGTGAGTTGGAAGAGCAAATGTGTAAGGAGATAGCAGATATTTGTAGTAAACACAAGGTGGTGATTGTGGGAGATTTTAATTTTCCACGTGTAGACTGGGAAGCTCATTCTGTAAAAGGGCTGGATGGTTTAGAGTTTGTGAAATGTGTGCAGGATAGTTTTTTGCAACAATACATAGAAGTACCGACTAGAGATGGGGCAGTGTTGGATCTCTTGTTAGGGAATGCGATAGGTCAGCTGACAGATGTATGTGTTGGGGAGCACTTCGGGTCCAGTGATCACAATAGCATTAGCTTCAATATAATTATGGAGAAGGACAGGACAGGACCTAGAGTTGAGATTTTTGATTGGAGAAAGGCTAACTTTGAGGAGATGCGAAGGGATTTAGAGAGAGTGGATTGGTTCAAGTTGTTTTATGGGAAGGATGTAATAGAGAAATGGAGGTCAATTAAGGGTGAAATTATGAGGGTACAGAATCTTTATGTTCCTGTTAGGTTGAAAGGAAAGGTTAAAGGTTTGAAAGCACCATGGTTTTCAAGAGATATTAGAAATTTGGTTCGGAAAAAGAGGGATGTCTACAATAGATATAGGCAGCATGGAGTAAAGGAATTGCTCGAGGAATATAAAGAATGTAAAAGGAATCTTAAGAAAGAGATTAGAAAAGCTAAAAGAAGATATGAGGTTGGTTTGGCAAATAAGGTGAAAGTAAATCCGAAAGGTTTCTACAGTTATATTAAAAGCAAGAGGATAGTGAGGGATAAAATTGGCCCCTTAGAGAATCAGAGTGGTCAGCTATGTGTGGAGCTGAGGGAGATGGGAGAGATTTTGAATGATTTCTTCTCTTCGGTATTCACTAAGGAGAAGGATATTGAATAGTGTAAGGTGTGGGAAACAAGTAAGGAAGTTATGGAACTTATGACAAATTAAGAGGTGGAAGTACTGGCGCTTTTAAGAAATTTAAAAGTGGATAAATCTCCGGGTCCTGACAGGATATTCCCCAGGACCTTGAAGGAAGTTTGTGTAGAAATAGCAGGAGCTCTGACGGAGATCTTTCAGATGTCATTAGAAACGGGGATTGTGCCGGAGGATTGGCGTATTGCTCATGTGGTTCCATTGTTTAAAAAGGTTCTAGAAGTAAGCCTAGCAATTATAGACCTGTCAGTTTGACATCAGTGGTGGGTAAATTAATGGAAAGTATTCTTAGAGATAGTATTAATAATTATCTGGATAGACGGGATCTGATTAGGAGTAGCCAGCATGGATTTGTGCGTGGAAGGTCATGTTTGACAAACCTTATTGAATTTTTTGAAGAAGTTACGAGGAATGTTGACGAGGGTAAGGCAGTGGATGTAGTCTATATGGACTTCAGCAAAGGCTTTGACAAAGTTCCACATGGAAGGTTAGTTAAGAAGGTTCAGTCGTTAGGTATTAATGCTGGAGTAATAAAATGGATTCAACAGTGGCTAGATGGGAGATGCCAGAGAGTAGTGGTGGATAATTGTTTATCGGGATGGAGGCCGGTGACTAGCGGGGTGCCTCAGGGATCTGTTTTGGGCCCAATGTTGTTTGTAATATACATAAATGATCTGGATGATGGCGTGGTAAATTGGATTAGTAAGTATGCCGATGATACTAAGGTAGGAGGTGTTGTGGATAGCGTGGTGGGTTTTCAAAGCTTGCAGGGAGATTTATGCCGGTTAGAAGAATGGGCTGAATGTTGGCAGATGGAGTTTAATGCTGAGAAGTGTGAGGTTATACATTTTGGCAGGAATAATCCAAATAGAACATACAGGGTAAATGGTGGGGCATTGAGTAATGCAGAGGAACAGAGGGATCTAGGAATAACAGTGCATAGTTCCCTGAAGGTGGAGTCTCATGTAGATAGGGTGGTGAAGAAAGCTTTTGGAACGCTGGCCTTTATAAATCAAAGCATTGAGTACAGAAGTTGGAATGTAATGTTAAAATTGTACAAGGCATTGGTGAGGCCAAATTTAGAATATTGTGTGCAGTTCTGGTCACAGAATTATAGGAAAGATGTCAATAAATTAGAGAGAGTGCAGAGACGATTTACTAGGATGTTACCTGGGTTTCAGCACTTAAGTTACAGAGAAAGGTTGAACAAGTTAGGTCTCTATTCATTGGAGCGTAGAAGGTTGAGGGGGGATTTGATCAAGGTATTTAAAATTTTGAGAGGGATAGATAGAGTTGACGTGAATAGGCTGTTTTCATTGAGAGTAGGGGAGATTCAAACGAGAGGACATGATTTGAGAGTTAGGGGGCAGAAGTTTAAGGGAAACATGAGGGGGTATTTCTTTACTCAGAGAGTGATAGCTGTGTGGAATGAGCTTCCTGTAGAAGTAGTCGAGGCCAGTTCAGTTGTGTCATTTAAGGTAAAATTGGATAGGTATATGGACAGGAAAGGAGTGGAGTGTTATGGGCTGAGTGCGGGTAGGTGGGACTAGGTGAGATTAAGACTTCGGCACGGACTAGGAGGGCCGAGATGGCCTGTTTCCGTGCTGTGATTGTTATATGGTTATATGGAAACATCAAGAGCAGTTTTATCAAATGATTATTCAGTGACTACAAAGTGAATGAATGGATATAGTTTATTTTGATCTAATTCAGCTGGTTTTTTAGAGTTATACAGCCCTTCAGCCAACTTGTCCATGCAGGCCAAGACTCTATTTGACCTCCTACCAGTTGCCTGTTTTTAGCCCATAGTTCCTCTGAACCTTTCTCTATCCATGTTATGGTCTTGGCTATGTCCAAGTGTCTTAAGTTGTTAATGTATTGTCCTCTATAGCTTCCTCTGGCAGTTTCTTCAATGCGTCACCCTCCTGTGTGGAAAAAGGCTGTACCTCAGAGTCCTTTTAATATTTCACCTCAAACCTACGTTCTCTAGTTGGGATAATTCACTTGCATTAGAGACCCCTAATGTAAATGAATTACTTCCCTGACGCTAGGGTAAAGACAGGGATCATTTACTTTATCTACCACACTCATGATTTTTGAGCACTTCTGTGAAATAACCACTCAGCCTCCATGCTCCAGGTAACAGTGTCCCAGCCAATGCAGCCTCTCTTCATGACTCAAGCTGTCCAGTCTCAGTAGTAAATGTGTTAACCTTTTCTGCACCCTTTCCAGCTTAACGACATCCTTCCTATAACTTGGTGACCTGAATTTTGCATGATGCTTCCAGTATGGTCTTGGCAAACATGGTCTTGACTGTACAGCTGCAACATGGTGGCCCAAATCCTGTACTCAGTGCCCTAACCAATGAAGCCCAGCATGCCAAATGCTGCCTTTGCTACCTTGTTTACTTGTATTGTAGCTTTTGGGGGAAATGTGTAACTTATAACCCTAGGTCTTTGTTTTTTTCACTTTGCAAATCCACTCAACGGTAATTTCTTGCTGAGTTATAGGCATTTGGTGCCTCTGGATGAGCAAGCATGTAAACAGTGTATTTACTGGATGAAATCACAAACAAGAGAAAATCTGTAGATGCTGGAAATCCAAGCAACACACACAAAATACTGGAGGAACTCGGCAGGCCAGGCAACATCTAGGGAAAAGAGATCAGTCGATGTTTCGGGCCGAGACCCTGCTCAAATCCTGCTGAGGGGCCTTGGCACAAAACATTGACTCTACTCTTTTCCATAGATGTTGCCTGGCTTGCTGAGTTCCTCCAGTATTTTGTGTGTGTGTTGCTATTTATTGGATTTTTTTTTTTTTGAACAATGAAATGTTCAATTAGTCTAATAAAATCTTATGCAGACCTTAATGTAAATGAATTATTTGTTTTGCAGCTGGCCTTTGAAGCTTTGGCTGTAATTGGAAATGCTCTCTCACTTCTAGAGGTTGGACAGGTTGCTGTGTGCAGGTGGGAAACCACTATATGTTTTTCACTGAGTATTTTTGTTTAAATTCTAGAAATATTGTTACTGCACTAGGCATTAGGAATTGAACTGGGTGTAGGTGGTAGTACACTCAGAATGGCTTTACAGTTAATAATGCAATCAGAATTCACAGCACAGTCATGTCAATTTTCTGAATTTGGTTTTGATTTGAGCTTCTCAAACTTATTTCCATCATCAAATTTACTCTCAAGTGACATAATTAGGCAGGGTAGTAAACCTTCTTGTCTTGCTTAGCGTGGCAGAGTCAGAATCTTGTTTAATATCGCTGGCATATGTTGTGAAATCTGTTGTTTTGCAGCAGCAGTACATTGCAATACATAATGAACACTACAAATTACAATAAGTATATATAAAAATGAATTAAGTAGTGCAAAAAAGGAGAGGAAGATAATAGCTACTGCTCATGGGTTCATTACCCATTCAGAAATCTGATGGCAGAGGGGTGTGTGTGTGCTGAGTGTGTGTCTTCAGGCTCTTGTACCCATTCCCTTGTTGGTAGTTCTGAGAAGAGGGCATGTTCTGGGTGATGAAGGTCTTTGATGATGCCACCTTTTGAAAGTGTCCTTGATGCTGGGGAGACTAGTGCCCATGATGGAGTTGGCGGAGTTTACAACATTCTGCAGCTTTTTTCCGCTAAGGTGCAGTGGCCTGTCCATACCAGGCGGTGCTATGGAATGCTCTCCATGGTATATCTGTATAAATTTTTGAGAATCTTTGGTGGTATATCAGATTTCCTCAAACTCTAAATGAAATATAACCACTCTTGTACCTTCTTTGTAACTGTGTCAGTATATTGGGCCCAGGATAGATCTTCTAAGATGTTGACTCCCAGGTACTTGAAATGCGCAGCCTTTCCACTGCACAATCAATTCCTTTGTCTTACTGGCCTTGAGTGCCAGGTTGTTGTTGCGACACCAACCAGTAGATCGATCTCACTCCTGTACGTCTCCTTTTCACCATCTGAAATTCTGCCAACAATAGTTGTCATCAGCAGATTTATAGATGGTGCCTGAGCTGGGCCTAGCTGCACCGTCATGGGAATAGAGAGAGTAGGGAATATTTACTGGTAGTTTCATTAATGGTTAACAAAAGCTTGATCAAAGATTATGAGGAGGAGGCAGGAGAATGGGGTCTAGAGGGATGATAAATCATCCACGGTGGATCAGACTCATAAGACCCCAAGACATTGGAGCAGAGTTAGGCCATTCAGCCCATAGAATCCACTCTGTCAATTCATCATGGCTGATCCCAGATCCCATTCAACCCAATACACCTGCCCTCCCACCAAATCCCTTGATGCCTCGACCAATCAAGAATCTATCAAATTCCGCTTTAAATTTATCCACAGACTTGGCCTCAACTGCAGTCTGTAGCAGAGCATTCCACGGATTCACCACTCTTTGGCTAAAAAAGTTGCTCTTTTTTTCTGTTCCAAAAGGTCACCCCTCAATTTTGAGGCTGTGCCCTCTAGTTCTGGATACCCTCTCCCTCCCCCAAGGAACATCACACCCACCTTATCTAGCCCTTTCAACATTTGGTAGGTTCCAGTACTGACTCTTGAGGACCACCACTAGCCACTAGCAGCAAACCAGAAAAGACTCCCTTTATTCCCATTCATTGCCTCCTGCCTGTCAGCCATTCCATTATCCATGCCAGAATCTTTCCTGTAACACCATAGGATTTTATCTTGTTACGCAGCCTCTTGTTAGGCACCTTATCAAGTGCCTTCAGAAAACCTAAGTAAATGACACCCACTCCTGTCCTTTGTCTACCCTGTTTGTGTCCTCCCCACAAATTCTTCTAAATTCCAGTGAGTATAGGCCCAAAGCTGCCAAACTCTACTCATAAGTGAATCCCTTCATTCCCAGAATCATCATTGTGAACCTATTTGGACTCTCTTCATTGACATCCCTTCTGAGATAAGGGCCCAAAACTGTTGACAATGCTCCAAGTGAAGCCTGATTGTTGTCTTATAAAGTTACAGCATTATCTCCTTTCTTTTGTATTCTGTTCCCTTTGAAATAAATGCCAACATTGCATTTGCCGCCTTTACCACAGAGTCAACTTGTGAATTAACCGTCTGGGAGTCCTGCACGAGGACTTCTAAATCCCTTTGCACCTCTGTTTGAATTTTCTCCCCGTTTGGTAATAGTCTACACTATTGCTCTTTTTACCAAAATGCATTATCATACATTTCTCAACACTGTATTACTTCTGCCACTTTTTTGCCTAGTCTTCTAAATTTGTCTGAGTCCTGCTACAATCGCATTGCTTCGTCAGCAGTACCTACCTCTCCACCTATCTTCTTATCATCTGCAAACTTTGCCACAAAGCCATCAATTCCACTATCTATATCACTGACAAACAATGTGAACAGTAGTGGTCCCAATACTGACTCCTGAGGACCACCACTGGTCACTGGCTACAAACCAAAAAAGGCCCCCTTTATTCCCATTCACTGCCTCCTGCCTGTCAGCCATTCCGCTATCCATGCCAGTATCCTTCCTATAACACGATAGGATTTTATCTTGTTAAACAGCCTCTTGAGAGGCGCCTTATCAAATACCTTCTGAAAATCTAAATGATATCCACTGCCTCTCCTTTGTCCACCCTGCTTGTACTTACCAGAATTGTGTTTGTGATTTTCTAATTTTGTTGCATGTGTACAGAGGCCTTCATAATAGACTTCTCATCCAGTTGACTTCTGTCATTGTTTCAGCTTTGGAGAGAGCGTTCAGTTGCTGCACCCGTTCCATGAGCAATTCAGTGATCAGTCAGGAGCACGAATACTGAGAAGCTGTCAATTCCAACAGAAGAAAACTAAGATAGCACAGGTTGGTGGGAGCTGAACAATTACCAACTTAACATGTGTAAAGCTTCATTCAGGGGATGTGCTGCAGTCTTAACATTTTATTGCATGTTAATGTAGTATTATCACTGTAAGTTCTACATATCGATGCTATGAATAATTTGATTCCTTTTTCAAGTAATGTTTTCAGCAGCGATGTGGAATTGATTAGATCTATGGTGTTTGTCAGTTGACTGATTTCAGCATGATTGATAATGTACCAAATGTAAATTAGATAATAATTTAAATTGACTATCATGTTGTGTATGTCAAACGAAAGCATTTTAAGTTTTGACAACTTTTTACTAAATTCAAAAATGAATTGTGTGAGAACTGACTTCAAAAGCTCTAGATTAAAATATGATGGGAATTACATCTCGGACCTTTTAGTAACTGATGAACTGATATCACTAATGCTAATTTTCAACTTGCAGTTTCTGGAATCTGCAGCCAACATGTTTGTTGCAGCACAGCACCATTCCCAACAAGGAAATCCAGGTCAGCTTCACACATCTGTTCACTTTACTACACTGTTTGTATTATTGGGCATTGAACTTCACAGATTTATAGTTTAGTGATGTGGATGGCGCTGAACGAATGGAATTTAATTCACAAATATACAGGATCTTCTGGTCGCATGTTTCTGAAACAAGTCATAAGTAATTTTTGTGACGTATGACTGTGAAAGTGTCTTTACTCAATACAAGCAGACCTTCTGGAGAGTCTATCTCCTTTCCTGACACTTTAGAGTACAGATGATATTTTATATGTTTTAAAGACGTAACGATAAACGATTATCTAAGGTTTCAATGGCTATAATTATCCACTTGAACATTTTGAAGGTAGACAGGTAATTTTTGCAGTATTACATATTTACAACGTGAGCACCTTACAACTGGCAGAATCTCAGAATATTCAACTACCAGTGGCTTGTTTGAGGATTTCTAAGCACGTGCCCAAAATATACATGTTACAGTGAGGGATGGCTGCCCACATGTACAAACAATCAGAATCTTGAGTGACCATAGAAATGTGCTTGAACTGTGTATTAAGTGGCAGTTATGTTTTTAGTAATGTTTTAATATACGTGATGTCCACTTAATGGCTTCCTGATCTAATCAAGAGGGTTTCAATGAGGACTGATTATTATGAATATTCATTTATGAACTTTCATGTGTAATTGCAATGGTACTGAATCATATGTCAGTCCCACACAAGATGACTGTTTTATATTTGTTTTGAAGACTGGTTCTTAATTAACAACAGTAGTGGTCGCCAACCCGTCGATCGCGATTGACTGGTCGATCTTTGAGACTTTCCCAGTAGATCCCAAAAAAACGAAAAAATAAATACACTAATACTGTTGAGAGATTGTTTCCGGGTTGCGGGGTTTTAGTTCCATTCTTTCTGCCCGGTGCGCATGTGTGTAGCTTCCCCACCACACACTACAGTGTACTTCAGTGGTTCCCAACCACCGGGCCGCGAGGAAACAATATAAGTCAGCTGCACCTTTCCTCATTCCTTGTCACACCCACTGTTGAACTTGAACGCAAGCGAGGTCATTACCCATGTGAGGTCATCAGTCGCCTAAACGCACTGATACCTGTGCACCAGGGGTCACTGGTTGGCCTCCTGTGGCCGGCGAGAAGTGCCGTTGCTACCGGCCTGGAGCACGGACAGATGGGCGCTGCCTCTAAACCTGTTTACCACACTGAATGTTCGTGGGGAACCTGGTGCTGAAATATTTGCAGATGACCTAATTCAGGCTCAGGATTCTGTAAGTAGCAGAGCAGCTACCTCGCTGCGATCTACTGAAAGTCATTCCTCGAGCCAAACCTTTGTTGGCCGATAGATCATATGGGGGGGGGGAGGGGTGCGGCTGGTGCTTTGTCGCACTCCTCGCTCGGTCGGTACTGTTCCGGGCTGTGACTGCCAGGGCTCCAGCACGGGGACCTCCGGTCCTGACCTAGTCCTCTCACCCCAGCCACACCTGGTCAAGGCGTCTGGCGGCAGGCAGGCGGGAGGCGGTCTAATGAGGCAATGAAGCCCTCAAATCTGCTTCGGTACTTTGAGTCCTTGCACTTAAAGACAAACCTGTTGAGATTTTTTAGCGGGAAAAAAAGTGAGTAAGCGGGACAGAAGCTAAGTGCTGAGAGCCAAGTAAACTAAATTGCAGAATAGACTGGACATAAGGAACCTGCTTCGTGTATCGCTGTGTTCTGGTCGTGTTTAACTCCCCACTCCCCCCACCATTGGGCAATCCGCAAGAATATTGTCAATATTAAACTGGTCCACGGTGCAAAAAGGTGGCGACCCCTGGCGTACGTACATTATTTCTACTTCTGGGTTGCGGGGTTTTACTTCCAGTCTTTTCTGCCCGGTGCACATGCGTGTAACTAATCGATTTGGGGTCGATCTTGCCTTTCACTTAGGCCGAGGTAGAGGATTTTGGGCTTAAGAAGGTTGGTGACCACTAAACTACTGTACTGTGCAAAATTCTTAGGCACATGTATATAGCTAGGGTGCCTAAAACTTTTGCACAGTACTGTATTTATCAACATGCAGCGGAAAGTGAGGGGGAATGGTGAGGGTGGAGTGCTGCGGAAGGTTTGTGGGACAGTTGGCAGAGGAGTGCCAGGGACGGGTGGTGCTGTGGTGCTTGCATGCTCAGGTTTGAGAAACCGGATAAGGTAATTTGATTCCAAACAATTAGTTTATGATCATTACAGAATGTGCTTCCTGCTCGCTTCCCCTTTTCCCAACTATGATTCCCCTCTCCCTATATATGTTTGTGTGTGTCTAAGAATTTTGCATGATGTTGTACCTCCTCATCCTAGTCCATATTTCCTGAAAAATAGCTCAGATAATGCATAACGTCCTTCTGTATTGATAATATCATTAGAATGGGGGAGGTCCAAGTTTTAAAGTAGATGGAAGACTGGCTCCTGAACATAATATATCATTAAAATATTATTAAAAATTAGTGAAGGCTAAAAGTTCAGTGAAAATTTGATTTGCTAACCCACCTGAGAAGTAGGACACCTTGTATCCCATGGTTGATCATCCAGTCTACCTAGACTGCATTTTCTTTATAAGTAGAACCATAGAACACTACAGCACAGTACAGGCCCATCAGCCCTCCATGTTGTGCTGACCCATATAATCCCACACTACCCCATAACCCTCCATTTTTCTTTCATCCATGTGCCTGTCCAAGAGGCTCTTAAATACCCCTAATGTTTTAGCCTCCACCACCATCCCTGGCAAGTCATTCCAGGCACTCACAACCCTCTGTATTTTTTAAAAAAAAACTTACCCCTGATGTCTCCCCTTAACTTCCCTCCCTTAGTTTTGTACATATGCCCTCTTGTGTTTGTTATTGGTGCCCTGGGAAACAGGTACTGACTATCCACCCTATCTATGCCTCTCATAATCTTGTAGACCTCTATCAAGTCCCTTCTCAGTCTTCTGCGCTCCGAAGAGAAAAGTCCCAGCTCTGCTAACCTTGCTTCATATGACTTGTTCTCCAAACCAGGCAACATCCTGGTAAATCTCCTCTGCACCCTCTCCATAGCTTCCACATCCTTCCCATAATGAGGTGACCAGAATTAAACAAATATAACACTATTTTCTACTTTCAGTAATTGCTTTTTCCTTTGTACTACCTCAGTGTACCCATGTTTGGAATGATTCGTATAGATGGCACATAAAACAAAGGTTCACTGTATCTCTAAATATAACAATAATATCAATTATCACCCTCTGAACATAATATAAGTTTCTGATTTAAGAGATTGCAGGAGGATATGCGGGATTTCTTTAAGAGTGCAGGATACCAGTGGTATCCTGAAATTGTATCTTTGATTGTAAACTATTATGAATCTAAATAATTATGAATCTAAATGAATCTCCTGTGATGGTTGAAAATACCATTTAATGCCAAGTGGTTCTTTTCCTACCTAGTGTCATTTATTTTAAAAGAAATTAGTTGTTTGCCTTGTATAAACTAGCTGATGAAACTATAGCAACCCAATTAACACATGCTTTCTTTTTTATTTTAGAAATTGCACAATTACTATTGATTGTGTCCGATGGAAGAGGGCTGTTTTTAGAGGGGAAAGAACGAGTTACAACAGCTGTTCGAGCTGCTCGACATAACAATATTTTTGTTATCTTTGTTGTCCTGGACAATCCTGATTCTAAGGTAATTAGTTATCAAAATATAGCACGGTTGGGCATTTTTTGTTAGAGAACATGCACCAGCAGAGGGGCATGAAGCAGAATGGTCTTGTGTTGTTCCTTCAGATTCTGAGTTTACATTATTGTAGCACTTTATATCTAAATAGATCCAAGGTTGTAGTTTGAAAAGCTGAATAAATGAAAATCATTAACCTGTTGTTACTTTGATAAAGATTTTTTCTAAAAGCAGTGGATTCTGGTTTATTAAGCCATTGGTTAATCAGGGCAGTCAGTTATTTGGGACAACTCTTAAAGAACAATAACAAGATCAAGAAAATAGCTGGGTTTCCCTTTGCTTATTTGGAACACTACGCTGATTAATTGGGCAGGAGGTGGTTGCCGAAAAGTTTCTAAGTAGCTTCAGCTGCTTGCACGTGATGGCCCAGCACTACATTGTGCATAGAGTGATCATTTTTTAACCATAAAACCGTATAACAATTACAGCACGGAAACAGGCCATCTTGATCCTTCTAGTCCATGCTGAACGCTTACTCTCACCTAGTCCCACCTACCTGTGCTCAGCCCATAACCCTCCATTCCTTTCCTGTCCATGTACCTATCCAATTTTTTTTTAAATGACAAAATCGATCCTGCCTCTACCACTTCTACTGGAAGCTTGTTCCACACAGCTACCAATCTCTGAGTAAAGAAGTTCCCCCTCGTGTTACCCCTAAACTTTTGCCCCTTAACTCTTAACTCATGTCCTCGTTTGAATCTCCCCTACTCTTAATGGAAAAAGCCTATCCATGTCAACTCTATCTATCCCCCTCATAATTTTAAATACTTATATCAAGTCCCCCCTCGACCTTCTACGCTCCAAAGAATAAAGACCTAACTTGTTCAACCTTTCTCTGTAACTTAGGTGCTGAAACCCAGGTAACATTCTAGTAAATCTCCTCTGTATTCTCTCTATTTTGTTGACATCTTTCCTATAATTCGGTGACCAGAACTGTACGCAACTCACAGTTTTAAATAACACCAATTGTGTGTGTTCGTGTTTAAAATAAAAAGAATGATTTTTGTCACTGATAGTTGGCTTGGTGTGAAAATGAAACTATTTCACTACTTCAAATTAATCATTTTGAATATTACAATGAGAATTGAGATTTGGAGGATGCAGTTTTCTGAAGCATTGTATGAAGGTAGTCCTTTATCTGTAAATTGGTGTATGCACTGATTTTGTTAATTTACAGTCAACCAACAGGACATTGCAGATTAATTCCTCCTTGGGAACAAATAAGTTTTATAGTACTGTGTTGGTATTGGTCGTGTTCCAATTTGTTCTGTATTTTATTTAAATACATAAATTATTACTCAGTTGAACAGTAGTTTCTCTTTTTCATAACTTTTAACTGTTTCCATGAAACTTCAGCTAATGTTGGTAGCCAAAATGGGCCAGAATACTGGTTCCTTTGTGTCCAAATGAACTGACATCCTCTGGAGTAACTTCTGGGAATCTAGAAGTTGGTGGACCAGTATTTAATTAATCTTTTAGAAGATGTCTTGAACCTCTGCAGTCTTTGTGATCAATGTGCACCCACAGTACCACTGTCAGAGTTCCAGGGTGTAAAGCCAGCAGTGATGAAGGCAGGTAATGTATTTCCAACAGGGGATTTGTGTGACTTGGAGGGCACCTGGCAGGCAGTGTGGTTTGTAAAGTGTTCCAAGTGATCCAGACAAATAAATAAAATTTGTGGCTGCTGCATACTGCACATGAAGTGAGCACTGAAGTAAATTTCTGCCCTGGCTCTCACTGAGGTTGTTATTTAGTATGGAACACTAAAGAAAATTAAACTTTGCACATCTTCTACAAATTTTTAATTGTTTGTGTCTACTTGTAGGATTCCATCCTGGACATCAAGGTCCCTATTTTCAAGACTCCGGGAGAAATGCCAGAAATTAGATCATATATGGAAGAATTTCCATTCCCATTCTATGTAATTTTACGAGATGTGAATGCACTCCCAGAGACACTCAGTGATGCTCTCAGGCAATGGTTTGAACTGGTGACAGCTGCTGATTATTAATACAATGTTTTGCAGAAAGTTGTCACCTGTTATAATCTACTGAGATTTCAAGTTATGCACAATCTCTAAAATTGTACTGTTACTCTAGATACTTCTACCATATATCCCATAACTGAGAATTCCTGATATAATGTGAATTTTTTTAATATTCACATTGAGATCGGTACCACATGGTGGTGTTTGTGCCAAAGGCACAGTTTATTGTACTAAATGTGAAAACCTGTCCAAGGTTTGAATATCACTTTTTTTTCGTAGTGTGGATATTTGTTGCAAAGGTGAAACTCTACAGAGATGAGTTTCATTATGTAATTTGGAGATGGCTTTCTTTCTTAAGATTGTACTCTTTGAATCTTTTTTATATGTCAATAAAGTTATGCAATATCTGAAAACTACTTTGATGCTTAATGTTAATTATATGGCACAACACATTGCCCATTTAATATTGTGAAGGTAGTTCAGATCTGTGCAGTTACCTTTCAATGACATTCCTTAAGTATATGCAGTCACCTCCTGAAGTTATTGGGTGTGATTGTGGAATAGTTGGCTTTCTACTCTCTGCCCTGAGCACAGATTGATGATATAGGAATATATAAATGAGGGCACTGTACATTTAATATGATAATTTGTTTATTTGTAATTTGGAAAAAGACTAGTTCCAACCATCCCTATTAAGTCTTCTGTGGAATTTGTTTTGATTATTATACAAAAGAAAGATGCTACCAATACTGAAAATGGGTATTATCCCTTGACATTTCTTGTTCCACTTTCCACGCACCTGCTCTCTCTATTTGCAGCACCATAAGGCCCTCATGTACCTCCATATTTCATGACTAAATATCAATCCTGGCATCCCACTTTTCCATTTACAAGTACAAAGATAGGAGACATTTTTTTGCCTCCAATTCAGGAAGAGCATTGCACTAAGCTTATATTCCGCTAATATCTGAAAATTTGCCAAGTTGTCTTGAAATACTCAGCAACTTACTGACAGTTCCAAAGATTGGAATAAAGCAGTGAGTTAAGAAGAGTGGTCAACCCTTTTGAGACTGTCTTGTTTCTATGTTCCCCAGCTAGGGTAAACATCAACTATAGCCCTGTCCAGTCTCTTGACAACAAGGTTTTGGCGTAGTGTCCTCTGAATGTGGCATCCATTGTGTGGACTTATCAGAAAGTGGATAATTTGCTTAAATTCACAGTAAGAGGTGGGGAGAAGGGAGCAAAGAAGGAAGATGAATAAGGGTTAGAGACAGGAAAAAAATACAAAATAGCACTTTCTGTGAATCATACAGAAGAAAATACTTGAAATACTGAGCTCTTCTATCTTCATTTGCAACCTTCAGGCTCAGTTCTACTTCTGGTGTGCAGTTACCTGAACTGACCAAGGCATGAATCTAATCTCTCTCCATTAACAGAACCTGACCTGCTGTTGATGCTCTTCAATTTGCAATTGAAAACACTCTGCACTTACTTCATTGCTTTAATTCGTAAGAACTAGGAGCAGGAGTAGTCCATCTGGCCCCTTGAGCCTGCTCCTCCATTCAATAATATCATGGCTGATCTGATGATGGACTCATCTCAACCTACTTGTATTTTCCCCATAACCCTAAATTCCCTTACTATGCAAAAATCTATCCAACCTTGTCTTAAATATATTTACTGAGGTAGCTTCCACTGTTGCATTGGGCAGAGAAGTCCACAGATTCACCAGTCTGGGAAAACCAGTTGCTCCTCAACTGTCATAAATCTACTTCCCCAAATCCTGAGGCTATGCCCCCTAGTATTGTCTTGCCTACCAGCAGAAACAACTTGCCTGCCTCTATCTTATCTATCCCACTCATAATTTTCTATGTTTCCATAAAATCTCCTCTCCTCCTGAATTCCAGTGAGTACAGACCCAAGCGACTCAAATCTCTCCTCACAGTCCAATACCGTCATCTCTGGAATCAACCTGGTGAATGTCCTCTGCACTTCCTCCAAAGCCAGTATATTCTCCAAGGAAGGACCGGAACTGCACACAGTACACCAGGTGCAGCATCACCTCCCTGCTCTTAAATTCAGTCCCTCAGCAATGAAGGCCAGCAGTCTGTCTTTTTGATAGCCTGCTGCACCTACAAACCAACCTTGATTCATGCTCAAGCACTCCCGTCTCTCTGCACAGCAGGATGCTGCAATTTTTTACCATTTAAATAATAATCTTTTTCATTTTTCCTTCCAAAGTGGATGACCTTGCACTTATCAGCGTTGTACTCCCCCTGCCAGACTCTTGACACTTATCTATATCCCTCTACACTCTTCATATCTTCTGCACAACTTTCTTTCTGTCCAACTCGACCGGATGATACCCTACAGTTCTTCTACGGAGCAAGCCCGTCACAGCCATCCCTCATGTCTTTTCCTTTTCTCAGTTGCCTTAGCACCGTAGCTGCTTTCTGCTGTGTTCGAAGCTGACAGGTACCGCCTGGCTTGGTGAGTGTTCTGAAACTTGCTGACGCAGACAAGATCGGCTGTTTATCTGGACACGGAAGGTGAGTCTCAGCACCTCGCCCTCTGCCGCCTGGTAAACTGCATTTAGCCAGCGCCGTCGCTGGGGGCGCAGTCTGGTGACGTTGTGTGTGACGGCTTCACCGTGCGACGTTGTGTTCCAGGATGGCGGCGGGTCGCCTCCCGGTCGGCGTGCTCAGCTTTAAAGAGGTAAGCGAACCCCTGCTGCCTGGCTCCGTTATGGGCTGTCGCTCGCGGACTGCGGGTTGTGGGAGTTGAGAATCGGCCGCTTGCACGTTTTTCTCATATGTACTCGTTAATTTGAGACGATGGGTATCCCGGTACAATGTTAAACCAGGAAAATGTCTCCCTTTTCTTTGTATCCTAACCCCTCGCATCAGTTTTTTAATCGCTCGCCTACTGTTGGTGACTGAGCCAGTCAGTGGGATGAGTTGCAGTGTTACATGGGGCAAAACCGAAAAGGGTTAAGAATACAGGACCGAAGGTGTTATATTTCAATGCACACAGTAAAAAGAATAAGGTAAATGATCTTACAGCGCAGTTGGAGATTGGTAAGTGTGATGTGGGCATCACTGAGTTGTGGCTTAAGGGAAGATCATAGTTGGGAGCTTAACATCAAGAATACACCTTGGATTGAACTCGCAGGCAAGTAGGCAGAGGGGGTGGAGTGGTTCTGTTGGTGAAATCAAATCCTTAGAAAGAGGCGCCAGGATTGGAAAGTGTGGATTCCTTGTGGGTAATGTTAAGAAACTGTAAGGGTAAGAAGACCCAGATGGGGATAATATATAGGTCTTTAAACAGTAGCCAGTATATTGAGATGTGAGAGAATAGGACCAATCAGCTGTAACAGTGGAAAAGTGAGTATGGAACCAGAGGAGATAGCAGAGGTACTTACTGAATACTTTGCTTCAGTATTCACTACGGAAAAGGATTTTGGCAATGGACTGAAAATGCACTTGCAGTGGACTGAAAAGCTTGAACATGTAGATATTAAGAGAGAGGATGTATTGGAGCTTTTGGAAAGCATCGAGTTGAGTAAGTCATTGGGACCGGAAGAGATGTATCCCAGGCTACTGTGGGAGGCAAGGGAGGAGATTGCTGAGCCTCTGGCAATGATCTTTGCGTCATCAATGGGGACGGGAGAGGTTCCAGAGAATTGTAGGGTTGCAGATGTTGTTCCCTTATTCAAGAAAGGGAGTAGAGATAACCCAGGAAATTATAGTCCAGTGAGTCTTACTTCAGTGGTTGCTAAGTTGATGGAGAAGATCCTGAGAAGCAGGACTTATGAATGTTGAGAGAGGCATAATATGATTAGGAACAGTCAGCATGGTTTTGTCAAAGGCAGGTTATGCCTTACGAGCCTGATTGAATTTTTTGAGGATGTGACTAAACACATTGATGACGGAAGAGCAGTAGATGTAGTCTATATAGATTTCAGCAATGCACTTGATAAGGTACCCCATGCAAGACTTATTGAGAAAGTAAGGAGACGTGGGTTTCCAAGGGGACATTGCTTTGTGGATTCAGAACTGGCTTGCCCACGGAAGGCAAAGAGTGGTTGTAAATGGGTCATATTCTGCATGGAGGTTGGTGACCAGTGGTGTGCCTCAGGGATCTGTTCTGGGACCCCTACTGTTTGTGATTTTTTATAAATGACCTAGAAGAGGAAGTGGAGGGATGGATTAGTAAATTTGCTGATCACATAAAGGTTGGACATGTTTTGGATAGTGTGGAGGACTGTCAGAGGTTACAGCGGGACATTCATAGGATGCAAAACTGGACTGAGAAGTGGCAGATGGAGTTCAACCCAGATAAGTGTGAAGTGGTTCATTTTGGTAGGTCAAGTATGATGGCAGAATATAGTATTAATGGTAAGACTCTTGGCAGTGTGGAGGATGAGAGGGATCTTGGGGTCCAAGTCCATAGGACACTCAAAGCTGCCACGTAGGTTGACTCTGTGGTTAAGAAGGCATATGGTGCATTGGCCTTCATCAATGGTGGGATTGAGATTAGGAGCCGAGAGGTAATGTTGCAGCTATAGGACCCTTGTCAGACCCCACTTGCAGTTCTGTGCTCAGTTCTGGTCGCCTCACTACAGGAAGGATGTGTAAACCATAGAAAGGGTGCAGAGGAGATTTATATTATAAGAATGTTGCCTGGATTGGGGAGCATGCCTTATGAAAGCAGGTTGAGTGAACTCGGCCTTTTCTCCTTGGAGTGATGGAGGATGAGAGGTGAGCTGATAGAGGTGTATAAGATGATGAGAGGCATTGATCATGTGGATAGTCAGAGGCTTTTTCTCAGGGCTGAAATGGTTGCCACAAGAGGGAATAGTTTTAAGGTGCTGGGGAGTAGATACAGAGGAGATGTCAGGGGTAAGTTTTTTACTCAGAGAGTAGTGAGTGTGTGGAATGGGCTGCCGGCAAAGGTGGTGGAGGCGGATACGATAGGGTCTTTGAAGAGACTTTTGGATAGGTACATGGAGCTTAGAAAAATAGAGGGCCATGGGTAACCCTAGGTAATTTCTAAGGTAAGGACATGTTTAGCACAGCTTTGTGGGCCAAAGGGCCTGTATTGTGCTGTAGGTTTTCTGTGTTTCTCAGGGTACTTGCAAGCACATGGTAAAATAGGCTGTAATTAGCATGGGACAATCTTGATTGTCAAATCTATTGGAACTCTGAGGAAATAAGAAGCAGGATAGACAAAGGAAAATGAGTTGATGTTGTGTACTTGGATTTTCAGAAAGCCTTTGACAAGGTGCCACAAATGAAAGCTGCTAGCATGGTTAGAGGATTGGGCTGATTAACTGGAGGCAAAGAGTGGGAGTATTGGAGCCTTTTCTCATTGGCTGCTAGAGACTAGTGGTGTTCCACAGGGTTGGTGTTGCACAGTTTTTTTTCACAAAGTATGCCAATGATTTGGATTACAGAATTAATGGCTTTGTGATCACGTTTGCGGATGATAGGTGGAAGGGCAGATGGTGTTGAGGAAGCAGGGAGGCTGCAGGAAGACTCGGACAGATTAGGACAAGTTGCAGATGGAATAGCGTGTTGGGAAGTGTGTGGTCATGCACTTCAGGAGAAGAAATGAAAGTGTAGACTATTGAAAAATCCAAGGTGCAAGGGACTTCAGAGTGATTTGCAGTTTGGAGATTGTTCAGCGCTCTGTAGTCTCCAGGAGGCAGAGGCAGTGAGCGTGAACCTCATGGCGAGATGGCTGCAGGCACGAGTTGATGTTCAACTCCATTTTCCGATTTAAGCTTCCATTGTTTGCCAAGTAAATCAACAAGGGAAACTGAAACATCGAGGTGATTGCAGAAGGTGAGTACCAGCTGCATGCCTTTTGATTGCTGGTGGAATTGCTGTGGTAATGGAGAGTGAAGTCTCCATTTTGATCACTGGGGGATCGCTCTGCTGCCTGCCACTGTGCCGGGAGAGTATTACCCAGGTTTGCTGCTGCACATTGCTGTCTGCTACTCGAAAACATCAGAGTAGGTACACAAAAGCAGCATGCTGTGTAACCATGGGTGACTGTTTTGGATGTTTCTCTTGTGATTGCAAGATGCTGCTGGATGTTGGGCTCAGGAGGAATGCTCTCGTTCAACTGTATCCATGTATGGTCTGAAAGATAATTAAATTTGGTTTGATATGGACTTGGTTTTTTATTTCCTGTGTTTTTTGCCCTATCTTGTTTCATTGTGTGCAGGGGAGTGGGATTGGGGGTCGATGTGCCTGTTCCATTTTTGTTTTTTGTGCAGGAGGAGGAATTTGCAAGTTGATGATTGTGCTTCTTTCTTGGTTTTGTGGCTATCTGGAGAAGAAGAATTTCAGAGTTGCATACTTTGATAATTAATGAATGTTTGAACCTTTGGGTTTCAAAAAGGAAGTGCTGACATTGGAGAGGGTTCAGAGGGGATTCATAAGAATGATTCTGCAAATGAAATAGAATGAGGAGTGTTTGATAGCTCTGGGCTTGTACACTTGCTGAAATTTAGAAGAATGAGGGTGGATCTCATTGAAACCTCTCGAATGTTGAAAGATGTAGTGTGTATGTGGAGAGGATGTTTCATTTAATGGGAGAGTCTAGGACAGGAAGATACAACCTCAGAATAGGAGGACATCTATTTAGAATGGAGATGAGGAGAAATGTCTTTAGCCAGAGGTGGTAAATCTGTAGAATTCGTTGCCACAGGTAGCTGTGGAGGCCTGGTCATTTGGTGTATTTATGTTGGAAGTTGTTAGGGTCTGAAAGGTTACAGGGAGAAGGCAGGAGAATGGGCTTGAGAGGGCAAATGGATCAGCCATGATGAAATGGCAGAGCATACTTGATCAGTTTCTTTCCCAGATTGATTTCATATTTTGCTGGAGTTTTTATTCTGGATGTCATTTGCAATGTGTTCTTGGTGTGGACTGAAGAAGTGATTGGAGGTGGAAGAACAGAATGGCGGAAATACTCAACAAATCAGGCAGTGAACATGCTAAGAGAAATAGTTATCTTTTAGATTAGGGAGTCTATTTGGGTGGAATTGAGGAATGGGAAAGGTGTAGTAACACTTATAGGGGTGTATTATAGACCACCCAATGGGGAGCGAGAATTGGAGGAGCAAATTTGTAAGGAAATAGCAGATATTTGTAGTAAGCACAGGGTTGTGATTGCGGGAGATTTTAATTTTCCACACATAGACTGGGAAGCCCATACTGTAAAAGGGCTGGATGGTTTGGATTTTGTAAAATGTGTGCAGGATAGTTTTTTGCAGCAATACATAGAGGTACCAACTAGAGAAGGGGCAATGTTGGATCTTCTGTTAGGGAATGAAATAGGTCAGGTGACAGAGGTATGTGTTGGGGAGCAGTTAGGGTCCAGTGAGTCACAATGCCATTAGTTTCAATCTAATTACGGAGAAGGATAGGACTGGACCCAGGGTTGAGATCTTTGATTGGAGAAAGGCTAACTTTGAGGAGATGCGAAAGGATTTAGGAGTGCTTGGGACGATTTGTTTTGTGGGAAGGATGAAATAGAGAAATGGAGGTCATTTAAAGGTGAAATTTTGAGGGTACAGAATCTTTATGTTCCTGTTAGGTTGAAAGGAAAGGTTAAAAGTTTGAGAGAGCCATTGTTTTTAAGGGATATTGGAAATTTGATTAGGTAAAAGAGAGATATCTACAATAAATATAGGCAGCATGGAGTAAATGAGGTGCTCGAGGAATATAAAGAATGTAAGAAGAATCTTAAATAAATTAGAAAAGCTAAAAAAAGATATGAGGTTGCTTTTGGCAAGTAAGGTGAAAATAAATCCGAAGGGTTTCTACAGTTATATTAATAGCAAAC
This sequence comes from Hypanus sabinus, assembly GCF_030144855.1. Lineage (NCBI taxonomy): Eukaryota > Metazoa > Chordata > Chondrichthyes > Myliobatiformes > Dasyatidae > Hypanus > Hypanus sabinus. Next base: position 102,110,569 of record NC_082715.1, on the reverse strand, counting down.
AGATCGTGAGGGATAAAATTGGTCCCTTAGAGGATCAGAATGAACAGCTATATGTAGAGCCAAAAGAGATGGGGGTGATTTTGAATAATTTCTTTTCTTCGGTATTCACTAAGAAGAAGGATATTGAATTGTGTAAGGTAAGGGAAACAAGTAGGGAAGTTATGGATTTATGGAAGTTAAGGATTAAATAGGAGGAAGTACTGGTGCTTTTAAGGAATATAAAAGTGGATAAATCTCCTGGTCCTGACAGGATATTCCCTAGGACCTTGAGAGAGGTTAGTGTAGAAATAGCAGGAGCTCTGACAGAAATATTTCAGATGTCATTAGGAATGGGGATGGTGCTGGAGGATTGGCGCATTGCTCATGTGGTTCCATTGTTTAAAAAGGTTTCTAAGAGTAAACCTAGCAATTATAGGCCTGTCAGTTTAATGTCAGTGGTGGGTAAATTAATGGAAAGTATTCTTAGAGATGGTATATATAATTATCTGGATAGACAGGGTCTGATTGGGAACATGGAATTGTGCGTGGAAGGTGTCGTGGTTTCTCATGCTTCACAAATGACCAGGTGACGCAGAAGATTCTTCAAGAAGGGTTAAACTTTAATTTGCAAATCAAAGCTGAGACAGTCATTGAGCTAGTCGCTAATTGCCCACCGATCCTTGTACATAGCATGTTTTATAGCAATCTCCTGGATTAGTTGTATTAGCATATCCAATCGGTCTACAGTTGCGTATCACACGTACATCCACCGCTATTGTTTCTACCCATTGACTTAATCATGTTCTAATCTACATCTCTTAGCTACCTCTCATTAACCCACCATTGTCTTCTACATTCTTAATATTTCATTCTCCTACTAAATTGGGTACATGCATAGCAAATAGCAAACTCAGATTACATAATTTATATCTCCTAGCTTCCTCTTATTAAAACAACATTGTCTTCTACATTCTTAGGATTTCATTCTCTAGCAAATAGCAAGTTGCAACTTTTATACTCCAATAAAGGTCATGTTTGACAAATCTTATTAAATTTTTTGAAGATATTACGAGGAAAGTTGACGAGGATAAAGCAGTGGATGTTGTCCATATGGACTTCAGTAAGGCCTTTGACAAGGTTCTGCATGGAAGGTTAGTTAAGACGTTTCAATCATTAGGTATTAATATTGAAGTAGTAAAATGGATTCAACAGTGGCTGGATGGGAGATGCCAGAGAGTAGGGGTGGATAACTGTTTGTCAGGTTGGAGGCCAGTGACTAGTGGTGTGCCTCAGGGATCTGTACTGGGTCCAATGTCGTTTGTCATATACATTAACGATCTGGATGATGGGGTGGTAAATTGGATTAGTAAGTACGCTGATGATACTAAGGTAGGGCGTTGTGGATAATGAAGTAGGTTTTCAAAGTTTGCTGAAAGATTTAGGCCAGTTAGATGAGTGGGCTGAACGATGGCAGATGGAGTTTAATGCTGATAAGTGTGAGGTGCTACATTTTGGTAGGAATAATCCAATTAGGACATACATGGTAAATGGTAGGGCATTGAAAAATGCAGTAGAACAGAGTGATCTAGGAATAATGGTGCATAGCTCCCTGAAGGTGGAATCTCATGTGGATAGGGTGGTGAAGAAAGCTTTTGGTATGTTGGCCTTTATAAATCAGAGCATTGAGTATAGGAGTTGGGATGTAATGTTAAAATTGTATGAGACATTGGTAAGGCCGAATTTGGAGTATTGTGTACAGTTTTGGTCACCGAATTATAGGAAAGATGTCAACAAAATAGAGAGAGTACAGAGAAGATTTACTAGAATGTTACCTGGGTTTCAGCACCTAAGTTACAGGGAAAGATTGAACAAGTTAGGTCTTTATTCTTTGGAGCGTAGAAGGTTGAGGGGGGACTTGATAGAGGTATTTAAAATTATGAGGGGTTAGATAGAGTTGACATGGATAGGCTTTTTCCATTGAGAATAGGGGAGATTCAAACAAGAGGACATGAGTTGAGAGTTAGGGGGCAAAAGGTTAAGGCAGGGGTCGGCAACGTTTACCACGGAAAGAGCCAATATGGACCCATTTCCCACAGAAAAGAAAACACTGGGAGCCACAAAACCCATTTGACATTTAAAATGAAATAACACTGCATACAACGGTTTTTTTTTTGCCTTCCTGCTATGTATAAACAAACTATAATGTGTTGCATTTATGAAATTGATGAACTCCTGCAGAGAAAACGAAATTACATTTCTGCATGCAACAGAAACATTTTGAACTCCGAAAAAAAGACGTTCGGTTGAAAGTTACTCCATAGTTAGCCTACCTTGGATCGAAGAATTAAAAGAAAGCGCGCACTGGCGGGTGTCAGGCATTGGCAGTGGTGATGTATATTAATAGCGATAAAAAACACGTTGTAGCGGTGTAGCGCTACACGCAGCGCTAAAATAAAGACAGTGCAGTCAAAGGTAACTTTATTCGAACTAAACAGCCTTGCTTTAAAGCCTCCCTCAACCCGTCCCCGTGGGCGCGGATGCTCCAAAAGACACGTACTCACAAACCTCCGTAGGCTATCTCCCTTAGCCGGAACGGTGGCTAATTGTGAGCCGGTTCAGATGTGCCAGGAAATGGGGTCTCCACAACATTTTTAGATTGTACAAGATCACCATAATCTTCAAATTTCGAATTACATTTCAAAAACTAACAAACCACGGGGAGCCGCAGCACAGAGATGAAAGAGCCGCGGGTTGCCGACCCCTGGGTTAAGGGTAACAAGGGGGAGTTTCTTTACTCAGAGAGTTGTAGCTGTGTGGAACGAGCTTCCAGTAGGAGTGGTAGAGGCAGGTTCGGTATTGTAATTTAAAGTAAAATTGGATAAGTATATGGACAGGAAAGGAATGGAGGGTTATGGGCTACGTGCAGGTCAGTGGGACTAGGTGAGAGTAAGCATTCAGCACGGACTAGAAGGGCCGAGGTGGCCTGTTTCTGTGCTGTAATTGTTATATAGTTATATATGATTATAGATAAACAGCCTTGCACTAGAATTGAGAAAAGTTATATATTGTGGCGACCCATTTCCTGGCACATCTGAACCGGCTCACAATTAGATAGCCTACGGGGGTTTGTGAACCACGGGGGGCAGGTTGAGAGAGGCTTAAAAGTGAGGCTGAGGATTTCGAATAAAGTTTTTCCTTCAACTGCAGTTACCGACTCCGTGTCGTAATTTTAGCGCTGCGTGTAGCACACCGCTACAATTGGTGACCCCGACGGTCCAAACGATTTTTGGACCAGAAATGACCGATGCCGCCTCTGTTCATGCGGTTTCGTTGAAACTGCCGGGTTTCTGGACACAGCGACCGAACCTATGGTTCTAGCAAGCCGAAGCCCAATTCCACGTTCGCCGGATCACCTCAGAAGACACCCGCTACTACTACGTGGTGAGCTCCCTCGACCAGGACACAGCGGCCCAGGTCGCGGAGTTCGTACAGTCGCCCCCGGCAGACGGCAAGTACACGGAATTCAAAGCCCTGCTCCTCAGGACTTTCGGACTCTCACGGCGCGAGCAGGCTGCCCGTTTACTGCACCTGGATGGCTTGGGCGACAGACCCCCATCGGCTTTAATGAATGAGATATTGTCTCTCGCCGACGGACACACACCCTGCCTCATGTTTGAGCAGGCATTCCTGGAGCAGCTGCCCGAGGACATACGCCTGCTGCTGTCCGACGCGGATTTCAGTGACCCCCGGAAGGTGGCAGCCCGGGCGGACTTGCTGTGGAATGCCAAAAAGGTGAGTGGGGCGTCCATCGCACAGATCTCCCAGCCACGCTCCCGGCAGCAAACCAGTCCAGGCCCGGCCGCAGAGCCCGCCAACACCCGGCCCAATGAACACTGGTGCTTCTACCACCAGCGGTGGGGCGCAGAAGCCCGCCGTTGTCGCCCACCCTGCAAGTTCCCGGGAAACGCCAGGGCCAGCCGCTGCTGATGGCTACGGCGGCTGGCCATCGGGATAGCCTCCTGTATGTGTGGGATAGAAGGTCGGGACACCGGGTTTTGGTCGATACTGGGGCTGAGATCAGCGTTTTACCTCCGACGAGTTACGACACCCGCAGCAGGGCACCGGGTCCCCCCCTGAGGGCCGTGAATGGCAGCACAGTAAGGACCTACGGCACCCATCAGGTGCAGCTACAGTTCGGCTCCAGCGTGGGACTTCACACTGGCCGCCGTAGCCCAACCGCTTCTGGGTGCGGATTTTTTGCGAGCTCACAGCCTACTGGTCGACCTGCCCAGGAAGAGACTGGTACACGCTGAGACCTTTCAGACGTTCTCCCTGGGTGCAGCCCAGTTGCCAGCCCCTCACCTCGGCTCCATCACGCTGTCCGACAACGACTTCACCAGGGTCCTGGCGGATTTCCCATCGGTTCTGGCACTGCAGTTCACAGCGGCCATGCCCAGGCACGGCGTACAGCACCACATCCCGACCCAGGGACCACCCCTCCATGCCCGCGCTCGGCGGCTTCCCCCGGACAAGCTCCGACTGGCGAAGGAGGAGTTCCAGAGGATGGAGGAATTGGGGATCATCCGGCGGTCCGACAGCCCATGGGCCTCACCCCTGCACATGGTGCCCAAAGCGACGGGAGGCTGGAGACCGTGCGGCGACTACCACAGGCTGAACGAGGCTACCACACCGGACCGCTACCCTGTGCCGCACATTCAGGACTTTGCAGCAAACCTGCACGACGCACGGATCTTCTCCAAGGTAGACCTCGTCCGAGGGTACCATCAAATCGCGATGCATCCTGACGACGTCCCCAAAACGGCTCTCATCACCCCGTTTGGCCTTTTCGAGTTCCTCCGCATGCCGTTCGGCCTGAAGAATGCCGCACAGACGTTCCAGCGGTTAATGGACGCGGTGGGACGGGACCGGGACTTCGCGTTCATCTATTTGGATGACATCCTCATAGCCCGCAGCAGTCGTCAGGAGCACCTGTCCCACCTCCGTCAACTCTGCGTCCGACTGAGTGAGTACGGTCTTACAATCAACCCTGCCAAATGCCAGTTCGGACTCGATACCATTGACTTCCTGGGCCACAGGGTTACTAAAGATGGGGCAACCCCTCTGCCCGCTAAGGTAGATGCGGTCCGCCACTTTCCCCGACCCACCACGATCAAAGGCCTTCAGGAATTCGTAGGTATGGTCAATTTCTACCGCCGCTTCCTCCCTTCAGCTGCCCGGATCATGCGCCCCCTGTTCGCTCTGATGTCGGGTCCGAGCAAGGACATTACCTGGGACGAGGAGTCCGCCGCCGCTTTCGTTCAAACGAAGGAAGCTTTGGCGAATGCCACAATGCTAGTACATCCCAGAATGGACGCCCCTACCGCCCTCACAGTGGACGCATCTAACACGGCAGTCGGTGGGGTGCTGGAGCAACTCATCACAGGTCGCTGGCAACCCCTGGCGTTTTTCAGCAAACACCTGCGGCCACCCGAGCTCAAGTACAGTGCTTTCGACCGGGAACTGTTGGCGCTCTACCTGGCAATCCGGCATTTCAGGTACTTCCTAGAAGGTCGGCCCTTCACCGCGTTCACGGACCACAAACCGCTTACCTTTGCGTTTACGAAAGCGTCCGACCCCTGGTCGTCCCGCCAGCAACGCCACCTGTCCTACATCTCTGAATACACGATGGATGTCCGGCACGTCTCAGGTAAGGACAATGTCGTGGTGGATGCGCTCTCTTGCCCTACCGTTCATGCCCTTTCCCAAGGGGTAGACTTTGAGGCACTGGCAGAGGCGCAGCAGGCGGACGAGGAGATTCCGAGTTACAGAACTGCAGTCTCCGGTTTGCAGCTCCAGGACCTCCCCGTGGGCCCGGGTGAGAGGACCCTACTCTGTGACGTCGCCACCGGCCAGCCCCGCCCCGTTGTCCCGACAGCCTGGCAGCGCCGTGTTTTCGACTCCATTCATAACCTGGCGCATCCCTCCATCCGGACAACTGTCCGGATGGTTTCCAGCAGGTTCGTTTGGCACGGACTCCGCAAACAGGTCAGTGAATGGGCCAAAACGTGCATGCACTGCCAGACGGCCAAGGTGCAGCAGCGCACCAAAGCCCCACCGCAGCAGTTCCATCCCGCCCACCGGTGTTTTGACCACATTCACGTGGATATCGTGGGCCCCTTGCCAGTGTCGCCCACATTACCTCCCACAGAGGCGCCCAGTTCACCTCCAGCCTGTGGTCAGCTATGGCCAGCCTTTTGGGGACTCAGCTGCACCACACCACTGCCTACCACCCACAGTCGAACGGGCTAGTGGAGCGTTTCCACCGTCACCTGAAGTCGGCCCTCATGGCCCGCCTGCGAGGAGCCAACTGGGCGGACGAGCTTCCCTGGGTCCTACTCGGCATCCACACAGCGCCCAAGGACGACCTGCACGCCTCGTCGGCTGAGCTGGTATACGGCGCGCCCCTGGTCGTCCCTGGGGAGTTCCTACCAGCCCCAAGGGGGCAAGAGGAAGAACCCGCAGCAGTCCTGGGCAGACTACGCGAGAAGCTCGGTAACCTGGCCCCCATACCCACTTCACAGCACGGGCGGCACCCGACCTGCGTACCCAATGACCTACAGAACTGTAAGTTTGTGTTTGTACGAAGGGGCGGGCATCGGCCACCACTGCAGCGGCCATACGAGGGGCCGTTTATGGTGCTCCGGAACAACGGGTCCATGTTCGTGCTGGACGTTGGGGGGAAAGAGGAGGTTTTCACGGTGGACCGCCTCAAACCGGCCCATGTGGACCTGGCGCAACCGGCCGAGTTTCCGGCACCTCGGCGCAGAGGCCGACCTCCCAAGCAGGTTCTGGCCCAGACTCTGGACATTGGGGGGTGTATCGCCGGTTCTGGGGGGGGGTTATGTGGCGACCCATTTCCTGGCACATCTGAACCGGCTCACAATTAGATAGCCTACGGGGGTTTGCGAACACAGAGCTTTGGAGCCTCTGCGCCATGGGGGGCAGGTTGAGGGAGGCTTAAAAGTGAGGCTGAGGATTTCGAATAAAGTTTTTCCTTCAACTGCAGTTACCAACTCCGTCTCGTAATTTTAGCGCTGCGTGTAGCACACTGCTACAATATTTTATTTGCAGAGAACTAGGGGAGATGAAAACAACAAAGAGGACGTCAGTGATGGGGAAAACAAGGACTGAGTAAGAGATAATGGTAGTGTTGGCAAGGAGAGGGTCGTGGAAGCTTGTCGATTCCTAATAATGTGCCTGGAAGAAAGGTAATAGGAAACGATCAAGAAGAAACAAAGTGCTAGAATGGAGCTAACAACTGGAGAAATTGCTGAAGTTGTAAAACAAACGATAACAGAAACTACTCAGCAGGTCAGGCAGCAAATGTAGAGAGAAACAGTTTTGTTGTTTCTGTTTCTTGCTTGTTAAAAACCTTTTATAATAGAACTAGCTAATTTTGCAAACTAAAGCTGATTATCTGAAATTTTTGGAGTTTGTATTATGTTTTGAAGGTTGTAATGGGTCTAGTCAGAAGGTGAGATGCTACTCTGTTGAGCTAATTTTGGATCCATTGGAACAGTGTGAGACCAAAGTGGGATTGAGAATTCATGTGTCAAACGGCTGAAATGGATCTTTGTGACAGAAGGGAAATTGCATTCTGTCAAACTGTCACCTCATCCAAATTCATTTTGACTTTGTAGAGGTCACCATGCAGTACATATTGCCACATGTTAAGTTGAACGGGTGGAAGTAACTTGCTGCTTTGCCTGGAAAGTAAGAGGTATAAGGAAAGGTGTTGCAATTCCAGAGTTTCATGGAATGGTAGATGTTGGAGATGGAAGAGTGAACCACAGAATCGAGAAGGGAACAGCTCTTCAATAATCCTACCTTAGCAAACAAGATGAAATATGTGCTTGCAGATTTGTTTTGGTTCCATATGCAGACCTTGATGCCTTCTGCAAATTATTTGTTTTCCAGTTCATGCACCGTAAAAATGTCCTGGATTTATACAGGAAGATTTTAAAAGCCATTAATCAAATTCCAGATGAAGGAGATAAACATTATCTTAAAAACTGGGCTAGAGAAGAATTCAAACAGAACAAAAATGCTACAGATCAAGTAAGTCTTATGCTTCCTTATTTTTTGAGTCTAGGATCTAAGATACAATTGCTGAAGTCAGAATAACAGAGACATTTATTAAATAAGACTATACATCAAACATGAGGTCACAAGAGTCAACAGTAGCTGTAATCTGGAAGTCAAAGGGCACTGAACCACAAACTATTTGTAAGCCTGGGTTTATAGTACTGAAGTGTAATGTTTTAGTTATTTGTGGTTCTCTGTTTAGGGAGAGAAAATATTTCAAAAATATTTTATCAATCAGTTTTCAAAATGTACTTGGAAGACATGATTTTTAAAGTTTTATGTTTATAAAATGGAAATGTTATAAATATATGCAAGTCTCATTTAATGTGTAACAGTAAGAAACTTGATTACGAAAAAGAAATAAAAACTTTCCTTCTTGAGGTAACCTGGCAAATAATGCTGGTCAATCATCCTGCAAAATCCATTAAACTTTCATGGACCTCATGCTATGTCTGACCTGTGGCCAAGTAATTAAGTTAACTAGCTTATTCTTTGTAAATTACCACTGCCGTAGTTTGATGGAGATTTATTTTTAGTTAAATGCATACTGTGATTGATCTTTATTTTCCTTTTAAGCTTTTTATTGTTTATTTCCTCCCTGTACACATCTGCAACCCCTCATAGTTCAGATAAAATCCAGACCCTTCAGACTTCCATGTGGCCATAATTTGAACTTTATTGCTAAAATTTAAAATCACCCTTTTGATTCTTCTGGAGCATGTATTCAGGTAGTTTGTTACCTTGGCAACGTGTCTGTAATTCTGAGTGTTTTGGGTTCAGTTGTTAATTGGGCAAATAAGGTAGACTGACACTCAAGTTCAGTACTGTGGGTTTACTAAAATGACAGAGGTGCCATCCTCTAGCTGGAACATTAAGATGTGGTTTCCTTCAAGCAGATGTTAAAGAATGCCCAGATGAATATTTATCCCTCATTAACACCAAAATATACTTGTATGGGTTTTTTTTAAAACAATTAGAACTGTTTTTTTGTCTGCCTAACTGATAACACTTGGAAAGGAATTCACTGGTTATATGGTGTTATTGCTGTGTAATGTTGTGTCAAGTAGGTGCGCGATAGTGTGAGTGGTTTTGTCACAAGAGCCTGTTGGCTGTTGGTAATGCAGAATACTGCAAGTCACTGGTTCATTGATGAGACAGGTGGCAGGGGAGCTGCGGTGCCACCATTGTGAATGATAATTGAACTATTTTCTTACATCTAAGGAGGCCATTTTGCTGATCAAGTTTCTGCTGGCAAACAGGGTCAATCTCATTCTTCCACTAATTTTCCCTGTAAGTGAATTTGCAAATTCTGCAGAGTCAGCACCAAAGATTAAGATTGAACCCTGATCTCTGGAGCTGTAAGACATTTTGTGTGACTGTATACTGCAGATAAATGTGAGTTTCTTCTGAATGGATGACTTTTTCTAAAATCTGCTTAGGTGATACCTGTAAAGGATGACATTTAATTTTTGTCAATTCATGTACTAAATGTTGTTTGGTTTTTCACCATTAAGGATACAATACGGATGATGCTGACCCATGGAAATCTACAACTGCAGGAGCTGGAGAAAATGCTTCGATTAGCAAAATGAAAGAAAGAACTTTAAGATGACTTAAAATGAAATTTTACATTACTCGTCATTATCTTCAGGCCCGTTTGGAACATGTGCTTCTGTCCCTAATGAAATGCTTTCACAAGCTGGCAGTCTTCTGTAAGACAACCATTTCAAATGGCTTGTGATCATTCTGTTGGGTGTGGAATTTTATACTCTCTGGAATATATCTGAATTTATAGTTTGCAAGACTTTGAGACAAATATGTGAAGAAACTATGCAAGACTAATTTTTGGATATTTCACTCCATTTGCTTTGAAAGTGGATGTTGTTCAACAAGCTTTTGATCACAGCCATCTACAGATATTTATTAGGAAGGAAATTTTACTAAATTATTTAGAGGGCTGTGTATTAACACATTGGTCTTTGGACTGAAGGTAAAATTAACACTAGTAAATGATTGCACAAATCTGGGCTGTCGTGCTAGGTAGTATTTACAAGCTGCAAGATAGAACAATGTGTTAGGGGTATACCGTCTGTGTAAAATGCATGGATTCTAAAGGGATTATTCCAGTGCAACCTTCATCAGGTTTCTGTTTTTATTGTCTCTTCAATATGAAAGGTGCAAAGTTGAAAATATTATTGTACTGAGTGTTTTTATTTTAAATGGATACATTATTTGATTTCTCCAGCCATGGCTTTTGTGCATTCTGTAGCATGTGTGTAATTATATAGTCCCAGCATCTGAATTGTCTTGTGTTTCCAGCTAAAGGGGAGCTATGGTTTTCATACTGTGAAATCATTACACAAATGTATAAACAACAGTCAGGTCCTTGTATGTGCAAAGAATTTCAGGACTTTCTTTAGATTTCAGGGTAATTCATATTTGAAGTTTAGTTGGTTCACAGATGTTAAGGACCTTGCAAATGTCATGATGGTCCAGTAAGGTTTGATCTTCCCCACTTATGCAAAGTGGAGGGATATTGTTACCTTACACTAGTTTGTGGCTCCTGTTTTAACTTATTTAAGAGATGGTGCAGATTTTCATTGGGGGTACTTGGGTTATTTTGGCTTTTAGAAGTAGCTTCCTTATAGTCTTAATTCCTAAATTCCAAAGATCCTTTTCAGATAATTAAAGGGAAGTTGGAAAGTGGACCACAGATTTATGCTGATTCAATATCTATGGACTAGAGGCTACTTAGATACATTGTGAGATCACATACTCTAGTCATTAGAAGGGGATGAGAAGAATTTTAGTGAAGCTTGCCACAAGAGCTGTACTGCTGCCTAATTTAGCTTATCTGCTCTGCTTTGTTCCTGCTCTCGTAGTATTCCAATTCCATTCACACATTCAAGTTGAGGCCTATCCCGTGGGGCCCCCTTCCTGATTCTGTGACCGACAATCTTTACCCCAGATCCACTATTAATACTAGATTTCATCAAGAACAGTACCCAAGTTGGCACCATCGAGGGAGATATCTTCCTTTTTCAAAGAAAGGGGCTTCCACCATCAATGCTGCCCTCAACCGCATCTCTTCCATTTCACTAACATCTGCTCTTTCCCCATCCTCCTGTCACACTACATCGTCCTCATCTACCACCCCACCAGCCTCTGTGTCCAGCATATAATTCTCCAAAACTTTTGCATCTCCAACTGGATCCCACCACCAAACACATCTTTTCCTCCCCCTCACTTTCTGCGGGGATTGCTCCCTATGCAACTCCTGTATCCATTCGCCCCTCGCCATTGATCTCCCTTCTGGCACCTATCCTTGCTAGTGGAAGAAGTGCTTCTACTGCCCCTGCACCTCCACCCTCACTACCATTCAGGGCCCCAAACAGTCCTTCTAAGTGAGGCAATACTTCACCTGTGAGTCCCCTTTCCCTCTCTCATGTTACCTCCTTGCCTGCCCATTGCCTCCCTCTGGTGCTCCTTCCCCCCTTTCTTCCTTCTTCCATGGCCTTCTGTCTCTTTCACCAATCAACTTTCTAGCTCTTTGCTTCATCCCTCCCCCTCCAGGTTTCACCTATCGTCTGGTGTTTCTCTCTCCCCTCCCCCCACCTTTCAAATCTACTCCTTTTTCTCTCCAGTCCTGCTGAAGGGTTTCGGCCCAAAACATTGACTGTACTTTTTGTCCATAGATACTGCCTGGCCTGCTGAGTTCCTCCAGCATTTTGCGTGTGTTGCTCGGATTTCCAGCATCTGCAGTTTTTCTCTTGTTGGCAAATTCCAGTCAAGCCTTTAATATTGGGAGAGTTGTAGCAATGCTCATATACTTAATCCCGTACTTTCTTAATCATTTGTTACTTTTTTCCATCTGAAGGTAAGTGAAGACAACTACACTTACATTATCCTATTGTTCTGTGAAGGCAAGCTGTTGTCTTCAGTTGTAACATAGAGAATCTATTGAAGTTCCTTCCTGGAAAGTTTCAGTTATATACTTATCTTATGCACCTTTAAATATTATAGATAGTTTATAGATATTCCAAGTAGTGAGGTATTTGTTTTGCCATTTCCATCCTTGCACTAAAACAGTAGAATGAGAAGGCAATATTTTATGAATTGCTCCGTGTGGTCCATGAACAATTTATTAAAATTCAAAAATACATGTATTATGGAAGTATACCATGTACAACCTTGAGCTTCATCTCCTTGCAGGCAGCCACAAAACAAAGAAACACAACAGAATTCACGAAGAACTCCAATGCACAAAGGCAGTCAATCATGCATTGTGCAAAGAAGGGAAGAACAAATTGTGCAAACATTAAGTAAACAAATATTACACAGAGTATTTACTGCAGAGTCCCCGAAAGCGAGTCCACAGCTACGGAGCCAGTTCAGCGTGAAGGTAAGCAGTCTCAAGGAGTAGTGAGCTGAATACAGATTCCTCCTTCACCCTTGATCTGAACACCTTAAACTTCTTAATCTGGTTCAGCGCTTAAGTTGGCTAAACGTTGGTTCATTGTTCGCTCTCGAACCCGATCTGCCACTTTAATCTGATCTGAAGTTTCAGTCTGTCCCCAAGTCTGCTCCAGCGATGACGGACAGAACTGTACCTGCATTCTCGAGATCTAGTTTGCTGTGTCCATCAAGAGATTATTACAAATGCCAGATTGTATAGATGGTTCAAAAGCACACCTCTTAAAGGGATTTTGCAGGCTACAGATTGCACTGCTCACAGTGCAGAAAAAGTATATTTAGTAGATTTGTTAGTAGTTTTGTTAGCTGTCTGCAAAATGTTGCTATGTCTTGTCAGCGCCATCTTGGAACTTATTAGGCCCTACATCTGTGACATGGTAAAGGCACATTATGTACACCATATCAATTATATCTAGTTTTAATATTTTAAAAATGTACAAAATAGACAAAACTTTAAATGCCAACACTATGGCATAGATTTACAAACTTATTTCATTTCTAAATAACACTTACATCTTTTTTTCTGCTTTCTGTGGAAAGTTGTGAATAACCAAATCCACAGAGGTAACAGGTTTTGGAAATTCACTTATTAAAATTCTCAGATTCTAGATTTTTAATAAACTGCTGGTATATTTGACTTTTAATATTAAAAAAATTGAGACAGGGTGTAATTTACATAGCTCCAGTAAAAAAAATGACAAGATTGTTCTATAACTTGTAAATAGAGCCAGTGATCTGAAAGAAAGCAAACTATTTCAAGTAATTACAGTGAGCTGTGTTAAGCAAAACGTGATGAAAATATTACCAATTGTAGAGTTGCTTTAACCTTAATTGCTACATAAGCTATTAGATTTCGTACCCTAAAATGTACCTATTGAATAATGACTGGCAGAACAATCTGCCCTGCATATTTTCTATTTTTTATTAATTTTCAGCATCTGCACTTGGCTGGCAAAAGCAGCACTTATTACCCATTGGTAACCAACCTTGATAAGATAGTGGTGAGCTGCTTTTTGAACTGCCACAGTCCTGGCGAAGATGTTCCCGCTGTGGTGTTGGTAGGGAGTTTCAGGAATTGGACATAAAACTATGAAGAACCAGTGATACTGTTGAAAATTGTGTACAACCTTTGAGACGAACCTGCAAGTCAAGGATTTCTGTGGATCTGCTGCCCTCACAGTGGTGAAGATTACAGCTTTGGGAAGTGTGACCAGAGTAGACTGGGTGAGTAACATATAGTGCACACTGCAGCTGATTTTGGAAGGAATGAATGTTTTGGTGGCTGGCAGTTCGCTTATCAAACAGGTGCTCATGAAAAGTATCTGTCTTCTTGAAAACTGTAGGAATTGTATGTGTCCAGGTAAGTTGAGATTATTCCATCATGCTCTACCTTGTAAATAGTTAAATGGGCTCAATGTCAAGCAATGAATCTTTGGTTAGAACGTACCCAAACCCGACCTGCTTTTGTGCCCAGTTCAGTTAACCTGGTCAAGTGTGATCTGCACCCACCCAGGACATTGATGATGGGAACTCAGTGATTGTAATGCCACTGAAGATCCAGAGTAAGTGTTTGGACTCTCTCTTGGATTTGGCCATTGCCTGGTATGAGTGCTACCTGCCATTATCAGACAGTGTCTGAATTTTCTTAAGTATTGCCACATGTAGGCGTAGATTATTTCATTTCTGAGAAGTTGTGAATGAAATTGAATGTTGTGCAGTCAAACGCATCTAGTTCTGATGCCTTGATGGATGAAGTAGATGAAGACAGTTGGACCTTGGATACTGCTGTTAGGAACCCCTGCAGTGAGGTACTGAGGCTAATTAACTTCAACAACTGCAGCCATCTTTCTTTGTGCAAGTTTTTCTTTACTTTGATGCCCATTGTGTCTTTGGGTTGTAAACTAGCAATACCCTAGATTCACCATCCATACCAGGTTTGATACATGAAGAACAGTATCTATGAAGCAAAATCCAGTTAAGCCCTTGTCATGGTAACATTGTTGTTGCTCACAAACTTGTGTCAGTACATTTGGCATTTCCAAAGCTAGACAAGCTGAAAATCCCATCAGGGAATGCGCTAACCCCATCTCCAGAAGTAAAACATAATAGGTTTGAAAGCTTTTAAGAACTACTGTTTTAAAAATGGGTAAATTACTATAAATCTACTTACATAGCATACTTTTGAAAGTAACATTATGTTCCTCTTGTTTAAATTCTCACATCTGCATTCAGCAACTATCTAGGACATTATACACATTGTTTGCTCACAGATACAATATAAACGTCACTCAACTTGTTCCTTCCCTTGACTTAATTCCTCACCAAAGAATTAAAATAAACTTCTTGGTATGAATTTACCAATCAGGTTATTATACTTATCAAAATGTTACTGAGTAAGACGCTATTGCCATTTGGGTCAGTTATATTCCTATAAAACGGGACATAAAAATTCACTGTACAGAGTTCAGGTGTATTGGATTTGTGCATACCTAAAAATGTCTTTTACTTCCAATAAGATGCACTTCAGATTACACAGGTTTTCATGGCCTTTGTTTGTTCATTGAGACAAAACACTCCAATAATCCAGTATCCACTTTAACTTGGAAATCCTGTTGTTTTGGCATTTGGCAAACTCATTCCTCATGAGCAGTAGTTCCCAAAGTGGGCAGTATTCCCCCCCCCCCCCCCCCCCCACTCGGGTGCGGAGGCAGAGTATGTTTCTAAGGTGGTGATAAAGGGAGTGATGGGGGCACTTGGTAGCAAGGGATTAAGGCTTAATTTAAGAAATAAATTACTACTTGTAAGCATTTGATCCTCAGTTAATAATTACAATGATCATGTAAATACCTCATCTCTTGCTAATAGCACCATTCTCTTAAGACTTTGCTCAAAACGTATTATAGTTGTTGAAAAGCAATGTGGCACTTCTGTATTTGGCCTATCATGAGAAGTCTGGACTGAAGAAATAGTGTTATTTCTGGGCCCGGCCCGCACTTCATTGCCATTCACTCTTGCTATCACCCATACTCTAAACAAACATTGAGGCAATTCCTGTGAATATATAGGATATGGCAGTCAGTGGGGTAAAGTTCAGAATCTGGCCTTGCAAATGGTCTTGACTGCATTTCTTTAGTCCACGGTCTACCCAAGATATCACTGCCCCACTTTATGTACCTTCCTGCAGAGTCAGGGCTTGTCCTATCTTTCCTTTATCACAGTGCTTGAAGTTGGACCTAAGCAAAGGTTATTGACTATGGTTGTTAATCCATAATGAAACAGGCACAAATTGACCAAAGTGAAAAGAAGTGTAGACAGTATCACATGGAATATCTGAAATACGGATTTATACTGGCACCAGGCAAACAACAGCAGCCAATGTGTCTGTTGCATGGGAAAAGTTGTTTTTCCAAATGAGGCAATGAAACCAGCCAGGCTCCTTGAACATTTGAACAGAATACAATCTGATAAAGCAAACAAGAACTTGTTTTCAGTTACTTCAATGACAACTTTCAGAAACAGCAAACACTTCAAAACATGTTTGCCACCACTTCACAACAAAGCAGTGATGCTTTGCATGCTTCATACTGTTGCATTGCTTATTGCTAAATCTGGAAAACTCCATACAATTGAAAAACAACTGATTCCAGTCTTTCAGAGTACAAGTGCGCTAAAGTAAGACTGGAGATGATGTTAACAGAGGCGAGTGATTCATTTGTAGCACAAGCTGCCCTCATCCTGGATACTGGGAGAAAATGGACTCCATCAGATGCAACTGACCAAGCAAAGGCGGTACTCAAGCACAGGGACATTGTGGGCCGAGTGCAGCAAGGGAGGAGCGGTCTGGCCTTGGGGACAGTACACCAGCTGGAAAGGAGGCTGCTCCGTCTCAGAGACGCAGGAGATACGTCGGCAGGAGGCGGCAGCAAGGTGCACAAAGGCCGTCGATCAGGCAATGGATGAGATGGGAGGGAGTGGAGAAAAGAAAGATCTGGAGAGAGCTGTGGGAGTTGGAGACATTCAGAGTGAGCTTCACCATCAAGGCTGCCTACCATGTCTTGCCATCTCCCATGAATCTCAGCCAGTGGTATGGGGAGGACCCTACGTGCTCCTGGCTGACTTCAAAAACACATAAACACATTCCAGTGAACTGCAAGACTAGCCTCACTCAAGGCCGATACACCTGGCGGCACAACCAGGTGCTACGGTGTCTTGCAGCAGTGCTGGAAAGCCAGCAGATGAGCGTTAGCTCTCTCCCTCCCCCTTCATCCCACTGGCCGTTAACAGCATTTGTCCAGAATTTGAGGGTCAAGCCAGACTTGCCACATTAAGACCAGACACCGGGCAGCTAGACGGGACACGTGATTGGAAGATGGTGGCAGACTTAGGCCAGAGGCTCTGCTTCCCAACTGAAATCACGGAGACCAGCCTCAGACCAGACCTTGTGCTATGGTTGGCCTCACTTCATCTCATTTACATCAACAAGCTTACAGTGCCCTGGGAGGATGCAGTGGAGGAGGGCTACAAGCGCGGGAAGCTGAGGTATGCTGAGCTTGTGGCTGATGTGCAGTAACAAGGCTGGAAAGCAAGGGTGCGACCGGTCGAAGTAGCTGCAGAGGATTTGAAGCCACATCAACATCAAGGCTACTCTGGGAGTTGGGAGTGCGAGGGAAGACACAGTAACAAGCAGTCAAAGACCTCTCCAGAGCTGCTGAAAGGGGTAGTCAGTAGCTCTGGATGAAGAGAAAGGATCCCATCTGGGCCCCCAGGTGAGTGAATGGCATCTAGGGGGTGAGCCCAGTACTCCAGGATCCACTGCCGAACCCTCTGGAGGTGTTGCGAAACACTGAGGAAGGAGGGCACCCACTTGATAACCCAGAAGATGCCACCATTCACTTGGCTACCCCGCAGAATCTAGGCAGCATGTCCCAGGGGCGCAAATAAGGGATATCAACATCTAGTCCTACATAACATACATGCCAGCAGTAAGGGAGGTTTTGAGTACGGTTTTTCCTAAGTCACCAAACCAAATAATTAAAGCCATTCTGCTCAACAACAACTCTGTTAAAAGATGTGTAGATAAAATGTCTGAGAATGGGGTGGACACACTGTGCAACAGAATCTGCTTGGCAGTTAGATGAGTCAATTTTGCCAGACAACAAATCTTTGCTTCTTGGTTATGTCTGCTTCACAAAAGATGAAAACATGGTTCAAGAAAGGTTATTGGCAAGGAGGCTAGAAACAATAAGGGAGAGGTAGTATTTCAAGTTACTGAGCAATTTTTCAAAGGATATTCCACTCACCAACATTTTTACTTGTGCAACAGACAGGACACCACCATGGAGTTATTACTTTCTTGAAAAAAACCGTTCTTGACATGCAATGTGTAATACACATACAGCATCTTGTTGCAAAAAACCTAAGTGATCAACTGCACAAATTATTATATACTGTTAACACAGCGGTAAATAAAATCAAGTCTGTGCTCTTAATTCTTGACTACTGCGAAAGATTTGTATTGAGAATAATGAACAGTTTGAATGCTTGCAGTTGCACGCAGAATTCAGGTGGCTCTCAAAAGGAAACTGCCTGACACTCTTATTTGCTTATTGAAACTGATAACATTCTTTGAAGACTAAAATACTTCAGTCAATAATCAACTGAAGAATATTAGGCTTGACTTTGCCTATTTGTCAGAATTATTTGCAAAGTTTAAAGAAGTCAATCTTCATTTGCAAGGAAATTATGTAAATCTTAAAAGTCAAATCAGTTGCCTCCACATTTTTGTCCAAGTTAACCCTATTTAAGGTCAATATTGACTGTCACATCCTTTTCTAATTTCCGAGCCTCTCTGATTTGGAAGAGAAAGAAAGAGTACTAGATGATGATCTTCAAATATACTGCGCCCACCTGGGTGAGCTGTAGAGAGATTTCAGGTCTTCTCTCGACCCAAATTCCAGATTGGGTAATAAATGCATTCCTCTACACTTGTAATGAGGAATTAACAGGAAGGATAGAGGAAGAACTGATAACGCTACAAAATAGCTTGGAGCTGAAGCCCAGGTTCAAAACATCATATCAAAACTTTTGATTTCAAAAAGCTATCCTGCAGTGTGGGAAAAGGTCAAGATGGTCTTTACTGCCTTTCCAATGTAGTATTTAATGGAATGCAGTCGCCCAACTTTTTTCAAAGTAACTAAATAGACTGCAAATTACTGAATGTGTGAATTGAGATTCTTTCTGAGTAACATTCAGCCTGATGCTGAGAAGCTGATATCACTACACCAAGCTCATCCGTCTCATTGAAAGGTGAAAAGGCAATGTAGTGAATAGTTAAACTACAAATGTACACTATTACTGTTGATGAAAACTGTTTTTACTGTAATTAAATAATTGTATTTGTAGCTTTAAATAGATTTGAATAAGTTTTGCAATTATTTTTCACTGCTTTCTTTCCCTTATAGGTTTTATGTAATGGTCAGAAAGGGGGGGGGGGGTCGCTGGGTATGTCATCTGGGAGGTGATTCAAACAGGTTTGGGGACTACTCCTCTAGAGTATAGCTAAAGTTGGGAGTCTGAAGTGTTTGCATACTTCCTATTCCCTTGAAAACACACACATTATATTACAGTGAAACATGTAAAGGAAGTTAAATACAATTGTAATAGAAAATGAATACTGGAAATCTCATGCAGTTGGAAAGCATTTGTAGAAAGAGAAACAAGTTAGTGTTGGAGCAGAGAAGATGGTAGATAATAAAGAACATTTCTCTGATAGCAGGAAATGTTAAGGTTAAGGAGCTTTTTTTCTGTGTAATGTTAGATAAATCGACAATATAAAAGACGGCAAGAAAAAAAACAGTTCTCAAAGAAAGAGCAAGTTGCCCAAAACTGGAGTATCCAAGGGTGCTACATTATTATAATTTAACAAGTGCTAAGGAGTATGATTTGCATTGCTGGGATGTACTAATACAGGTTTATAATTATACAAACTTCTACACTTGCCATCAGTAACTATTTATTAACGTGTCCTATTGTAAGCCTTAAATCTATCATCAATATCTTGACTTTGTGTATCAGTTCAACACAATGAGACCCTAACCTATTTCAATATATTACAGGATAGTGAAATATTAAATCAAAGTCAGATTTAATCTTTTATACAACAGTGTAACAAACCTAGAGAAAACATGCATTATTTTAATGCAAGGCTTAAACTCGGTGACAGTCCACAAGTTAGAGAGGAGGAATGTTGATGGGATCTTCACTCAACAGGAAGATTAGTCTTACTGGCAACTGCTAGCTATCCGTCTGCATTTTTGTCCTCAGTTTCTGTAGTTCTTCTTCCAAACTTTTAATTTGTTCAAGCAAAGCAACTTTATCTTGATTTGCTTTCTGATCTGCTTGATATCTTGCTTCTTCAATCTTCCTTTCGTACCACTTTTCCATCTGTGTGGAAACTGCCTCAAAAAAATACTGAGTGATTTCAAGTACTGGTGAGCTGTCCTTGATCTGCGTGATGGGCTGGCCCAAGCGGTGGGAAGCAGGGGTCTGTGCGCTGCTCTGTTTTTGCTTGTGCCTTGCACTCAGAGATTTTTTAGTCTGAGTGCTTTTGTTTTGATTGCATCCTCCAAGAGGTTGGCCACTTACTGCTTGGTCAGTCAAACCTGTGTCTTTCTGAGCAGTTTGAAACTTTACGTGCCCAGATTTGACCACAGGCTGCTCCAAAGATGGAAACTCGTGGTGTATTTTAGCAGCAAGAGAAGAGGCTCTTTGCTTTGGTCGAACCACTGGAGAAGTTGCCTGAGGCACATTTGAGGAAGAACTGGAAACAGTCATAGTATGTTGCGTTGCTCCTGTAGGGGAAAAAAAATTATAAGTCACAAACATGGTCTAATTAAAACAACTGCTTTCAGATATAAACAAGGATAGATATTTCTTCAGTTTCAATATAATTTATGAACTATTAGTGTTATAAACTTCGCATAGTGTGGAACTGAATTCATATATACTGAAGAATGTGCTCTCTGCTTACAGTTCATTGTTGCGGTGAAATACTTATAATTTTGTTGGAAAAATATTTTTTAAACCAGTTGCTGCTCTGATCTCCCCAAATCGTGGACTGTTTTATGTAAAAATTCAATTACTGTTCCTTGAACTTGACTATCCCTTTCTACATCAGGTAAACATTTCTGTTAAAGTGCGGAAGCATAACTGGAGACAAACTGATCTCTGATATTGCTCTAATAGGTTCGTCCTTGAATCCAGTGCAGAAAATTATTTTTTTTATATTGACTGCATGAATTACATTGAAATCTTAAAAAGTAGGACAGGCCAGAAATCTAACCTCATCACAGCAGAGGCAGAGATTGGCTCCATTAGAAATCACTTTCTACTGACAATAACATGGCAGTTTATGGAGTCCTGCAGAAATTATGTCAGACAGGTTTTTGTGATCAAGGATATTTAAGAACCTGTTGCACCTGAGAGCTATTAGGAGGGTCCAGGTCTTTCCGATATAGAAGCCATAAAGGAGAGGACAGAAGGCCATGGAAGAAAAGGGGGAGGAGCACCAGAGGGAGGTGATGGGCAGGTTAAGGAGATAAGAGAGGGGGAAATGGGAATGGGCAAGGAGAGGGTGTGGGGGAGCATTACCAGAAGTTCAAGAAGTCAATGTTCATGCCAGCAGGTTGGAGTCTACCCAGACAGAATACAAGGTGTTCTTCTTCCAACCTCAGTGTGGCCTCATTGTAACAGAGGAGGCCATGAACTGACATGTTGGAATAAGAATGGGAAGTGGAATTAAAATGGGGGGCCACTGGCAGGTCCTGCTTTTTCTAGCGGATGGAGCATAGGTGTTCAGCAAAGTGATCTCCCAATCTACGTCATGTCTCAGCAATATACTGGAACCCACACAGGGCGCATTGGATACAGTAGATGACCCCAGCAGACTCAAAGGTGAAATGTTGCCTCACCTGGAAGGACTGTTTAGGGTCCTGAATGGTAGTGAGGGAGGTGGTGTAGGGGCACTTGTTCCACTTGCAAGGATAAGTGCTGGGAGGGAGAGCAGTGGAGAGGGATGAATGGACAAGGAAGTGATCCCTGTGTAAAGCTGAAAGTGGGAGGGAGACAGTGAAAGTTACGGAGAATTTACGTGGAGGCTGATGGGGTGGTAGGTGAGGCTGAGAGGAACTCTATCCCTAGCGGGATAGCGGCAGATGTGCACAAAGTGAGAGGTGAGGTTGAGGGCAGTGTCGATGGTGGAGGAAGGAAAGTTCCTTTCTTTGAAGGAGGAATTGAGAGAAGGGGATGGCATTTTTACAGGTTTATAGGGTAGGAAGAGGTATTGTCCAGGTAGCTGTGAGAGTCAGTGGGTTTATAACAGATAAAAGCAGATAAGCTGTCTCCAGAGACAGAGAGATTGAGAAAGGAAGGAGAGGTGTCAGAAATGGACCAGGTAAACTTGAGGGTTTACCCTTGAGGGTTGAAGTTGGTGTTTATGAAGTCGATGAGCTCCGCATGGGTGCAGGAAGCAGCACCAATGCAGTCGTCGATGTAGCGTAGGAAAAGTTGGGGGGTGATACCAGCATAGGCTTGTAATAAAGACTAATCCATGTAGCTGACAAAAAGACAAGCATAGCTGGGACCTTTTGTTTGAAGGAAGTGGGAGGAGCCAAAGGAGAAAGAGTGAGGACAAGTTCTGACAGATGGAGGAGAGTGATGGTGGAGGGAAACTGGTTGGGTCTGATGTCCAGAAAGAAATGTAGAGCTTTGAGGCCTTCCTGGTGGGGGAACGGAAGTGTATCGGGGCTGGATATCCACAGTGAAAATACTTTTTCTGTAGGATTTGGGGCTGTAGATTTGTACCTGATGGAAAATCACGTTGAACGACAAGGTGCTGTCTGCCTGATGTCTCATCCGAGGACTGGACTTTAGCACTTCCTGATTCTTCCGACAAGCTACCACGCAGACTAATGTAGGGCTGCTGATGTTGTTCTCCAGTCTGGAAATTCTTATGATCCCTGTTGGTTTGGATGGCATCAGTGTTAACAGTCTCTGGCAGGTCCTCACCATCAACTGCTGTAGATTTAGACATCAGTTCTCCTGACAACTTATGCTCAAGGTTTTGGAGCTTGGATGAAAACCATAATTTCACATCATCGAACATTACTGCCTACAGAGAGATAAGATTAAGCAGGGAGAATGTTGGTATTTAATGGTTAAGTGTAAGTATCATTTGTTAACTAGAGAAGGAAATCTGCTTTATATAAATTTGGATTGGCCTGGAATTCCATGGCAGAAGGAGGTCACCTGTGCTCACTGTTCACCTACCTGTTAAACTCATTGTGTCGATGTCCCATTCCCAACTTCCATCAGCAAGTCCCTGCAAAGCGCAGAGGACATTAATCCAATCTCTTAAAAAGAGCAGAACAAGCCCCTCACAGAAATGTTGCAAAATAAGCTCACTTAAGCTATACTCCATTTAAATGAGACAAAGCATCAAAAAAAAGTGTCCCTGATATTCAATATCTTTCCCAGAACTTTGGGAATTTTGTGCTGTACAGTGTGAGGATTGGTGTGACAGAACACAACTTGCAAACCTGTGTGGCACTTATGAGGAGTCTGTATGTTTCTTAAAAGCATTTAGATTTTAAATAGAATGGTGGGTATAGATAATGATAAATTGTAAACATTCCAGTTTTAAGGGGGGACTGAAAAACACAGATTTACCAGTAATGTAGAAAAGCAATTTAGGACAGCTTAATCAAACAATAACTGAAGGGGGATTTGACAGCAGTATTAAAAGTTATCCAATGAATAGATAAAGATCTGCATCACCAGGATGAGATGAAAGAGCAATATGCAATCAGGAAATGTTTCCAGAGTTTACAAACCAGTCTGTTCCCTCAGAGACGCCTGAGGTCCATTGAAGGAGGCAAGTTCAGTACAGAAGAATATGTGGACTCATTTTGTTTTACAAGCATCCACATTGTAAAAAGATATAATTTAAATCACAGCAATATTAGTTAACTTTGCTGCATATTTCTGATTGTACCTGCTCAGTCAAAATCTGCTTTACTAATAGTCATACAGTGTGAAAACAGGCCCTTGAACCAAACTCATCCACAAGAAAGGAGAATCCTATTTAAGCTTGTCCCATTTTCCGGCATATGACCTGTATCTGTCTAAACTTTTCCTATCCATGTAACTATCCAAATGTTTCCTAAATATTGTGCCCATCTCCACCACATCTTTTAGCAGCTTGTTCTACATACACACCATCCTGTGTGGAAAAACATGCCCTTCTGGGTCATATAACCATATAACAATTACAGCATGGAAACAGGCCATCTCGGCCCTTCTAGTCCGTGCTAAATGCTTACTCTCACCTTGTCCCACCGAACTGCACTCAGCCCATAACCCTCCATTCCTTTCCTGTCCATATACTTATCCAATTTTACTTTAAATGACAATACTGAACCTGACTCTACCACTTCTACTGGAAGCTCGTTCCACACAGCTACCACCCTCTGAGTAAAGAAATTCCCCCTCGTGTTATCCCTAAACTTTTGCCCCCTCTCAACTCATGTCCTCTTGTTTGAATCTCCCCTACTCTCAATAGAAAAAGCCTATCTACATCAACTCTACCTACCCCCTCATAATTTTAAATACCTCTATCAAGCCCCCCCCCCCCAACCTTCTATGCTCCAAAGAATAAAGACCTAACTTGTTCAGCCTTTCCCTGTAACTTAGGTGCTGAAACCCAGGTAGCATTCTAGTAAATCTTCTCTGTACTTTTTTTGTTGACATCTTTCCTATAATTCTGTGACCAGAACTGTATACAATACTCCAAATTTGGCCTCACCAATGCCTTGTACAATTTTAACATTACATTCCCAACTCCTATACTCAATGCTCTGATTTATAAAGGCCAACATACCAAAAGCTTTCTTCACCACCCTATCCACATGAGATTCCACCTTCAGGGAACTATGCACCATTATTCCTAGGTCACTCTGTTCTACTGCATTCTTCAATGCCCTACCATTTACCATTATTCCTACCAAAATGTAGCATCTCACACTTATCAGCATTAAACTCCACATCTGCCATCTTTCAGCCCACTCTTCTAACTGGCCTAAATCTCTCTGCAAGCTTTGAAAACCTACTTCATTATCCACAACGCCACCTATCTTAGTATCATCTGCATACTTACTAATCCAATTTACCACCCCATCATCCAGATCATTAACGTATATGACAAACGCCACTGGACCCAGTACAGATCCCTGAGGCACATCACTAGTCACTGGCCTCCAACCTGACAAACAGTTATCCACCACTACTCTCTGGCATCTCCCATCCAGCCACGGTTGAATCCATTTTACTACTTCAATATTAATACCTAACGATTGAACCTTCCTAACTAACCTTCCGTGCGGAACCTTGTCAAAGGCCTTACTGAAGTCCATATAGACAACATCCACTACTTTACCCTCGTCAACTTTCCTAGTAACCTCTTCAAAAAGTTCAATAAGATTTGTCAAAGATGACCTTCCACGCACAATTCCATGTTGACTATTCCTAATCAGACCCTGTCTATCCAGATAATTATATTTACCACCTCGAAGAATACTTTCCATTAATTTACCCACCACTGACGTCAAACTTACAGGCCCATAATTGCTAGGTTTACTCTTAGAACCCTTTTTAAACAATGGAACAACACCAATCCTCCGGCGCCATCCCCGTTTCTAATGACATTTGAAATATTTCTGTCAGAGCCCCTGCTGGTCTCTTTAAATTGACTTAGCCTCAGTAGCTCCTGCCAAAGGACCAGGAAGCACAATGGTTCTTGAGTTTCTAGGACATAAGGAGGCCTCTTAAGCAAACTGCTGTGCCATAGTAGGTCCAAGGGGAACCTTGCTGCTCCTCTTCTCGTCTCCAATGAGCAGTCAGGGTATGAGCTATCTTTGGGAGGTTGTTGTGAAGGCAGATTTGAACACTGATGCATATGCTGACCAGCAGAATCTGTGCTGACTGGCCTGTGGGAATACAGAGTTCATGGTATCAAATCTGAAGACCCTAAGAGATTTTAAACAAAACCTCCAGAAGACCAGGAATGTATTTTCCACACATGTGGCCAACACCCATAGGTCAAGTGTAAAATCATAAATGACATGCACTGATTGATCCAAGTCTTCTTCTCTAGAGGGATGAACACAGACTTTCCAGCTTCTGAACAAATTTTGCTTCCTGTGCAGTGGTGTAAGTAAAATAAAAAAAATCTCAATGGTAATAATTATGCCTGGATCAGAGTTGGAGATCTCTGTTCAGAAACAGAAGAGTTCCTTGTGGCCATACAGGACCAGGTGATTAGCACCCAAAAATATCAAAAAGATATAATAAAAGACCAACAAACTCAAGATAATAACTGCAGAAAATGCCAAGAGAAACCAGAAATAATCCAACACATTATAGGATCCTGCAGCAGTTTAACTCAATCCGATTACTTGCACAGTCACAATCAAGTGGCAAATATCATTCACCAAAACCATGCTTTAAAATACAAATTCATAAAACACACCATACCTTACTATAAATACTAGCTTGATCCCATTTTAGAGTCAGAGTCCTACAAATTATATTATGCCCAATTCATTATTACAAATAGGACAATCCATAATAAACACCTGGATATAACATCACAGGATATATAAGCAAGAGCCCCTTAATTAATAGATATATCCATTCCAAACACATATAACATACAGAAATCAATAATTGAAAGACACCAGAAATATGTTGAGTTAAAAGAGGAAACCAGAAGACTATGGAACATGAACAGGGTTGACACCACCTCAAAAGTAATATCTACATCTGGTAGCATCCTACACAAAAGCATTAACAATTACGGCTACCCAGCAACATTTATGTAATGCTTCAGAAGCCACAATACTAAGCACCACTAGAATAGTCTGAAAGTGCCCAGCAATTGAGAGATGAGCATGCTTGTCTATGCCCACACCTCAGGTTTTACCTGCTTGAGCTGAGAGAAAAAAAATAATGGGAGTCTTCAGCTTTGAACAAATAACCTTGTTTTCAATTTTAGGTTGTGATATTACTGATGATCAAGAAATGTGGTTCTACCTGACGTCTGTCTCCCTCAAGTCGCTCCAGTACTGCACGCTGGTCAATGCGGTGCAGGCATTCGGTCCGTTCGACTGAAATCCGTTCAGATGTTAACTTTTCTAAGACTCTGATCTAGGTAGAAATTCAAAACATAGAATAAAGCTTCTGTGCATATTAAATTCATGTAATGCTACATCTTATCTCATTTGATTTCAGGAAAACTGGAATTATCTAGCAGATAAATCAGTATTAGCTTTATTGTATTTAATTTTGTTTATTGTAATATAACAAATACTTGCCAGTAAAATGAAGTTAGAAGGTACAAAACACCTGTTAAGTCATTGATATCATACAGAAATTGCTGCTGCAGAGAAATATGAGATTCATATACATTTATGAAACATTAAATTAAAGCTGTGTTCTCACTCTGTGATCCTTCATCATGGGTAATAAAGGAATGGAAGAGGTATTTTCCTCATTGCAGTATGGGGAAATAGTCTGAACAGATACACAAGAGAGTGGTGTTCTTTACCCTCCTATCAGCACATCATGCTCCAAGTAAGACAGAAATTCTACCTCACAACACAGATTTTCATAAGCGACATTACTCAATTTAACTATGTTTTTGATAGAATTCTATCAGATATTTTGTAAGCTGCTGGTGCTTTTCTGGATGTTCAGACCTGTTTCTCCATGCATATGATAGGCATGTGCACAGTGTACTAGGTATAGGCAGAAGCAATAACCAGCATACAAGAGGAGTAGAATTCTACAGGCCAAATAAGTTGCCGGCTTTGAACACTGGCATATTGCTCCAGCCTTTTGTTTTAATTGAGACCATTGTATCCAAATGTTAGATAGATTAGATAGATTATCTGAATGTGTGCTGTAGTTGCTCTGCAGATCACATACAAGCTGCTATTTAGATGTGCAAACAGATCAAGGGATATTTTTCCCAGGTCTGCACGCAAGTGCAATTATGAAAACGAAGAATGCCCGCAGTACTTCGGTTTCCTTAGGAGGTTGCAAAGATTCAACATGACATCTACAACTTTGACAAACTTCAACAGATGTGTGGTGGAGAATATATTGACTGGCTGCATCACAGCCTGGTAGGGAAACCAGTACCCTACAAAAAGTAGTGGATATGGCCCAATCCATCACACGTAAAGCCCTTCTTACCACTGAGCACATCTACATGGAGCTTTGTCACAGGAAAGCAGCATCCATCATCAGGGACCTCAGCGCCCAGCATGCCACTCTTCCACGAGGAAGCTGCTACAGGAAACGCAGGACTCCCCATCAAGTCCAGGAATAGTTATTACCCCTCCACTAACTGACTCTTGAACAAAAGGGGATAACTGCACTCAACTTCACTTGCCCCAACATTGAAATGTTCCCACAACCTATGGTCTCACTTCCAAGGACTCTTCATTTCATGTTCCCGATACTTACTGCTTTTTTAAAAATTTATTTTTCTTTCATTTTGTATAGGCAGCTTGGTGTCTTTTCCACACTGGTTGTCTGCCCTCTTGGTGTGGTCTTTGATTCTATTATGGTTATTGGGTTTATTGATTATGTCCACAAGAAAATGAATCTCAGGGTGTATATGGTGTACTCCGATAATAAATTTACTTTGAACTTTTTTTTACACCTGGCTGCTACAAAATGTAAACACAACAGATTCTGGTAATCCGAAGCAACAGACACAAAATGCAGGTCAGACAGCATCTATGGAAAGGAACAAAGCACTGATGTTTCAGGCCACAGCCCTTCAGCAGAACTGGAAAGGAAGAGGGAGAAAACCAGAATAAGGAGGAGATGGGGGGAAGGAGTACAAGCTGAAATGTGATTGACAGGGAGGGATGGCAGATGGGTGGGGAAGGGGTGATGATCTGAGTCTAGAGGTGAGAAAGGTAAAGGGCTGAAGAAGGAATCAGGAGAGGAGAGTGGACGAAGGGAAGGAGGAGGGACAGAGGGAGGTGATAGGTAAATGAGAAGAGATAGAATTACCCTTGTCCATCGGCCCTTGCCCCATCTTCCTACCATTTTTACAGGGATAGGATTCTTTGTCTTTAATTCTCACCCCATGAACCTCTGTATCCAGTACATCATACTCCGCAACTTCCATCATCTTCAATAATATCCTTTACCTTTCCTCCGCTTAAAGCAGGGATTGCTCTCTCAGTGATTCCCTTTGTCCCTCTCCACTGATCTCCCTTCTGGCACTTACCCTGCAAACAGAACAAGTGCTACCCCTTCCCAATCACCTGTACTTTCACCAACATTCAGGTCCCCAAGCAGTTCTTCCAGGTGAGGCAACACTTCACCTGCAAGTCTTTCGAGCTCATCTACCGTATCCGGTGCTCCTGGTGCAGTCTTCTCTTCATTGGTGAGACCCGACATAGACTGGGGGACTGCTTTGTTGAGTGTCTTTGCTCCATCTGCAACAAGCAGGATTTCTAGTGGGCAACCATTTAAATTCCAATCCCCATTTCCATTTCAATATGTCAATCGATAGCCTCCCTCAAGTTGGAGGAGCAACACTTTATATTGTGGCCGGGTAGCCACCAACCTGACGACATGAACATCAATTTCTCCAACTTCTGTGAATTTCTTACCCTTTTCTCATTTTCTATTCCTCTTCCTGGCTTCTCACCTGCATATCACCTCCCTTTGGTGTCCCTCCTCCTTCCCTTTCTCGCATGCTCCACTCTCCTCTCCTATCAGATTAGTTCTTCAGCCCTTTATCATTTCCACCTATTGCCTCCCAGCTTCTCACTTCCTTCCCCTCACCTAGTTCCATCTATCACTTCCCAGTTTGCACTCCTTTCCTTTCCGTTCCCTCCATCTTTTTATTCTGCTTTCTCTCTCCACCCACTTCACTTCCAGTTCTGATTAAGAGTCTTGGGCCAAAACATAAACTCTTTATTCCATTCTGTGGATGCTGGCTGACTTGTGACAGATTGTACCTGTGTATCAGGGTGACTTCTGTACTTTGGTGTGCAGAAAGGACTGTTGATGTCTTTTATTAAATTTCATTTTCAATTCCTACTTGCAAAGGACATTAGCTTTGAAATTTTAATATGTGCAGAAGAATGAATGTTTAATGTATCAGAGGAGCTGGGAGGATTTTGAGCCAGTTATTGGTTGAGACCTTGAGCCAGGAATTTTACCCAAACAAGGCCCAATGAACTGCACTTGGTAGAATTGAAGAGAGCAGGCAGTAGCCAGATAGGAGATATTTGGTTCACTGCTTAACGAACAGGATTGAAGTTGGATTTAGCTGATTTGAGTCAGTGTAGAAAGCCAGTGTAGTTTCAGTTATTTCAGTTAATCATTGAACGATAAAAGGAAATGGAAATTGAACAGGCAAATCAGAGTCAAAACTGTACAAATGAATGTTGTTGAACTGAGTGTGTTCCATTAGTGATAGCAATCTCTTTCCAGTTTCACGTATACAATACCTAATGACCACAGTGCATTCTCTAAATCCCAGCAGTAGGCACTAATTCTGAAGCTGGAGCCAAACTACACAGGTGATGACTCACAGATTGGCAGGGGCCTGATTTTATTTCAGATAAGATCAGACATTAGTATTTAAATTATGAAATTAGAAAAGTAATGTTAATACTTTAGGCCGTCAGGCTTAAAAAATATCTGAATCTGTATAAAGAACGCTTACCTCATGTTTATTCCTTCTTTCCAGTTCTCCAAGTTTTGTATTTAACTTCCCTTGCACAGTTTCCAGTTCTGCTTTTATTTCTTCTTTTGTAGCTTCAAGGCGATTCTCTAATTTATTGATCAAAGGTTCACAACGGCAGCCATTGATGGGGGCCTGAACAATAATTGCAACATGTTTATGTAGTATCTTTATTGCAGCAAAAAGATGAAAATGTAGTTCAGGAAGCATTACCAAACAAATAAGGACATAAAGCAGCAAGTACAGAATTAACAGAACAAGGCCAAAAGTTTGGATGAAAAGGCAGACTCAATCAGGTACCTCACAGAACGGCAGAGATACCACCAACAATATCCCTGTAAAATCCTTCAATCCATGGCAAGATCAGTGTTCTCACTCAGGCCAACAGCTTAACAATGCATTTAGACCATAAGACGTAGGAGCAGAATAAGGCCATTTGGCCCATCAAGTCTGCTCTGCCATTTAATCATCGTTGATTCTTTTTTCCCCCTCCTCAGCCCCACTCCCCGACCCCTTCATAACCTTTGATGCCATGTCCAATCATGAACCTATCAACCTCTGCCTTAAATACACCCAACAACCTAGCCTCAAGAGCTGCCTGTGCCAACAAGTTCCACCAATTCACCACTCTCTAGCTAAAGAAATTTCTCTGCATCTGTTTTAAATGGACACCCCTCTATGCCGAGGTTGTGCCCTCTTGTTCTGGACTCACCCACCATGGGAAACATCCTTTCCACATCTATGTGTCTAGGACTTTCAATATTAAGAAGATCTCCCCTCATCCTTCTAAATTCCAGTGAGTACAGATGCAGAGCCAAAAGAAATGTTCTTTGTATGGTAATCCATTCATTCCCAAATCATTCTTGAGAAACTCCTCTGAACCCGCTCCAATGTCAACACATATTTTCTTCGATAAGGAGCCCAAAACTGTTCACAGTACTCAGGGTGAGGCCTCAGCTCCTTATAGAGCCTCAGCATCACATCCTTGCTCTTATATTCCAGACCTCTTCAAATGTATGCTAACATTACATCTGCCTTCCTTACCACTCACTCAGCCTGCAAGTTAACCTTCAGGGTGTTCTGCACAAGGACTCCAAGTCCCTTTGCAGCTCAGATTAAAAAAAGCATTTATTTCTTCTAACAAATTGCATGACCATGCATTTTCCAACATTGTATTTCATCTGCCTGTTTCTTACCCACTCTCCTAATCTGTCTTAAGTCCTTCTGCATCCTACCTGTTCCCTCAACACAACCTGCCCCTCCACCAATCTTCATATCATCTGCAAACTTGGCAAGAAAGCCATCTATTCCATCATCTAAA
Source organism: Hypanus sabinus (assembly GCF_030144855.1). Lineage (NCBI taxonomy): Eukaryota > Metazoa > Chordata > Chondrichthyes > Myliobatiformes > Dasyatidae > Hypanus > Hypanus sabinus. Next base: position 102,078,821 of record NC_082715.1, on the reverse strand, counting down.
TCATCGATGTACAGCTTAAAAAGAAGCGGTCTCAACAACGATCCCTGCAGAACACCACTAGACACTGGAAGCCAGCCAGAAAAGGATTCTTTTATTCCCACTTGCTGCCTTCTAACAAATGTACAGCATACACTGCATCCCCTTTATCTATCCTACTTGTAATCTCCTCAAAGAATTCCACCAGGTCTCTTGGGCAAGATTTTCTCTTAAGGGTGCTGACTTTGTCCTATCTTGTCCTGTGTCACCAAGTTCTCCATAATCTCATCCTTAGCTATTAACTCAACATCTTCCCAACCACTGAGATCAGACTAACTGGTCTATAATTTCCTTTTGATTGCCTTCCTCCTTTCTTAAAGGGTGGAGTGTCATTTACAATTTTCCAGTCTTCAGGCACCACGTCAGAATCCAATGATTTTTTTAAAGATCGTTACTAATGCCTCCATGACCTCTACTGCTACCTCTTTCAGAACCCTAGGGTGGAGTTCTTCTGGTACAGGTGATTTATGTATCCTTTCATCTTCCTTGTAATAGTATGAGTACTCATTTCTCTTTCCTCGTACCTTTCAACACCTGGCACACTGCTAGTGTCTTCCACAGTGAAGACTGATGCAAAATCATTAGTTCATCTGCCATCTGTTTGTCCCCATTATTATTTCTCCAGCCTCATTTTCCAGTGGTCCTTTATCCACTCTCATCTTTCATTTTTCACATACTTGAAAAATATTTTGCTATCCACTTTGACAGTATTTTCTTGCTTGCTTTTAGATTTCATCTTTCCCCTTAATGATTCTTTTAGTTGCTTTCTGTAGGTTTTTAAAAGCTTCCCAAGCCTCTATTTTCCTGCTAATTTTTGCTTTGTTGTATGCCTTATTTACTGTTATATTAGCTTTGACTTCCCATGTTGCCCACAGTTTTACTATTTTGCCATTTGAGTATTTCTGTGTTTTTGGTTTATACCTATCCTGCATCTTCTTCATTTTTCCCCAGAAACTCTCACCATTGCTGCTCTGCTGTCATCCTTGCCAGCAACTCCTCCCAATTTACTTTGGCCAACTGCTCTGTCATACCACTAATTTGCTTTACCCCATTGAAATACTGCTACATCAGATTTTACTTTCTCCCTATCAAATCTCAAGCTGAACACAATCATATTGTGATTACTGCCTCCTAAGGGTTCTTTTACCTTAAACTCCCTCCTCACCTCCAGTTCATTATGTAACACCTAATCCAATAGAGCTGATCCCCTAGGTTCAACGGCAAACTGTTCTACAAAGCCATCTCATAGGCATTCAATAAACTCACTCTCTTGAGATCGATAACCACCCTGATTTTCCCAACAGACCTGCATGTTGAAATCTCCCATGACTATCATAACATTGCCCTTTTGACACACCTTTTCTATTTCCCATTGTAATTTGTGGTCCACATCTCAGCTACTGTTGGGAGGCCTGTATATAACTGCCATCAAGATCCTTTTACCCTTGCAGTATCTTAATTCAACCCAGAAGGATTCAACATCTTCCAACCCTATGTCACATCTTTCTATTGATTTGATGCCATCCTTTACCAGCAGAGCCATGCCACCACCTCTGCCGACCTCCCTAATCCCTCTGGTACAATGTGTATCCTTGGACATTGGACAGCTGCTAACTACAACCATCCTTCAGCCACAATTCAGTGATGGCCACAATATCATACCTGACAATCTGTAATAGTGCAACTAGATCATCTACCTTATTTCTTATACTCTGTGCATTGAGAGAGAACACTTTGAGAACTGTATTTGCTACCCTAACAAACTGATTCTCTCTCTACTGGCTGCAATTAGGCCACATTATTTGCAAAATGTAAACTAGGGTGCAGAAAAAGGCACACTACTTTCAGTTCTGTCACTAAAGGACATTACTAGGACAGAAGTAGTCGTTCATGAACGTTCTTAAAGCTTCCTTGAATGTGGAGGAACCACTGTCTGTAACTGCTTAGCATGGAGAAGCATTCTGGTTGGCATTGTAAATCTCAAATCCATTGGTTGGGACCACAGGGGAGCCCAGTTAAAGAACAAGTCACCTCTGAAACTACCCTCCACACTTCCCCAGTTGTACCCCACCCGCGCTAAAGTCTGAAGGCTCACATCACCCTCACCAATCATCCCAGAATTGGAGTGAAAGTAAGTCATGCTGAATCCAAAAAAAAAGTGTTCAGGATCTTCAAAGAGGAAAGATGGCAGAAATTAAATTCAGGGATATGCCAGAGTCCAGAATACATCAAAAATGTTTTTAATAGTCAAACCAGGCCTTAATGCTAAATTAATAGTTACTATAATAATCTTACATTACATGTGTGGTTCAAGGAGCAGTGATCTACTGAGTTATTTAGGAGTGCAGTCCTAATTTGTAATAACTGAACACCAAAGAGTGAAATGCTCTTCTTGGAAGTCCAGAGATGGTTTTGCCTTTTGAACAAAAGAAATTAAATAATGCAAGGTCTTCATGAGGTAAAAACTATAGATTATATTAAAAAACTATAATTGAAAGAAGGAAATTATCTTAAGTGCACAACGTAATTATGATTCGAGATCAGGCTCGGAATTTGTGATTATTATTTCAATTACACTGCTATAACGTGGTCACCATTCCTTGGAATAACTATGAGGTGCTGTGGTACTGCTGACTCCCCACAGTGATCTATGATTGATCATGATGGTGTTGTCTGTGTGGGGTTTAAATACTGTATTTTCCATGTCATTATGTGAATGCTCCAGTTTGCTCCCACAACCCAATAATGTGTTTGAATAAGGAGAGATCAAATAGGGTGGATCTATTTCCCCTGAGGAGAAGGTGCTGAGAAGTGACACAATAGAGGTAAATTATAAGAGACTTAGGAAAGGCAGGTGGGTCAAAGTCTGTTTCCCCATGACAGGGATGACTGAAACAAGAGGGCAAGGATTTAAAGTGAGAAAGAGGAGGTTTAAAGGGGATCAGAAGGGTAAATTTTTCCACAGAAAGAGTAATTGGTATCTGGATTGAGCTGTGAGGAGATGTGGAGGCAGGAGTAGTTAAAAGTATTTAAGAGGCATCTGGACATGTACCTGAATCAACAAGAATGTAGAGGGACACAGAATTAATATTGATACGGTAAGCCAAATGACATGCTTCTCTGCTGAATAATGCTAATGATAGTTTAGTGTAGGTGGGTGGCAGGACAATCATTTGGGGGTTAATAAGCCTGTAAGAAAACATTACTTACAAGAAAATAGGTGGGATTGATGGACTGCTCTGAAAACAGGAAATACCGTTCTGTTATTGTTAAAAAAATACAATATTCTTGTGCAAACCAGAAAGAAAACAAAAACAACCTTCTTTATACCGATTTGGAAAAAAATTACAAAAAATGTTTATAATCCTGCAGACATTCTGGGAAACAGCAGCCAGCAACGAAACCATTGGCACCAATCATTCTGACAGAAGGAACGGTTGGATCATCCAACATTGGGAACAAATACCTTCACAGTGATCCCCCACGTGAATCACAAACCATGGAACGCGCCATAACAACCTGCTCTTTAAGATCAGTCGGAGGGGCAGCTCCCTCCTCACATCTCAGCAGACATTCAGAGACTGGCCGTGAAGTAAGGTTTTTGCCATGACATTCTAAAGGAAACAATGGCAATCAAAAAGTATTGAATTGTACATTTACCTGCATGACTTTGCCTTCTTTGTCTCTGTATAACGTGTAGAGCTGGTAGGCACGGAAATTATGTGGGAGAGGGCCTTGCTGTGGAGGTGGGGAACAGCAGCAATGTTTATTTCTCCTTCTCCTGTTGTGTTTGCTATCTTGCTGAAGTTGCTGGTCTAACACCAGAGGAGGATCAGAAAGGGCAGAACCCTGCACACCAGTAATAAGTTTAGTAAATTCACCAGCAGTAAGTTTAATAGAGAAGAGCATCTTCTTTAAAGCCTAGAATCCAGATAACATCTTTAACTTGTATACATAAAATCATAAGATATAGGAGCAGAAGTAGGCCATTCGGCCCATTGAGTCTGCTCCGCCATTCAACCATAAGCTTATCCAATTCTTCCAGTCATCCCCACTCCCTTGCCTTCTCGCCATACAGAGTCATCTGGAATATACATTACAATGTTAAGTTTCACTGCACATAAATTCCTAAAGAACAAAAGATAAACTTAGCAATGATATCAGGAAGCAAAACTTCATGTTTAGATCCTCAATGACTAACCTCTGGGCTCCCATGCACTAACTTATTTGTTACCAATTTAAATGAATATGCATATATTCCTTGTCACCACAATTGCCTCATCCTCCCTTTAGAATACAGTCAGCTCTCCTTACCGGCGGGGGATTGAATCTGGGACCCCCCCCCCCCCCCCCACAGATACCAAACAGCGTGGATGCTCAAGTCCCTTATATAAAATGGCATAGTATTTGCATATAACCTACGCACATCCTCCCGTATACTTCTCTAGATTACTTATAATACCTAATACAATGTAAATGCTATGTAAATAGTTGTTATACTGTGTTGTTTAGGGAATAATGACAAGAAAAAAGGTCTGTACATGTTCAGTACAGATGCACCCATTGTAGCTCTTCTGGGAATGCTGATGCCACCTTGGCATCAGCCGATCCCGATTCTCCCGCGATTTTTAAGTTCTTCAGGCTGTAGGGCTTTACATAGCTAGCCAGCCATCCCTTACTAGCCTTAAACTCCTTCCTCTCGCTCACAAACAAGTAGTGAATGAACGAGACATGAGGCAAACAATGCTCAACTTCCAGGTTTTCCCGATCCGCGGTTAGTTGAATCTGCGCATGCAGAACCCGCGGATAAGGAGGGCCGACTGTACGTCTTCACCCTTGGGATGTATCTATCCTATGCCTTCTGAATTGCCCCCTGAAACTCCAGCCATTTCTGTTCTGCCGTCATCCCTGCTAGTGCCCCCGTGCAACAACTTTGGCCAGCTCCCCTATTATACCTCTGTAATTCTCTTTACTCCACTGTAATACTGATACATCTGACTTTATCTTTTCCCTCTCAAATTGTGGTGTGAATTCAATCATATTATGATCACTGTCTCCCAAGGGTTCCTTTGCCTTAAGCTCCCTAATCAAAATTTGGTTCACTACACAACACCCAATACAGAATTGGCTTTCCCTTTATGGATTCAATCGCAAGCTACTCTTAAAAAGCCATCTTGTAGACATTCTACAAAGTCCCTCTCTTGGGATCCAGCACCAGCTTGATTTTCCCAATCTACCTGCATACTGAAATCTGCCATGACTATCATAACATTGTCCTTATTACATGCCTTTTCGATTTCCTGTTGAAATTTATATGCCACCTCCTAGCTACTCTTTGGGGGCTTATGTACAACTCCCATCAGGGTTCTTCTAACCTTGCAGTTTTTTAACTCTGGCCACAAGGGTTCTTCATCTTCCAATCCTATGTCACCTCTTCCTAAGGATTAGATTTCATTTTCACCAAGGGCCACTCACCCCTTGCCTGCCTTTTCAAGATAATGTGTTTCCTTGGATGTTAAGCTCCCAACTATGATATTTCAGCCATGTGATGCCCACAACGTCATACCTGCCAATTTCTAACTGTGCTACAAGATCATCTCCCTTATTGCATAATCTACATGCATTCACATTTCACAACTTCAGTCCTGTATTCATCACCATTTTGATGTTGCCCCATGTTACACTTCACCTCATCCCATCCCATTGGATGCAATTTTGTCCTATCATCCGCCTGTTCATTCTCACAGTCTCACTACACATTGCATTGATTTGTAAAGCAACTACCTCATCCTTAGTTCTATTACTCCAGTTCCCATCCCCCACCAACTTAGTTTAAACTCTCCCTAACAGCTCTAGCAAATCTGCCCGCACGGATATTGGTCCCCTTCGGGTCAGGTGCAACCTGTCCTTTTTGTACAGGTCATACCTTCTCCAGAGGAGATCCCAATGATCTAGAAATATGAAACCCTGCTCCCCCGTACCACTTTCTCAGACACTCATTCATCTTTCCCATCATCCTATTCCTGCCCTGACTAGCATGTGGCACTGGATTACTATACTACCTTGTAAGTCCAATTCTTCAGCCTTTTCCCCATCTCTCTATACTCACTGTGCAGACCACATCCCCCTTTCTAATGTGCACCATGACCTCCGGCTGCTCACCCTCCTTTTGTAGATACTCTGACCAATGTCATGGACCAATACATTAAGCGAGGGGTCTGTGATCCCCAGGTTGGGAACCCCTGGTTTAGAATTTTTTAAATGTTTCTTTTTCAAAAATAGTCCACAATTACCTTTTCCTTCTGCTTTTTCTTTCTGTCCCGCTTTCTCTTCTGTTCTGGTGTAGTCATTCTGATTAAATCATCTTCATTTCTTTTCTTCTGATGTCCTTGCTCACTGCTATGGACGTCATCGACTGAAACACTTCCCTGTGACATTCCAGAAAAGCATTCGAGTCAGTACCATATCTGACTTTGCATTTCAATGACAGATGCAATGGAAAAATCATGGATAGAAGAAATAGCAATTTTCTTTGGGAAGAGAAGGTAGGGTGAAAGGAACTCTAACCCTGCTCTGTCTCAGAGTAATACACCATGGAATCAAGGCCTTCCGCTCATCTGGTTCACACCTACCGCAGCATCCACCCTTCTAGTTCCAGTTGCCCGAATTCCCCTCTCATATCCCTCCAGGCCCCTCCTCTCCATGTACCTATCCACAAGCCTCTTAAATGTGGCAATTGTATCTTTCTTGGCCAAATGTTCTCACAGCTCATTCCAGGTACTCATTACCCTCTGTGTATAGAAGATATCTCTCAGCTCTCTATTAAATCTCCCACTTTCTTGAATCTGTGCCTTCCCTAACCGTGGGGAAAAGACAGTGATCATCCACCTTATCCATACCCCCTGATGATTTTATAAACCTCCGTGAGGTTCATTCTCCTGTATTCCAGAGAATAAAGATATAGTTTGGCCTCCTCTCCTTATACCCAAGACACTCTAGTCCAGGCATCATCCTCATTAATTTCACGACATATACCGGTGATATTAAACCTAATTCTGATTCTGATTCACCCTCTCCAGATTAACAATGTTTTTCCTATAACAGGGTGCCCCAAATGTATACAATACACCAAGTGCAGTCTCACAAACAATTTATACAACTGTATTATAATGTTACTCCTGAACACAATGCCCTGACTAATTAAGGTCAACACGTTAAATTCTTCACCACCCTGTCGACTTACACAGCTGCTTTCAGTGAACTGTGTGCTTGTTCTCTCTGGTGTACATTACTCGTCAGTGTCCTGCCATTCACTGTATAGGTCCAAATCTGGTTTGAATGTCCAAAATGCATTGCCTCACACTTTCTAAAGTTGAAATCCATTTACCAATCCTCAGCCCATCTCCCTAACTGTTCAAGATCTCTTTGCAATCCATTGGAACCTGCTTCAATATCAATAAGATTATCTGCTATCTAAATATATACACGCTATCATCTGCAAATTTGCTAATAGTGCTATATACTTCCCTATCCAAATAGCTTACATTAATAATGAATTACAGAGGTACCAGCACTGACCCTTGGGACACTCTACTAGTTACAGGCTTCCAGTCAGAAGATCAACCTTCAACTATCACCTTCTAATTCCAAACATCAAGCCAGTTCTGAATCCACCTCCCTAGCTCCTTCTAAATTCCAAGTGACCTAATCTTCCAGATCAGCCTGCCATGTAAAAGACCTTACTAAAGTGCATACAGACAACATCTCTACCTTCATCTATCCCCTTAATTACCTCTTTGAAAAACTCAAAAAGATTCATCAGACATGACCCTGCATGCAAGTCTGCTGACTGGTGATCAAATCTTGACCATCCAAGTTACGTTACGTCAGTTCCCTCCAGTAACTTCCATATGACTGAAGTCAGGCTCGCCAGCCAGTAGTTCTCTGGCCCATCCTTGTTGCCCTTCTTGAACAACAGAAATTAGCCACCCTCCAGTCTTCCGGAACTTCAGTTGCTAACGAAGAAACAAATATCTCTCCAATGCTCTCCGTGATTTCTTCCCTGGACTCCACAAAGGTCCAAGGGTGCATTTGGTCCAACACTAGGGATCTGCCCACCTAATGCGTGTCAAGGCTACAAATACTTCCTTCCTCACAATATGCACATGATCCAAGACCCCACTACCTATTACTCCCATTCTTTTGGCATTCATTTCCCCTTACTAAACACCGAGGAGAAATAGACATTAAACATCTCAGGCAAGGTGATCACCCTTGTCCTTTTTCCAAGCTCTACCTAAAGACTTTGTTAAATGATCACTCAAGAATACCTTCTTCAAGCATTACTGTTAAGTCCCCCCTTTTGAAAAATGCAACACACCCTCCATTCTTACCTGTTTCTCTGTCTTGGTGAAAGCACTGGTATGGCAGAACATTGAGCTGTTTTCTCTTACGAAACATAAATCCCACCCTACTCTCCGCCACACTTCAATTATGGCCACAATACCCTTGTCCCTTGAGGCAATCCATGCCCTCAGTTCACCTGCTTTATCTGTCAAGCTATATGCTTTGAAATGGATATAATTTAAAGCCGTGGTCCTGTCAGCCTTTTTACTGGAAACATGGGTATCCTGATTTCCAGGCCTACACCCTTTGGTCAATGCACATGCCGCTGCCCTGTCGCTGATCTCATTCTCTCAAATCCCACCCTCCACCCTGGTGACAAAGGCAAAGGGAAAAGGAATTATTGCTCCTCCTTTAATTCAAGTGTAGCCTGTCCCTCTTTTACTGGTCGCCTCTAACCCACAAGAGATCCTGATGTTCCATGAACCTGAATTGCTGCCCCTGCACCAGCTCTAGAGCCACATATTCATCTTCCCTATCTTTCTATCCTGGGCTCATTAGCATGTGAAACTGGGAGCAATCGTGAGATCACTACCCTCCAGGTCCTGCAATTTAATTTCTTGCCTAACTCTCCCTGTTCATTCTGAAAGACCTCATCCTTTGTTCTACCTGTATCATTTATACCAATGTGTACAATGGGTGTTTGCCATTTCAAAGAACAATACAGCACAGCACAGCACAGGCCATTCGGCCCACAATGTTGTGCTGGCCCTTAAACCTTGCCTGCAATATAACCCTCCACCTTAAATTCCTCCATATACCTGTCTAGTAGTCTCTTAAATTTCACTAGTGTATTTGCCTCCACTACTGACTCAGGCAGTGCATTCCATGCACCAACCACTCTCTGAGTGAAAAACCTTCCTCTAATATCCCCCTTGAACTTCCCTCCCCTTACCTTAAAGCCATGTCCTCTTGTACTGAGCAGTGGTGCCCTAGGGAAGAGGCGCTGGCTGTCCAAATTTCCCTCGGGAATTTTCTCAGCCGTTCAGATTCATTCTCATCTTGGGAAGTAGCTTGCCATCCTGGCTTCTGTGGCCACAGGATCTCCTGTCTGTCTGCCCCTCTCAGTACCGAGTCTCTTATCAGTGACTGTCTGCACCCTTTATCCCCAAGCCTCCAAGCCATTCACTGTGCCAGAGTCTTGACTGCAGCTCCTAAAACATGCTCCTCAGTGGTATCCAAGTGAGGATAATACCTACTAGTGAGGATAATGGCTGCAGGACAACCCTGCCCTGACTACCTACTCCCCTACTTCTCCTTGTGATCACTCATCTCATAACATCCTGCAGTCCAACTCCAGTTCCTTGACCCTGTCTGTCAGGAGCTACACCTGGGTACACTTCCCACACATATAATCATCGGGGAGACTGTGAAGTTTCTTGGATCGGAGGGGGTACCTTATGAGAATAGGGCTGAGTGAACTTGGCCTTTTCTCCTTGGAACGACGGAGAATGAGAGGTGTCCTGACAGAGGGGCATTGATCATGTGGATACCCAGAGGCTTTTTCCAAGGCTGAAATGGCTCACACAAGGTGGCATAGTTTTAAGGTACTTGGAAATAGGTGCCCAGGGGATGTCAGGGGTAAGTTTTCCCCACACAGACAGTGGTGGGTGCGTGGAATGCACTGCTGGCAGCGGTGCTGGAAACAGATACAATAGGGTCTTTTAAGAGGCTCTTAGAAAAAGAGAGCGCTATGCACTAGGGAAATTCTAGACAGTTTCAGGAGTAGGTTACATGGTTGGCACAACATTGTGGGCTGAAGAGCCTGTAATGTGCTGTAGATTTCAATGTTCTATGTTCCCATATCTTGCAAAAGGAGCTTTCCCCTGCCTCAACTACCATTGTACCTCTGCTGAATCAAGGACTGAGGATAAACAACGAAACAAAATCTTATCTGTGCCTTTTCATTGAAATGTTTTTGAAGAGCTTCTCTCACTTTCTACACCTGGACTACTGACCTCTTGATCTACCCAGTGCCTCCTACACCCTCATCATCTTTTCACTTTCCACTCCAGCTCCCCTTCACCCACACGCCCCTTCCCCTCCCTCACCGCTTCCACCAGCCCACCCCATCCCCTTACTTGACTCCATGCTCCAATTTCCTTCCTATTTGATTCTATCACCCACATCCCTCTATCACTTCCCAGTCTGTGTCACCATTTCCACTCTTCCCTCCTCCATTTGCCTGTTGCCTCTTCTCAATGGATCTGCCTTTACAGCTTGCTAGCTCTTACTGCACTCTTTTTTCCCTTTACCTTAAACTGGCTATCTCCCTTCCACCTCTCAGTCCAGGCCGAGGATCTCGACCCAAAATGTTGACTGCCCTTCCCCTCCACAGAAGTTGATTTCCTCCAGCATCTTGTCTGATGCCCCAGATTCTGTAGCTACAGTCTTTTGTACTCTACATATGTGAGCTCAGCTTACCCAGCACAGATCAGGATACAAAATACTTCCATCAAAATTCTTTACAGTTAACAACTCATTAGACATATACCAAATGAGTAACTGCTGATGTACCTTACTCTGGATCAATTCATCGCGAGGCACAGACTGGGCTCTACGCTCTTCCTTCAGTTTCTCCCTCTTCTTCCTCAGGCTTCTCCCACGACAGAAACTGAGAACCTAGAAAAATAGAAGCAAAAGAAGTTCAAGCTCAAGCCTAATTATCATTCGTGCATACACATGTATACAGCTAAGTGAAACAGCAATCCTTTGGGGCTGAGGTGCAGAACTCAATCATTACAATCACACACACCACACATAGTTACCACAGCACATAGAGTCAAAAAAATATTAGCTCAAGTCCCTGAGTAGCATAGCCTGAATTTTGATTGTGCATAGGATGTTGTCTTAAGCCATGTTTCTGCAAGAACAAGTATGCAGCAGCTCCTCATCTCGCACTGAGTCAGCCTCAGGTAATCCAGCTCACGTTCCACTGAGTGAAAACTGGAGAGCAGCAGGGATGGGAGGGGCCAGCTCCCCTAGCATGACTGATATTTCCAGCTCACTCGCCATGCCTCTGCCTCCTATACCTCCTCTCTTGAGTGGCTGTAACAGGCAATGCTACGGCATGCGGGCCTAGTCCAAACAACAACTGGGGTCATGCAGCTACCCCAGTGTCGGTCTTGCCACTGAACCAGTGAAATAGGACTTGCAGTTTTTAATATTGCTGATGTCCAACAGGGTTTTGCGATCCAATGAAAAAAGTTCAACATTGTGACTTGTATTGTTCCAGTTTAGTAACACACCATTTTCTTGCTGGAGCAACATCTAGAGTGAAAAACATCATCTGTTGTCTGTATTGGAGGATAGCAGCCTTTTCCTCTCCAGAAAGTAGAATACCACAAATAATGTTATCAATCCAGTGTCAAAAGTCAAAGTCTACCCATGTAACAGAGCAACATTCAAGACTCGGTGCTGGGACCGCAGGTATTTACAATACACATTAATGATTTAGATGAAGGGATTAAAAGCAACATTAGCAAATTTGCAGATGACACAAAGCTGGGTGGCAGTGTGCGAAATGAGGAGGATGTTAGGAGAACGCAGGGTGACTTGGACAGGTTGAGTGAGAGGGCAGATGCAGGTTAATGTGGATAAATGTGAGGTTATCCACTTTGGTGGCAAGAACAGGAAGGCAGATTACTATCTGAATGGAGTCAAGTAAGGAAAAGGGGAAGTACAATGAGATCTAGGTGTTCTTGTACATCAGTTGCTGAAAGTAAGCATGCAGGTACAGCAGGCAGTGAAGAAAACTAATGGCATGTTGGCCTTCATAACAAGGGGAGTTGAGTATAGGGGCAAAGAGGTCCTTCTGCAGCTGTACAGGGCTCTGGTGAGATCCCACCTGGAGTATTGTGTGCAGTTTTGGTCTCCAAATTTGAGGAAGGACATTCTTGCTATTGAGGGCGTGCAGTGTAGGTTCACAAGGTTAATTCCTGGGATGGCAGGACTGTCATATGTTGAAAGATTGAAGAGACTGGGCTTGTATACACTGGAATTTAGAAGGATGAGAGTGGATCTGATTGAAACATATAAGATTGGATTGGACACACTAGAGGCAGGAAACATGTTCCCAATGTTGGGGGAGTCCAGAACCAGAGGCCACAGTTTAAGAATAAGGGGTAGGCCATTTAGAATGGGGTTGAGGAAAAACTTCTTCACCCAGAGAGTTGTGATCTATGGAATACTCTGCCCCAGAAGGCAGTGGAGGCCAGTTCTCTGGATGCTTTCAAGAAAGAGTTAGATAGAGCTCTTAAAGATAGTGGAGTCAAGGGATATAGAGAGAAGGCAGGAACAGGGCACTGATTATGGATGATCAGCTATGATCACATTGAATGGCAGTGCTGGCTCGAAGGGCTGAATGGCCTACTCCTGCAACAATTGTCTATTGTATATGGACCAATTAAAAATACAAGTACAAAGAATATGCCAAGACCTTTCACAATCCTAATGCTTGCTTCTGATAAATTAAGATAGCCTCCAGCCCCTCAGACTATTTCATTTAAATGTTCTACATAACTACCTGCTAACTACAAAAAAATAACATCACAAAGTGGTGATATTCTCCATTTCCCCTATTTACCCATGGCAGATGTGACTATACATGGTCAGGACATATTGTGGACAGCAGAAGATTAGAGGGATATGGGCCAAATGCAGGAAAGTGCAATCAGCTTAGATTAGAACACTGGTTGGCATGGACAAGCGGAGCCACAACACCCATTTCCATGGCTCTACTATCCTATGAGTCCATGAACCAGAACGCTCAACAGTGAGCCCTTACCTGTGGTGCCTTGGTGAGAAGAAGGGCCACTTCAGGACTGTCGCTCTCTCTGGCTGCTTCCAGGGCGGTCAGACCAGCCTACAGAAAGAATTCAAGAGACTGACATTGGAGTTCTCGCAATGATTGGTGTTGGATTTTCCAGACCAATTTTTAGTAAAACAACAAGAAAGAATAATTGGATTGCAATGAGCTATCAGTTATATTTTATGAAAAACATTTGAACCGCCATCAATTGAAGTTCAATGTCACAAAATACAAATATTGAAAATGACAACAGTGCTGATCTCCAAATGAGCTGCTCGATCCCTGCTTACATCATGCATATTACTTCATATGTGTATTATAGCTGCTGCAAAATAGACTCATTATATTGAGATTTAGCTCTGTTGTATATTGTATGTTTCTTTCAAATATGTGCGCATAACTAGAACAATTATTTTGAATAACTGTATACAATTAATATTGAAGATTAAATGTTACATTTTAATTGCTTGAATTTATACGTGTACAGCAAAGGTGAACAAGGAGGACAGACAGTCGATAAGCAGAGTTTTTGTTTACAGTGGATCAAGGACATTAGAATACTCATGCCTAGAGACAGCCAGGTCAGGGTGCATGTTCATATGAAGATGGGCTCAGGGAGGGTGCAAGAAGATTAGCCTAATGACATTGAAGATACAACAGTAAATGACGATGGTACTGTTTAGAGTTGGTTCTCGTATAACAGATGGCAATTTATTTTTTATTGTCACATGCGAGACAAGATTTGTTTGCATGCTATCCAGACAGCTCATTCCATGCATACTGTATGTGCATTGAAGTGGTACGAAAGGAAAAACAAATACAAAATGCAGTGTTACAGAGAAACGACAGTGCAGCGAGACAACGAAAATGCAGAATAGAGTCTGAAGCAGAGAAAGGAACATGAGCAAAATCTGCGAACAAAAATTCTAAAAAAAATGCAGATTCTGCAAGTCTGAACTAAAAATAAAAAAATAATGGGAACTTTCATCATGTCAGAAAGCAACTCTGGAAATAGTGTGAATGCGTTAGATCAAAGAGCATTTGTCCAAGCAGTCAGCTGCCACTTAGGAAACATGAGTAGCCAGAAGTTTAATGGAGCAGTCAGTGTCTCTGAGGAAAAGCTGAGCTCAGAAGGGGCATGAAACTGAATAAAGGTTCAGATTTGGAAGGAAATGGAGGAATGAGTTCAGACTGGCGAACACAAGGATGGAGAAGTAGCAAAGGCAGCTGATTCAGTTGTTTCCATCTTACCGACAAAGAATTTCTTGACCTCTTTACACTTCACAACAGGATAGGGGAAGGAGGCTCAAGAAGATATTAGTGGAAAAGGCACTTTTGTATACATTTTGGGGCAGAAAATGTTCTTCTGCAGGGTAGATGAATCTCTGTAAATTGGAGTTATAAAAAAAGTAACCAGAGATGGGCCTTGTTTGTGAATCAGGTGCCACAGGTGACAGTAAAACACGTGCTGGGGTTGGAACATGGAGGCAGGGAGAAGCACCAAGTCTGAAAGTACAGGTAGTCCCTGAGTTACGAACGTCCGACTTACAGACAACTCGTACTTGGAACTGAGGAAGGCGAACTCCATCCGCCATTTTAAGTCAGAACGCGATGCAGTCCGCCATTTTAAGTCATTGCCATTGACACTGTGTTAAGTGTTTAACTTTGTATTTGGCTTAAATTTTTCTTAGTAAGATTCACGCTGACCCCACCACCCCCTCCATTCCAGTCGCCTGGTGGCGCAGTGAGATCAGCGCCGGGCTTGAGTTTGATCCAGTGACAGATCACTCCCATGCCGGGTTGATGTTGACCCAGTGACTCCCATACCATCTGTGCCGGGTTGATGTTCAGCTCGAAACTTGACCTTGTAAAAAAACACTGCCACCTCCAGTTTAAATTCCCACGCAGAATATTGTGGAGGATCAAATACCTAAACCCAGCACAGCCCCCACTTGTCCCATTCAGCCTATTTCAGTGTGGTGGTCCTTAGGACCCAGCGGACCTTGGGAGTGTTTCTGTTCCATTGATGGGAAGCGATCACAATTGAAAATAAAGTGGAAATAATAAAGCTTTTGGAAAGAGGTGAAACACCATCGGCCATTGGAAAAGCGTTAGGCTACAGTTGGTCAACGATAGGAACAATTTTAAAGGATAATGGATAAAGTGAGAATAATGGAGCATGTGAAAGGCCCTGCCCTGATGAAAGCTAGAATTATTACTAAGCAACGCAGAGGTTTAATTATTGGAATACATACGTTTCTTAATTGTTTCATATGCATAGTAAAGTAAAATATATACTATATACTAAGACAAACGTTTGACTAACTGACGCTAAATAATACCGAATGTGCTTGTTCCGACTTACGTACAAATCCGACTTAAAGACAGACTCAGGAATGGAACTCGCACGTAACCCGGGGATTGCCTGTAGTGAAAATCGGGGGCCTTCCCATACAGAAGATGAGAAAGTACCTCAGCAAAATATTGAATGGAGCTTAGGGACATTTATCTATGATCATGAATGACAGTAAAGATGAATGTAAAACAGTAGTATAGAAAAGAGGAGAAAATTTCAGAGAAGGATGTCACAGAGTCAAAGAGTTGTACAGCATAGAAACAGGCCCTCTGGCCCACCACATTCATACCAACCACTTTGCCCTCATCTCACATTGCCCAACCTCATTGCCCACATTAGTTGTATCCTTCTATGCCTTGCTTTTGTCATCTAAAATGTTTATTAAACAGTGATTATATCTGACTCCACCACCTCCTCTGGCACTTGAGTTCCAGATATCAATCTCTCTCTATGTAACAAAAAATTAGGCTACTCAAATCTCTTTTAAAACTTCTTTCTCTCACATCAAACCTATGCATTCTCATTTTTGATACCACTACCCTGGAGAAAAACACTGATAATGCTTCTCGTAGTCTTACATGCTTGTCTAAGGTCACCCCACGGACTCCATCAACATATGCGATCTCTCCCTGTATGTAACTAAAGCCCTCAAATCCAGACAATGTCCTGGTAAACCTTTGTACTCTCACTTGAGGCAGCACTTGAGTAGGGAATAATTACATTAATACATACAAGTGATGAGGTGGGGTTCAGAAAAGGGTCAAAAGCAGGAATTAGAGGAATGAAAGAGAACTGCAATTAATGGGGAAACAAAAGGATATGGTGGAAATTTGTACTACTCTCTTCACTCAGGTAATTTGTGGTATTCTGTGTGGCTCAGAGGTAGAGGAGAGAGTTTCAATGGTTCCATTTAAAATCAGAGAACATAAACAATATACAACCTGAAATTCGTACTCTCCACAGACATCCTCAACAAAAGAAAAACCCCAAAGAATGGATGACAGGGGGGAAAAAATGCAAGAACCCTCCATTCCCCCCCCAAAATAAACGCAGTTATCAACCCCACCCCCCACTTAATGTAGCAGAAAGCATGGAGTTTCAAAATACTTGTGAAAATTTTCAAATTGAATCTAAGAGTTAACACTTATGGATCCACTTAGCTGTTTCAAAAACAACAGTGCTTCAGAGCTGGATTTAAAGCACTGCAAACACTGGCTAATTTCTCTAGAAAAATATGTCAACACTCCATTTCTTTAATGTCAACCTACATACAACAATACAAATACTTCATTAGCATTAAAAATACTCACATTGTTGACAATGCTTCCATCTGCTCCTGCTTCCAGCAAGAGTCTGGCTATTTTCTTGTGGTTGAGGGCAGCAGCAACGTGGAGGGGTGTATCTCCAGCCTATGATCAGAGAACCATTCAGACAAACTCATGGAGTTTGATCACAGTTACCAATCATAAGAAAGAAATCACAAGAGCAGAATTCTGCAAGTTATTTGTCAGTTTAGGACCAAAAATGGAATAAAAATCTAACAATAGCATAAAGCCTGTTGTTGAGGAGTAAAGTGAGAGAACAAGAATGTTAGTAAAGATTATACACAATTTATTTTTAAATGATTGAGCTAGAGGAAACTCAAAACAGTAGCAACAGAAATTTAGCTTATCTAATACACTACACAGACATGTGTTCAAGAAAGGCTTCCTTATCCAATACTCTCAGATGTGGGGCAGGGTGCTTTCAATGTATGTGTATCTTCAAAATCAGCGATTGGATTAAATCTGATGACCGGAATGGATATACCTGAAATTCCTCCATTATACAGCCTGGAAAGCTGAATTCAAGAAAGCCCTTGACATGTTTAATGTAGGGCAGCACAGTGGTGCAAGTTGAAGAATTTGTAGCCTTGAGGTGAAATTTTATCACTTTTTCAAATGTGTGACCTATTTCCCATCTTGTTTCCATTTGGCATACGTAAGCTGCGACTTTTAGATTCACATCATTTCAGTGCCAATATTGACAAGTTTAAATTTTTTGTTTCCGTAAATCAAAAGAAATTGGATTGGCAAGTCAAAAGATTATATTGTTGGAACAACTGAGGGAGGACTGCAGACGTGCAATGCACCTGTTAAATTTGAACTTATTATTTTGCATTTTGGCAAGTATCTGCACATAAACTAAAACTTAATTGTCTTTTCAAATAAGTGTATTTACTGATTGATTTGATATGTATATCTATGAAAATTCTGAATGTAACACACATGAAATTCAGCAATCTGTTTGACATACTTTAGGTTAAACTTTAAACAGTATTTAGTTGCAATGGAACATATGTATGTGTACTGTTTATGCAGCACACATGTGTAAAAGGCTGCAATCCTTATTTACCAAACTATTCACTTTATTATTTGCAGTCAATATCCTATTAATATTTCAAACTTACAATAATTGACAACATAGAGTACAGGGATCATGGTCTTGCACACTGACCTGATTCTTCTCACTGACAGAACAGAAAGCACTCAGGAGGATTTTAATAATAGCCACATGATTATAGCGTGTTGCAACATGTAAACATGTGTCTCCCATCTGCAAAACGAAGATTTCAAGCCAGGATGAACACAAGCCAATTTTACGTCTTGAACGATAGCAAGATGTCTTCTCTTTTTAAAACATCTCTAAATATGAATAAATATAAATATTAAAAGAAGAGTAGATCCTCACTTACACTGTTCTTAATGTCAGGTCTAGATCCTCCCAGTAACAACACACGGCAGCTCTGGGAATGGCCATTCTGACAAGCCAAGTGGAGAGCTATGTTACCTGCCTTAAGTGAGATACAAGATTGAAAAGTCACTAAAGAGAACAATTTTTTGTTAAGTGCAAGTTTAATTTTAAAAGCATGTAGTTCTGCTTTCCCATATATTGATTTATTAATTGTAGCCAAGCAGTTGTGTGCAATTCTTAAAAGAAGTTAAACCTGCTAAGGCTTGTGTATGAAAAACCTCTTTTCCATAGGAATTAATCTCAAATACATCAAGAATTAAAAATGCTACATAAGTAAAAAATCAACTCATATTTCACCTACATGGTCTACTGCCCATTTGTATACACACTGAATTGTCCACGTTCAGTTAACCGACAGTCCATGTGCTCCTTTCTCTCTCCCCCTGGTGTCTACTACTATTAGTCCAACCCCCAACAGTGAAAACTCACCCAGCTTCATTCCCCTCTCAAACCCACACACTGGAAGTTCTGATTCTCCTATCCTATTCCCTCTCTCAACTTCATTCCAACTATCCTTCAACCTCTGATCACCTTCTTTACTTAACAGATCCCTACATCCTCTTGTTTCTGCTCAACCTTCCAGTCCATTGTACCTCCACCCTCCTTATGTCCCACCTGACTCCATCTTCTTTTTCCTCATCTGTCACTATCGCCCATCAGCCACCGTCTCCTAACTTCAGCACACCCTCTCCCCTCTCTAGCTCTATCAATCCATTCTGGACATCAACCTCTTCCTCACATAGTCCCATCTATCGTCTCCCTTTAGATTGGATCTCTCCCCTCTACATTTTCACTCGTGATGCAGGTACTAGACAAGAATGTCAACAGTTCCTTTACTTCTACAGATACTGCTCAACCAGCAAGAGTCTGTAGCAGTTTGCTTCTTGCCTCAGACATTTAGAATGCTGCTTTCAGAAAGCAAGGTGGTTGCATTCCTTTAAAAAAATACAAAGCTTAAAAGAAAATATGCATGACTCTAAAGATAATTTCGGAAAAAAAGACAGAAAAAGACGTGTATGTTTTTTTCATTCCTTGTAACTTCTATAAGCCAATAACATTGACTGATGGTTGTTGGGAAGTGGGCTGAAGCAAGTTCCATCTCTACTAAGTGCCACTCAATGTTTGCTTGGCTGAAAATTAATCCAGTTCTCTATCTAGCAGTGTAACAGATTTATTGCATGCTTATTATAAATTAAATGCTACAATCAAATAGAGAAGGGTCTACAGGAAGTGGTGGATGCAGCCCAGCTCATCCCAGGCAAACCCCTCACCACCACAGAGCACTGCCACAGTAAGTGCCTGGCCTGGATGGAAGGGATCCTTGATGTTGGATGCTGTTTTGTTGTGGCAGGGCTCCATGTAAATGAGCTCAATGCTGGTTAGAGTTTTGCTGCTGCCATTGGGAGGGAGGTACAGGAGCCTTAGGGTCCACACCACTGGATTCAGGAACAGATATTACCCTACAACCATCAGACTCCTGCACGGGCACGGATAACTTCATTCACTACCACTCTGAACCGATTCCACACCTACACACTCACCTTCAAGGACTTCACAACTCAAGTTTTTAGTATCTTTTTAAAGTTTAATTGTTTATTTCTTTATTTATTGTTAATTTGCACAAGTTTGTGTTCTTTTACACTTGTGTTGCATCAGTCTTTATCTTTAATTTTTCATAAAAGTTCCATTGTATTTCTTTATTTTCCTGTAAATACTTGCAAGAAAATAAATCTCCAAGATAGCATTTGGTAACATAATATATTTAAATAATAATAATAATAAGTTTTGATAACAAGTTTTACTTTTGACTTTGAATGACATTGTTGTTTAAATTTTTAAATACCTAAATTTGGGAAAATAAATAGAAAAGGTGGTGAATTTAGTACGTGGGATCCTTGCATTAAAAGAGACCATTACATCAGTTTTCTTAAGTAGGTCCGAGAATTGAATACAGTAGTAATGATAGAAACATTGGAGTTGTCAAAGTGAAATAAACCACAAGATAGTAATGAGGAGCAGCCACTTTTACGTTTCAATTATTCAGCAGAGAATTGCAATGAAGGATTATAACAGTACCCTAACATTATTACAATGTTACATAGCAAGAGCCAGCAAGTTACACAAACCTTCATGAAACACCAATTAAAGCTCCAGCTGAAGTGTTACTGACATTTTAGAAAATGCACAGAGCAGATTTACTAAAATAGCAACAGGTACCAATTATGCATAGCGGCAAGTAATTATCAGATGCTTTGATTGAATTGTTCAAAGTTGTGAAATTAGAAAAGTTTGACCTTGGATCTGCAAGACTCATTAACCAAATGGTACAGGCTTAAGGTAACTACCGTTAGAATATACGATGGTTATAGAGAAATTTAATGCAGCAAGTTGTTATCATTGGGAATGTACTAGTTAAATTATGGAGGAAGCAAGTACCGCAATTATATAATTACTTGGTGGGTGATGGGAAAAATCAATGTTGCTGGGCTAACAAGACTTAGTTTAGAAATGATCTTCTTTCTCATAAATCAGTTCACTCATTGGTATCTATAAGATACTACAATTTTAAAAGATAAGTCATTTTATGGAACATGAACCTGTAAGGCTTAAATTTTCCTTTGAACTTCATTTTTGTGCAAATATGCAGAACTATACAAAACCCAATTTGAACAAACAATTGTCTGTGTTAGTGTGAAAATTTCAAAGTCCTTTTACCTGGAATTTTTTTACTGCAAGAATTAGAAGTCACTACAGATTAACTGTTGAAGGATGATTCTTTAAATAAATCACTCCCTGTAAGACATCATAGGTAGCGGTTGGGCTTTGTGAAATAGAGTAAACATTTGTTAGCTGCCCATTACACATCTCTCCTGATTTTACCCATATTAATATGAGTATTGCACCAGTGCTCACAATCAATCCATTACACAGTCTACTGGAATTGTTAATTTGAAAAATATAAAGTCTTCCAAAATGCAATACTTCCTCCTAACCTGATTCTTTGCATGAACATTTCCTCCTGCTTTGACCAAGAGTTTGACAGAGTGACTGAATCCATGCCAGCTGGCTTCGTGCAGAGCAGTGTTACCATCCTGAGACAGAAGATCGACGGAAAAGACTTTAGCTTGAGGTTCAGCAATACAGAACAACATGCCACAAACTGGGGGCAAATACTTGTACAGCTAAAGTTACCCTCATATTTATCTTAAAGAAGAAAACATACAAAAATATTTGATACTTTTACTTAATAATTTAATTTTTACTTCTGTCTGTGGGCACCACTGAAATAAGCTTTTATTGCCTATTTTGTGTTACCCTGAAAGCAAAATGGTGAGTATTTTAAACTGAAATTCAGGCTGTGTGGTGAAGATGCTCTCACAATGTCAGAAGAGACCTTCATTTTGAACTGGTGGTGAGGTAGGCATGGCGATTATGTGACAGCTTCAACTCAAATTCTGGTCCATGTGGATTCTTATGATCTTGATAGTTGGATAGCAGATGATGTTATTCCACTGAATGACCATACCAGTTGACATCTAACTGGTTGCATCTCTGTCTGGTATGGAGGGGCCACTGCACCGCATTAGAAAAAGCTGCAGAGGTTTGTAAATTCAGTCAACTCCATCATGGGCTCTAGCCTTTCCACCATCGAGGACATCTTCCAAAGGCAATGTCTCATAAAAGCAACATCCCTCATGAAAGACCCCAACTACCCAGGACATGTCCTCTTCTCATTACTATCAGAGAGATGGTACAGGAACCTGAAGATACACACCCAATATTTCAAGACCTGTTTCTTCTCTTCCATCACATTTCTGAATACACAATAAACCAATTACCTCAACTATTTTTGCTCCCTTTTTGCACTATATTTATTGTATATTTATGCATTGCACTATACTGCGGCCACATACCAACAGATTTCACAACATATATTCTGTATTTCAGTAATAATAAACCTGATTCTGATATTCTTCTTGGAGGTAAACATTTTGACTATTAGTTATGAATCTAGAATACTTTATTTTTAAAGGGATATCTGTGGAACAATGGAATACTTGGGGCATCAGCATCAAAAATTCTTTACTTTGATGTAAAATGAAACTTTTTCCAGAGTCTGCACTTGTGTGCCACATGATTTAGCCATTTTCCATAACAGCTGATGCCCTCACTGAGTGAGACTCCATTTAGTGTCAAGCGCTGGTGAATTGTTCATTTTGGACTCAATCTTTAAGAATGGTAAAACACCAAATAATTTATGAAGTACTGTATTCCTCACCTTGTCCTGCCGATCCAGAGAACATCCCTCAAGAATTAGTGCTGAGATAACCTCTGTGTTGCCCACAACAGCTGCCCGATGTAGAGCTGTTTGATCACTCTGTTTCAGAGAATCAAAGACGAAAAACAAGGAATCAATTATCACAATTTAGAGAGATTGGAGTTTGTGCGTCACATTGGCACCTGAATATATTGCCTAGGCTGCTTAACAGACAACTCAATAAAAAACATACACTTTTTTTTTCATTTAATAGGGTATTGCATGCTGTTAATCTTATACAAATTACTAACAGTTTTCTTACTCCTCCAGACTCTGTAAAAAAACATTATTCTGAGCCTCTTCTACAGTTGCCCAGCACAAACTGCCCCTGGAGCACCATGCACCAGTGTAATCTGTAATCAGAATTACATAATCAGATCCCAAGATTTATTTTTGTTCAGGGACCTTTGCCTCATCTCTGTTGCAAACCCTGTAGTTTAAATAAAAGTGGGTTAATACCCATGAGAGTGCTTTAATCGGTCAACTTTTACATAATACTTTTTGACTATTCATTACCTCATTGCAGTAGTAAAATAATGTATACTGCTGTAGTACTTAAATGCTTCAAACTGTGATAAAATGCTAAAGTTTACAGCTGTACATAAATACCCGTTGGCTTGAATTAGAACTTGTCAGATTCGATTTCTTTATTAATCACAAGAGCTAAGGTATAATTTGCATTAAGTAGTTAGGAGAAAAAGAAATTGATAGAAGTGGAATTATGGAGAACCATTCCACAGCATCAGCATATAGGAGAGAGATTGAAAATCTGGCTAAGTGTTGACACAACGATCTCTTACTCAATGTCAGCAAGACCAAGGAGATGATTAATGACTTCAGTAGGAGAAACCCAGAGGTTCCTGAGCCAGTCCACAACAGGGGATCAGAGTTGGAAAGGGTCAGCAACTTTAAATTCCTTGGTGTTATCACTTTAGGGGATCTGTCCTGGGTCCAGCAAGTAATGGCCATTACAAAGAAAACATGGCAGCACCTCTACTTCCTTAGAAGTTGACGAAGATTCAGCATGTTACCTAAAACTTTGAGAAACTTCTATAGATGTGTGGTAGAGAGTATATTGACTGGCTGCATCATGCCCTGGAATGGAAACACCAATGCCCTTGAACAGAAAATCCTACAAAAAGTAATGGGTATGGCCCAGTCCATCATAGGTAAAGTCCTCCCCACGATTGAGCACATCTACACATAGTGCTATCACAGGAAAGTAGTATCCATCATCAACACCCCAATCATTCCGGCCGTGCTCTCTTCTCACTGTTGCCATCAGGAAGGAGGTACAGGAGCCCAGGATAACTTTACTCAACTTCATTTGTACCATCACTGAACTGAAATCACTTTTAAGGACTCTTCATCTCATGTTCTCAATAGTTATCACGTATTTATATATTTTTTCTCTTTCTTTTTGTACAGTTTGTTTTTTGCACTTTGGTTGTCTTTCATTGATTCTATTGTGTTTCTTGTATTTATTGGGATTGCCTGCAAGAAAAGGAATCTCAGGGTTGTATATGGTGACATATACAGTCAGCCCTCCTTATCCACGGGGGATTGGTTCCGGGACCCCTTGCGGATACCAAAATTCGCAGATGCTCAAGTCCCTTATTCAACCTGTCTCAATCCAGTGGACCTTAGGACCCAGCGGAACCCCAGACCTTATTTAACCTGTCTCACTGCGGTGGACATTAGGACCCGGTGCCAGAGCTCTTAATGCACAGCGATTCTGTTCACAAAGATAATCGCGATTGAAAATAAAGTGGAAATAATAAAGCAATCGGAAAGAGGTGAAACACCATCGGTCATTGGAAAAGCATTAGGCTAGGTCGGTCAACGATCGGAACAATTTTAAAGGATAAAGTCTGCCCCGATGAAAGGTACAGTTATTACTAAGCAATGCAGTGGTTTAATTATTGGATTTTGGGTTTTTGATCCTCCACATCAACCCGGCACGGTGGAGAGCGTACTAGGGAGCAATCTGTCCCGAGTCCTAAGAACTTCCATTCCCGAGCCCGGTGCTGAAACATACGTTCTTAAGTGTTTTATATGTATAGAAAGGTAAAATATATACTATATACTAAGACAAACCTTTGACTGACGCTTAATAATACCGGATGTACCTGTTCCGACTTACTTAGTAAGAGAACTTCCGATCTTTTTCGATCCCGATCCACGATAACCCATGCACATCTTCCCATATACTTTAAATCATCTCTAGATTTCTTATAATAACTAATACAATGTAAATGCTATGTAAAATGGTTGTTATAGTGTATTGTTTAGGGAATAATGACAAGAAATAAAATGTCTGTACATGCTCGAACAACAAGTGCTGGAAGAGCACTTCCGGGTTTTCTCGATTCAGGGTCGGTTGAATTCGCGCATGCGGAATCCGTGGATAAGGAGGGCTGACTGTATGTACTTTGGTAATAAATTTACTTTGAACTTTGAATTAAAGGCAGCCATCAAGTACATGGAATGATGCAAATTATGTTGAATTTAAAAAATAATTGCCCAGATTATGCCTCATAAGGGCAGTCAGCAGGTAACTATTGATAACTGCACTTAGCATCGCATGTGGTTACTTTAAAATATTTTGCATAACAAATTGCTAGAAATTAAAGCTCTGATTAAAGCTGTGAGGTAAAGACAGAATAGACTGAAAGAAAAGTGGAAATATTTTTAAAATATTTCAAACTAGTCTTTCTTAAAATCTCTGTTAGCAATTAATACTTCAGATAACAAGAACGCAGGCTTGGGACAATGTATCTTCAACACTTAACAGGTTAATTCAGCATTTTCCTTAAAACGTGATGATTTAAGTTGACAAACTTAGCCTTTATCTCCCTTGTTAAATACACTATTGAATTCTGTGAATTGAAAGAGCCAAACGAGTTTTTGCTTTTGCTAACTTAATGGTATGGCAGCAAATCTCAGCCAGTAACCTTAGTATTGGCATCATCCCTTTGTCTGTACTAATTAAGAGTGAGTAACAGCAGGTCTGGCCCCTGCTCCATACTCTCTCTTTTTACAGCACTACATCATAGCATATGCTTCATGTAAATTTGGCAAAGGTAGAACTGCTAGAAGCAAAGAAGAGAACTTCACTTGTCTGAAATAAACTAATTCCTCAGTTCCTATTCTCTGCCAACCCTCCTCATCCCAATTTGTGTTTAATTGGTATTCAACTCTGATTGGGATGTTTGACACAAACCTTTGGGTGCTCCTTCGGGCTTCATGCTGAAATTAACATCAACAATGTTTGAAACAAGCTGTGCATTTAGTGTCGGGTGGCCAACCCCATCATTTAAAATTGCAAGAATAACTCCATAATAAACGTACTCATCTCATTTACTCAAGCATTCAAATTCAGCTACCTGTTGAAAATCGGACCAACATTCAGAACTTGCTATCCTTGAGTACCTTAAACTTTCCCTGTCTAACAATTTGTTAAAATTAAATTTTCCATTTTCTTCAAATCCTTAAAACATTCTCCAGACTCCCAAATTACCCTCCCACAATTTTCTGCTTCTGACTCACGTCTTGTGCAACATTTCAGGTAGATCTTAAAAGTGAACTTGGGAGTTTGGGAGTTATTTTCCGTGGAATTTGTATACTAAAGTCAAAGGAAGATCACACAAAGGGTAAACATGGTACTAGCAATATCTTTCTTGTTTTCATCCCTTAGATTAACTCAACTCCAGCAGGAAGCTCATTGGGGAAGAGCTGTCGCATTACAGCAAGAGAGATTGAAACAAGCTCGCTTAATTCAACTTTACACTAGGATTTGATCTGTACTGCACCCATTGGTTAGAAAACACAAACAGGTGTACAATGGAGACTACCTGCTGAGATCAGCCAAATCTGAGAAGAATTTTTTCAAGGCCAGTGTCGCTATTTGCCTTAATTGTGGCACATCAATCAGTGAGGAGCATTGTGCTTCTTCATGGACAGAACTCCCATTGTAATTCTGGCTACTGGGAGGAGATTGAGGACCACCTCCTCGATGACAATTTCCTGTGGCGGACAGCAGAGAAATGCCTATGTAGCTATAGCATTCATATTTATCTTCTCTCTTAAAGAGGGTCATGATTCGGAATCCAATATCCTCCCCTTCCTGAATTTGAGAATGAGGCAATAGGAAACAACGAGCCTTAAAGTCAACACATGCAAAGCACCACCAATCTGTCCCTGTTGCACAAGGTTAATGACAAGAACTTGGAAAATAGAACATTCTGTGGATGTGAACAGGACACCCGGATGGTATGTTGCCCCCATGGAGCCAGGGTCAGGGACATCTTGGATTGCGTCCACAGCAGTTAAGAAAGGGAGGGAGAGCAGCCAGATGTCTTGGTACATATTGGTACCAAAGACATAGGAAGGAAAAGCAAAGAGGTCCTGAAAAGAGAATTTAGAGCTAGGTAGAAAGCTGAGAAGCAGGACCTCCAGGGTAGTAATTTCTGGATTGCTGCCTGTGATATGCACCAGTGAGGGTAGAAACAGGTTAATTTGGCAGATTCATGCGTGGCTGAAAAGCTGGTGCAAGGGGCAAGGCTTCAGGTTCTGAAATCATTGGTATCCCTTTTGTGGGAGGTATGACCTGTTCAAGAGTGACGGGTTGCACCTGAACTCGAGGGAGACTAATATTCTCGCAGGCAGGTTTGTTAGAGCTGTTGAGGTGTGTTTAAACTAATTTGTCAGTGGGGTGGGAATCAGCGTGATTCAACTCAGGACAGGGCGGATGGTAAAAAAGTAAAGATAGCTTGCAGTCAGGCTCTCTGGAACGGCAGGCAGATGATAGGACAAAATGGCAGCCAGCAGGGTGAGTATCAGTGCATTAGGAATGCAGAATCAAAAAGGGTAGCTAATGTAAAAGAGAGAGCAAACAACAAGGCAAAAATTAAGAAAGGAGGAAGGCAGCAGAAAGGAAATTATAGACCAGTTAGCCTGGCCTCAGTGGTTGGGAAAATGTTAGAATCAATTGTTAAGGATGAGGTTATGGAGTACTTGGTGACACAGGACAAGATGGGACAAGATCAACATGGTTTCCTTAAGGGGAATTCTTGCCTGAAGAACCTGTTGGAATTCTTCAAGGAGATTAAAAGTAGGATAGATAAAGGGGATGCAGTAGACGTTGTATAATTGGACTTTCAGAAGGCTTTTGACAAGGTGCCACACATGAGGTTGCTTACCAAGTTAACAGCCCATGGTATTAAAGGGAAGTTACTGGCATGGTTAGAGCATTGGCTGATTAGTAGAAGGCAGCGAGTGGGAATAAAAGGATTCTTTTCTGGTTGGCTGCCAGTAACTAGTGGTGTTCCACAGGGGTCGGTGTTGGGACTGCTTCTTTTTATGCTGTATATTAATGACTTAGATGATGGAATAGACGGCTTTGTTGCCAAGTTTGCAGATGATACAACGACTGGTGGAGGAGCAGGTGGTGTTGAGGAAAAAGGTGGGCTGCAGAAGGACTTGGACAGATTAGGAGAATGGGCAAGAAAGTGGCAAATGCATGGTCATGCACTTCGGTAGAAGAAATAAAATGTGCAGACTATTTTCTAAATGGGGTGAAAATCTAAAAATCTGAGATGCAAAGGGATTTGACAGTCCTTGTGCAGAACAACCTAAAGGTTAGCTTGCAGGTTGAGCTGGAGGAGAGGAAGGCAAATAGCACATTAGCATTCATTTCAAAAGGTCTAGAATATGAGAGCAGGGATGCAATGCTGAGGGTTTATAAGGCACTGGTGAGGCCTCAACTTGAGAATTGTGAATAGTTTTGGGCACCTCATCAAAGAAAAGATGTGCCGAAGTTGGAGAAGGTCTAGAGGAGGTTCACAGGGATGATTCCGGGAATGAAAGCGTTATCATATGAGGAATGTTTGATAGCTCTGGGTCTGTACTGGCTGGAATTTAGAAGGTTGAGGGGGAATCTCATTGAAACTTTTCAAAAGTCGAAAGGCCTAGACAGAATAGATGTGGAAAGAATGTTTCCCGTGGTGGGAGAGTCTGGGATTGGAGGGCACAGTCCATTTAAAACAAAGATGTGGAGACATTTCTTTAGCCAGAGGGTGGTGAAATTATGGAATTGAGTTTCTTTGTCCAGAGACTCTGAAATAGCAGAAGCATGCTATTTACCATACCACCAATTCAACCTATCAAGCAGCTTCTGCTCATGTGAGGCACGTGGCTTTATCAGCCACCTCAAAACTGGCATGCAACCAAGTCATCCTCAATTATGAGAGATTGTACAAGAAAATATTTTCAACAAAATGTAACTACCATCCTGTGTGCATCATTACTAGCCAATTACAAAAATCAATGGGGATTAAATAAGACCTTAGATGATTGGTTAACAGTATTACCTGTTTTATCCAGAAAAAAATCCAATTGGTTTAAAATTCAAGGCAATTCCATTTTAGGCCACAAGAGGTCTGATTTGGGCTAAACTTTGTTTTTTCCTAAACCAAAAGTAAAACACTTTAAAACTGCAGGAATTCAGTTGATGAATTTAACACGGCTGGAACATTAGTTGCCTGGTAACACTTCAACAGACAATGCAAAGATGTTAAATCCAAACAATTCCTTTGCAAGCATCTTTAGCCCCTGATAGAAAGGAAACGGAATGTGGCTCAATAGGCCTATAGCAAGGATCACCATATGATTCAGAAACAGCTTCTTCCCCCTCTCACCTTCAGATTTCTGATGGCTCATGAATCCATGAACACTGTCCTATGTTTACTAGTTCTGCAATTATAGTTATATAAAATCTTTATATTACTATACTGTACTGCTATTACAAAACAACAAATTTCACATCATATAAGACTGATAATAAAGTTGATTCTGATTTATAAACACAGAATGCTCCGGATATTTATTACTCTTTTATTTCATTCAATTTTTTTGTCTTAGTTTCCCAGTTTTTATAATTTCGATCCAAGTCAAAATTGCAGCTCCACGCTTGGTTCTCAGTGCTGAAACATCAACGTCATATTGGTGAACCAATACCCAGATGACTGTTCAGATGGCATTTATTTCTATGACCAAGCCACAATTCCAATCCCATTCATATTAAAAATATAGATTCACCTGATAGTTGTAGAATACTACTGGATCAGAATAGTGAATGTAATATTCTATAATTCTGAAGAAACTGATTGGTGAAGCATGCTGGGAGATTAAAAGTCAAATAGACATAGTTAAGCAAGCAAGGTCAACAAGTGGGGCAGACGTCAAAACTAAGTAGAATGAAATGCCTTAAAGAAGTGCAAAGTTAACTGTACACGTCAAAGCATATAATGTAACCAACCATGCAAAAAAAAAGCTTCATGTTGTTAAATATACAGAGGGCACATACATTAATACTTCTAAGGAGGACAAGGTAGTTATCCCAAGTGTACATCATCATGGGTTACCATCATAGAATTTGCTGTGTGCAATTTCCAACTGTGCTATAGCAACCATCGTTTAAAGACCATAAGACCATAAAACATTGGAACAGAATTAGGCCATTTGGCCTTATAAAGCCTCAATATTATTTCCTTGCTTTCATATTTTAGTTGTTTTGAAATGAATGCTAAGATCATATTTGCCTTCTTCACCACAGAGTTAACCTGCAAATTAACCTTCAGAGAATCCTGCACAAGGACTCCCAAGACCCTTTCCACTCAAGAGTTTTGAATTTTCTCTCCATTTGAAAAAATAGCCAAACCTTTTATTTCTTCTACGGAAGTAATGACCATTCACTTCCCAACACTGTATTCCATCTGCCACTTCTTTATCCATCTCTTAATCTGTCTAAATCCTTCTTTTGCCTCAAAATTTATCTGCCCCTCCACATATCTTCATATTGTCCACAAACTTCATCACAAAGTCATCAATTCCGTCATCCAGATCACTGATGTTTAACATAAGAACAAGCAGTCCCAACACAGACCCCTGTGGAACACTGCTAGTCACTGAGAACCAACCAAAAAAGGCTCCCTTTATTTCCACTCTTTGCCACCTGCCAGTTCAGCTAATGCTCTATCCATGCTAGTATCTTTCCTGTAATACCATTGGTTCTTAACTTGTTAAGCAGCCTCATGTGTGGCATCTTGTCAAAGGCTTTGTGAAAATCCAAGTACACATCAATCAGTTCTCCTTTGTCTTTCCTCCTTGTTATTTCCTCAAAGAATTCAAGCAATTTGTCAGGAAAGATTATCCCTTAAGGAAACCATGCTGACTATGACCTATTTCATCATGTGCCTCCAAGAGCCCTGAAACCACATCTTCAACAATTTACTCAAACATCTTCCCAACCACAGAGGTTAGACTCCTGCCTCTCTCCCCTCTTGAAGATTGGAGTAACATTTCAAAATTTCCAGTCCCCAGAAACCAATTAATTCTTGAAAGATTATTACTAATGCCACTACAGAACCCTGGGGTGTATACCATTTGATCCAGGTGACTTATCTACTTTCAGACCTTTCAGTTTCCCAAGAACCTTCTCTCTGCTACTGGTAACTTCACACACTTCATGACCCCTGACACCTGGAATTTCCAATGTACTGTTAGTGTCTTCCATAGTGAAGACTGATGCAAAATACTTAATTCAGTTTGTTTGCCATTTCCTTTTCCCCTATTACTACCTTCCCAGCACCTTTTTCCAGTGAAGCAAGATCCACTCTCGCCTCTTTTATACTTTATGTAAATGAAGAAACTTTTAGTATCCTCTTTAATATTATTGGTCAACTTACTTTCATATTCCATCTTTTCCTTCATGTTTTTTTTTTAGCTGCCTTCTGTTGGCCCAAACCCCACTAATTTTTGCTCTATCTTTCATTTTTATGTTGGCTTTGACTTCTCTTGTCAGCCAAGGTTGTGAAATCTTGCCTTTGGAATACTTCTTCCATTTCGGGATGTATATATCCTGCAACTTCTGAATTGCTCCCTGAAATTCCAGGCATTACTGCTCTGCCATCATCTCTGCTAGTGTTCCTTTCCATAGCACCATAGAACATTACAGCACAGAAACAGGCCTTTTGGCCCTTCTTGGCTGTGCTGAACCATTTTCCTGCCTAGTCCCACTGACCTGCACCCTAGACCATATCCCTCCATACCCCTCTCATCCAAGTACCTGTCCAAGTTTTTCTTAAATGTTAAAAGTGAGCCTGCATTCACCACTTCATCCGGCAGCTCATTCCACACTCCCACCACTCTCTGTGTGAAGAAGCTCCCCCTAATGTTCCCTTTAAACTTTTCCCTTTTCACCCTTAACCCATGTCCTCTTTTTTTATCTCTCCCCTAGCCTCAGTGGAAAAAGCCTGCTTGCATTCACTCTATCTATACCCATCATAATTTTATACACTATCAAATCTCCCCTCATTCTTCTACACTTCAGGGAATAAAGTCCTAACCTATTCAACCTTCAAATCTGTTTTGGCCAGCTTCTCTCTCATGCCTCTGTAATTCCCTTTATTCTGTTATTATACTGATATATCTGACTTTAACTTCTCCTTCTCAAATTGCAGGGTGAATTTTATCATATGATCACTTACCTCTAGGGGGTCCTTTACATTAAACTCTCTGATCAATTCTGGCTCATTGCACAATACCTAACCAGCATACCTACTACTGGGCTCAACCATGAGCTGCTCTAAAAAGCCATCTCGGAGCCATTCTAGAAATTTCTCCTCTTTGTATCTAGCACCAAACTAATTTTCCCAATCTACCTCCACACTAAAATCCCCCATGAATTTTGTAACATTGGTCTTTTGATATGCATTTTCCATCTCCTGTTATAATCTGTAGACTACATCTTTACTACTGTTTGGGGGTCTGTATACAACTCTCATCAGGGTCTTTTTACCCTTGCAGTTCCTTAGCTTTATCCACAACAATTCAACACCCCCTGATCCTATGTCACCTCTTTCTCATGATTGGATTTCAATTTTTACCAACAGAGTCATGCCAACCTCCTCTGCCTACCTGACTGTCCTTTTGATACAATGTGTATCCTTAGATGTTAAGCTCCCGGTTATAATCTTCTTTCAGCCATGATTCAGTGATGCCCACAACGTCATACATGCCACTCTGTAACTGTGCTACAAGATCACCTAACTTATTCCACATACTGTGTGCATTCCAACACAACTCCTTCAGTCCTGTACTCACCCTTTTTAATTTTGTGTGCCTTTTACTTTTCAACTCATCCTATTAACTGCAATTTTGCCCTATCATCAGTTTCTCTTTGCTAGTAGCCTCACTACACACTGCGTATGTAAACCAACTACCTCAACCTCAGCGCTATCACTCCAGTTCCCATCCCCCTGCCAAATTAATTTAAACCCTCCCGAACAGCTCGAGCAAATCTGCCCGCATGGATATTGGTCCTCCTCTGGTTCAGGTGTAACCCGTCCCTTTGGTACAGATTGTACCTTCCCCAGAACAGCTTGCAATGATCCATAAATCTGAACCCTTGCCCCCTGCACCGGTTCCTCAGCCACACATTCATCTACCAAATCATCCTATTCTTACCCGCACTGGCGTGTGGCGCAGGCAGAATGGTTTTAAAAATACATTTTTATCAAAAAGATAAACATACATCTATCATAATCTGGTGAAATGTTTTTAATTATTAATCTTCATGGCTATATAATGATTAGCTTGAAATTAAACACAAATGCCTTATTAAAACACATTTCAGATTTTTTTTAAACATACGAACTTGTAAAGCCTAGTGCAGCTTTGGAAAAGGTATAGCAGTCTGTCTGGTAGAGGCATCCAGAAAAAGTGGATTTTCTTTCAAAATTGAATGACTATTGTCTGTGAATACGATTGAGGAGGACGTCTTTTCAATTTGATAGCTGTAATGTAACGTCAAATCTGAACACTGTGAATGCCTCTGGACTCTGCAACTCAGATACAATGAAAACCTGAAATCTGCAAATTACAGGCTACTTATTATTTCAAAAACATTTTTTCAAAGAGTTAAGGCAAGGTACAACATCCAGGGACTCGGCCTCAGGAATTAAACAACAGCAACACTGAAATTAAATCCAATATAGTAAAGCTGCTGTATCTGACTAGTCAGAAATCCAACGGTTTGGCATCTGGCTCATGACGTGATGACTATCATGCTCCCCATCCACTTGTGCAGGCTTCAGTTCTGATGCAATTGCTGGAACTCCCACACTCCCCATTCCACTCACCAAAATTGTGGTTCACATGCTCCCTTTAAACTTGGCTGGTTTTGTTCCCTTGAAGCTTACCCAACTCTGTTTATCATGTTCCCTTTAAATTTATCGGGGCCTTGTTTCCTGAGCTCCCTTTAAACTCAGTGGGTTTATTTTAAAAAAAATTATTCCAATGAGTAACATGTTTTTGAAGTGAATGTAAAGTGTGTTGCAAAGTCCGATGTACACCAGATTAACACAGGTTTACTGTAAATGAACTGTGACATATTCTTGTGCAACCCCAATTTCTTCACTACTGCCCCACCGCATATAGCTGCTACATGAGTGAAGGTAACTTCTATTCAATTATTAAAGCCCACAGGGAAAGCGGGTGCATTAAAAATTATTCACAACAGAAGCTTACAATATAAAATATCCTGGCTTTGACAATTTAAGAACACTTAATTATTTTTCTGAGATTGCATCAATTGCTGCCCAAACAACCTTGACCATGAAGAGTGTGAGAAAGTAAAGGCGAGAAATGAGAAAGTCTAATGTGGAGAGTGTAGTCACTTACATCATCCTGAATGTCCAGATCACAACTTGCTTTCAGGAGAATTCGTACAACATCAATGTGCCCTTTGTAAGCAGCCAAATGCAAAGCAGTACGCCCATGCTGGAAACAAACCATGCAGGTAGCAATGAGAAATCTTAATAACATGAAGCTTCCTTTGAACAGATGATCTGAAGACCCTCCTTCTCCATTCAAATACAAACCCTCCTTGTACACTCATCACAGGTCTACTTCTTTGTTCATCTGCATGATGTTCTTTTGTTTCATTAGTAACTTCAAAAACCTCATTCTAAGGATTACCGTACAGTAGAAGGCTGAATGGAGGGATACAGCACATTCTGTGTCTTTTCCAGATTTCTGACAGAGCTCTTCACTCTGCCTTATTCCTCAAAGAACTGCTTTGGCAGAGAAGGGAAAATCTGCAGATGCTGGAAATCCGAGCAACACACACAAAATGCTGGAGGAACTCAGCAGGCCAGGCAGCATCTATGGAAAAGAGTACAGTCAACGTTTCAGGCTGAAACCCTTCAAGCAGGACCCCAGTTCCTCCCAAAATGTTGACCGTACTCTTTCCCTAGATGCTGCCATGCCTGCTGAGTTCCTTCAGCATTTTTGTGCGTGTTGCTGTGGCAAAGTCTCATTTCAACTGCTTATTTGCAAATATCCACTGTAAGGCTTTCTAGATTCTGTTTCTGGTAGAGGATTCCATGCTGATGATTTTAAATAACTGCTCTAGCAAACAATTTAACAATCGTGAAGAAAACTTTTCTACATCACCACTATAAATTCCAGCCCAATTCTGAGTATTAGTAGAGAGCATCCTAACAAGCTGCTTCATTGTTTGGTATGGAAACCACACTGTGACAGGCAGGATGCTCCACAACGGGCAGCCAAAACTGCCCATACATCACAGGCAGAAGCCTACCTGCCATGTGTACGCACAAAGCTGCCAGAAAAGGGCCAGTAACATCATGAAGGATTCCACCCACAGTGCTCATGGACTATTTGTCCCACTCCCATCAGGGAGGAGGCCACATAACAGACATGCCAGAACCACCAGATTCAAGGACAGTTACCTTCCCCAAGCAGTGAGGCTGATCAACACCTCCCCAACCACCTCTACTTTATCACTTCCTGTCAGAGTCACCTGATGTAATGAAATTCCTGGGTCCAGTGTCACTTTGTGGACATACAATCAATCTATAAGCTATCTTATGTATTTATATTTATTCTGTTTTTTATCATTGTGTTCTTTATCTTACTGTGTTTCTTTGTGCTGCATCAGATCCAATTCTTTTGTGCCCCTTTACACGTGTACTGGAAATGACATTAAACAATCTTGAATCCTATTGATTACCTTTAAACTTTTCCATTCTACCTGCAACCTAATTATTATAGTCCCTATCCATAATTAACAGCATTTACCCATAGTATCATATAAGTCTCTCCTTTTTACTTCCTCTCAAAAGGGTCTCAGAAGTCAGCCAACCAGTGATTTGTGTGTGTTGGTACTACCGTAGTCCTGTACTTCACACTCTTAACAACACAACAGAAATCCTGGCATCTTCCCCTGAAATCACTGTCCTCGATCATTTTGTCTCATATTTCCTCAGCTACGTGCTTTCTTTAAGAGCCGCTACAACCTCTTCCCAATGCTAGTTTATATTGAATAATTATCAGCCCTCCTGAAATGCCCCATCTTCAGGCTATCTTGGCACACTTCATCTACTTTCATTAACATCAGAAATATCCTTCCAATTCTACTGTCTATTTCTGTATACACTGTCCACTTCCTTCCCTAAATTTCTGAATTTCTCATGTCTTTCCTACTTTGAATCTCTTTTACCCAGATCACAGCACCAAGGATGTGATGAAGGTGCTCTATCAATCCTTACTGTTTTCCTGAAACCTCTTGTGAATGACACTCAAGATCACTTTGACCAACTCTGACAGTGTCCTAGTTTGAATCTACTCTACTCTGTGGCAATGAAGACAGCAATTATTTTATTTGTGACTTCTTCTCTTACCAAGAGTGCATTCCACAGGTCTCAATATTTGGCATTTACAGGTTGTGACTAATGCAAAATTTTAACAAAATATCCCCTTTCACAAGCCTTTATTGTGACCTTATTTTCACAAAGCATTACTGAAGAATCCTGATTAATACGCAGTAAATAACACATAAAATCAGACCCAGGACACAATAGATTTTTGCCAATTATGGTCTACATTATTCTCCTTTGATCCTTTAGCATATAAATCCATCAATAGATCCATCCACTACCCTTCTCATTCTAATGTTTATAGAGACATTAAATCAAGGAACACTACGGCAAAGATGGGTTCTTCAGCCCATCTAGTCTATGCCAACCTAGCCTTCTGCCTATTCTCATCTGCCTGCACCTGAATCACAGACCTCCAAACCGTTCTTATCATGTACCTATCCAAACTTATCTTAAATGTTACAACTGAATCCGTACCTACCACTTCTGTTGGCAGTTCATTCCACACTCACACGACTCTCTGAAGAAGTTTGCTCCCAGGTTCTCCTGATGGAGTTATAGAACACTATAGCACAGAAGTAGGCCCTTTGGCCCTTCCAGTCCATGCCAAGTTATTATTCTGCCCAATATTGCACCTTTCACTCAAAACCTATGAACACTAGTTCTAGTTCACCCAACCTGAGGGGATAAATCCTGTATATGTTCACCCTATTGATTCCCGTCATAATTTTGTACTCCTCTCATTCCTTGGCACTCCAGGAAATAAAGTCCTAAGCTATTCAACTTTTCCATGTAATGCAAGTCCTCAAGTCCCTGCAACATCTGTGTAAATTTTTCCTGCACTTTTTCAAGCTTGCTGATACTTTTCCTGTAGGTAGGTGACCACATCTGCACACAATACTCTAAATTCCACTTCACCAACTTCAACATAACATCCCAAATCCTACAACCATAGAACATGACTGCACAGAATCAAGCCTTTTGGCCCTTATTGGCTGTGCCGAACCATTTTTCTGCCTAGTCCCACTGACCTGCACCTGGACCATATCCCTCCATACACCTCTCATCCATGTACCTGTCCAAGTTTTCCTTAAAGGTTAAAAGTGAGGCCACATTTATCACTTCATCTGACAGCTCAATCCGCACCCCCACCACTCTCTATGTGATAAAGCCCCCCCCCCCAATGCTCCCTTTAAACTTTTCCCCCTTCACCCTTAACCCATGTCCTCTGGTTTTTTTCTCCCCTAGCCTCAGTGGAAAAAACCTGCTTTCATTCACTCTATCTATACCCATCATAATTTTATATACCTCTATCAAATCTCCCCTCATTCTTCTACACTCCAGGGAATAAAGTCCTAACCTATTCAATCTTTCTCTGTAACTCAGTTTCTCAAGTCCCGACAACATCCTTGTAAACCTTCTCTGCATTCTTTCAACCTTATTAATACCCTTCCTGTAATTCGGTGACCAAAACCGCACATAATACTCCAAATTAGGCCTCACCAATGCCTTACACAACCTCACCATAACTTACCAACTCTTATACTCAATACTTTGATTTATGAAGGCCAATGCACCAAAAGCTCTCTTTTCTACCCTATCTACTTGTGACACCACTTTTAAGGAATTTTGTACCTGTATTCCTAGATCCCTCTGTTCTACTGCACTCCTCAGTGCCCTACCATTTACCTTGTATGTTCTACCTTGGTTTTTCCTTCCAAAGTGCAATACTTCACACTTTCCTGCATTAAATTCCATCTGCCATTTTCCCAGCACATTTTCCCACCTGGAGAAGATTACGTTGCAAGCTTTGAATGCCTTCCTCACTGCTCACCATGCTCACAATTTTGGCGTCATCCACACATTTGCTGATCTAGTTTACTGCCTTATCATCTAAATCATTAATGATAGATGCCAAACAACACAGGACCCAGCACCATTCCCAGAGGCACACCACTAGTCACAGGCCTCCAGTCAGAGAGGCAACCCTCTACTACTACTCTCTGGCTTCTCCCACAAAGCCAGTGTTGGATCCAATTAGCTACTTCTTTCTGAATGCCAAGCATCTTATTCTTCTGGAATAACACACGCAGAATGTTGGAGAAATGTATGAAGGATCTTGGCCTGAAACATCAACTCATTACTCCTCTCCAGAGATGCTGCCAGACCTGCTGAGTTCCTCCTGTATTTTGTGTGTGTTATTCTGGATTTCGAGCAACTGCAGAATCTCTTGTGCTTGATCTTCCAAACTAGCCTCCCATGTGGGACTTTGACAAAGACCTTTCTAAAGTCCACATGGTCAACATCCACTGTCTTTTCTTCATCAATTGTCTTAGCAACCTCTTAAAAAAAACTATTTAAGATCTATTAGACATGATCTACCATTCACAGAAGCCATGTTGACTATCCCTAATCTGGCCTGTCTATCCAAATACTTACACATCCTGAACCACAGAATACCTTCCAATAATTTACATGCTCATAAGCCTATAATTTCCTGGCTTATTCTTATAGCCTTTCTTAAACAACATAGCAACATTATTTAGCCTCCTTTTAAATATCTCTATAATACTGGCCACAATATTCCACATTCTAACCACCAGCAGAGTAAACATTTCTCTTGCATAGTCCTTTAGATTTATCGCAGACCAATATAAGAATATGGGCCCTTACTTTGCATGTGGGTGCTCCATGAATCCTTGATAGGTTCCACCCTATCAAATACTTTTTTAACCTTACAAGACATTATCTGTACATTTCACAACCTTCTCATTTGTAGAGAAAAAGTCTGACTTTTCTCGATAAATGTATTTGTTTAGATTTTGTTTCATGATACTACTTACAATATTGTTTCTTGATTTTATTTACAAATCTCTCTATGGCCCTTTCTCTTCTACATTTACATCATACATTAGCCTTCTACTCTTCCAGCTCAGGCCTCCCCTACACCTCCTTTCTCTCTGGTTCTATCCTCAGTGTCAGGGACTTTATCCATTTCAGTCCAAAAACATTGGTACACTTCACCTAGATCACTCCAGCCCGTGGCATTTCTTCAACTACATCATCAAAACCAAGCTTGCAGGCACAGGTGACAATCACCACCTTTAGCTCTTCTCTCTTCACGGTTTGGTAATTCAGGCATTTCTTTAAAGTAAAATTGTTTGATTTTGGATTTTTTTGGGGAAAAATGCCAGTATGCTTTATGATATTCTATGTTTTTAAAAAGTTTATATTCCCGGTGAATTTTAAGTATTTGGATTTTCTTTAACAGAGAATACTGAACCGTAGAAAGCAACCAAGGCTTCACATTAAAACTCATGAGAAAATGCCTTTTCAACTTGTAAATTTCCCTTTAATGCAATATTTTTTCAGGAATGCGATTTTTTCTTTAAATGGAAGAATGTCTATATGGTTAATTTTTTCATGAATGAAACTTGGATACTTCATTATTAAGTGCTTTCTACAGATAAGTTGTTATTTTGAAGTAGTAGTCTTTCCTCCAGCATCGCTGTAGAATATCATAAGGAGAACACATTGGGCAAGTGCAAACACGTTCATCTACAGTACTGTCTTAGGCACATGTAAAAAATTGTGTAAAGCAAAATGCTTTCAAAAATAATGAAAAGCTCTTAAATACAAAAAAACTATAAAGAGCAGTTAATGGTTAAAAAAACTAAACTAAATCAATATTTGGTATGACCACACTTTGCCCTACAACTGCATCAATTCTCTTCGGTACACCATTGTGCAATTTTGTAAGAAAATTGACCGGTAAGTTGTTCCAAGCATCTTAGAGAAGTTGCCACAGTTCCAAAAACTTTGGCTGTCTCGCTTGTTTCTGTTTCTCCAGGTAATCCCAGTCAGCTTCAACGATGTTAAACTCTGGAGCCATACATCTGAAACTAAATTTTAAAAATCTAAGGTGCCCAAGACTTTTGCACAGTACTGTATTTCCTCTTTGTGAATGCTAGGTCAATTACAGTCTTAGACCATAAGACATTTGAGCAGGATTAGGCCATTCGGCCCATCAATTCTGCTCCAC
This sequence comes from Hypanus sabinus, assembly GCF_030144855.1. Taxonomy (NCBI): domain Eukaryota; kingdom Metazoa; phylum Chordata; class Chondrichthyes; order Myliobatiformes; family Dasyatidae; genus Hypanus; species Hypanus sabinus. The sequence goes on along the minus strand of NC_082715.1, from coordinate 102,038,321 downwards.
CATTTCATCATGGCTGATCCATTTTTTCCTCTCAGCCCCAATCTCTTGCCTTCTGCCTGTATCCCTTCATGCCCTGACCAATCAAGAATCTATCAATCTCTGCCTTAAATATATACAAAGACCTGGCCTCCACAGCTGCCTGTGGCAAATACTTCCACAGATTCACCACTCTCTGGCTGAACAAACTCCTCCTCATCGCCAATCAAAAAGGACGCCCCTCCATTCTCCCACCATAGGAAACATCCTCTCCACATCCACTCTGTCAAGACTTTTCACCATTTGATAGGTTTCAATTAGGTCAACCCTCATTCTTCTAAATTTCAGTGAATACAGGCGAAAGTCATCAAACGCTCTTCATATGACAAGCCATTTAATCCTGGATTTGTTTTTGTGAACCTCCTTTAAACCCTCTCCAGTTTCAGCACATCCTTCCTAAGATAAGGGGCCTAAAACTGCTCACAATGCACCAGATGAGGCCTCACCAGTGCTTTATGAAGTCTTATTTACTTCAAGAGATTATATGTGCCCCTGCACCTAGCTACTGCTGTTGCTTTGGTTTGGGAACAGAATCAGTGCCCAAAGCTCCAGTCAGGAATCATGATCATTCAATAGTTTTTGGCAATGAGGAATTTCCCCACCCACAGTGAATGCCTGACCAATTATTCCTGGAACAACAAAGCTGTGAAAAAGCTCCATCACTAACTTTAAGGCAGGGCTTAGAATACATGTAATTAGCTTCCAGTGTGATGTTCAACATAATCGGGACTTTCAGCTCGCCAAATGTGATATATCGTGTAAAATGGTCTTTGCTGAAAAATATCTGACATTTATTTATTCTGTATTTGCCACACATTACAGACACTCATAGATTCATTACTTTGTGGAAACTGGAACATGGGAGTGAGATAATAAACGCTAGCCAATACTGTACGGCATTTATGTAACACAGTGCTGTCACTGAAAACTGACGAAAAGGAACAATCACCCTCATTTTGCGATCACCTCTAAAAGTAATCCTGATCCCTCACAGTTTCCTGCATTTGGTGCCTCCCTCTAATTGCAGCGTAGCAGTAAATCATAAACACAAAAGTTACTGTGGATGCGGGAAATCCAGAGCAACACGCACAAAATGCTGGAGAAACTCAGCAGGAGTGGAATAAACAGTCGACATTTCGGGCTGAGAATCTTCATCAGGGTTGGAAAGGAAGAAACTCTTCCCTTTTCCTTTCTAGGAAGAGTATTCGCCCAAACATGGACTGTGTACTTCTTGCCATAGGTGCTACCTGACTTGCTGAGTTCCTCCGGCATTTTGTGTGTTACTCTGATTACAGTCGATTATTTTCTAGCTTTACCCTTATTTCTTTGCTGATCCTTTCTCCCAATCTACTGAAATGTTTGTGTCCCACATGACAGAATGTTAAACTACACCTTTCTCCTCTTTACACAGGCTGAACAACCTGCTGTATCTCTTTCTGTTCCACAGAAATTTGCTTAGATAGACCATTGTGCTCCATGCTGAGGTCAGAGCTCCATGGAGCTCATAATGTCATAGCACCCATGTGGCACGGCATGAACAGCTACCCAGAACAAGGAGGTACCCTGATTTTACCCACAAATGTTTCATAGAATCTTTCCTTCAGCTCTCCAATCTTGAGGGGTAGCCATGGGCCCCAGCTTAGCCTGCCTCTTCACCAGCTGTGTAGAGCAGTCCATATTCCAAGCCTCTCACGGTAATGCTTCCCAAATCTTCCTCCACAGCACATGTGCGGCTTCCTGCACCCACGCTGAGCTTGTCAATTTCATCAACTTTTGCCTCTAACTTCCACCCCACCCTTAAACTCACTTGGTCCATTTCTGACACCTCCCTCGCTTTCTCGATCTCTCTGTCCCCATCTCTGAAGACAAGCTGTTGACTGACATCTTCTCTCAACCTTCTGATTCCCATGGTTATCTTGACTATACTTCTTCCCACCCTGTCTCCTGTAAAAGTGCTATTCCCTTTTCTTATTTCCTTCAGTTCTGCCACATATGTTCCCTGGATGCAGGATTCCCTTCCAAGACCCCAGAGATGTCCTCCTTCTGCAAAGAATGAAGGCTCCCTTCCTCCACCATTGATGCTACCCTCACCCGCATCTTTACCATTTCCCAAACATCTGCACTCACCCCATTGTCCCGCCGCCTTAACAGTGATACAGTTCCTGTTGACCTTAGCTGCCACCCCAGGAGCCTCCATATCCAACACATTCACCAATCCTGATGAAGAGTCTCGGCCTGATACGCCGACTGGTTACCTTTCTCCCCCCATAGATGCTGCCTGGCCTGCTGAGTTCCTCTAGCATTTTGTGTGTGTTGTTTGTACAACAGAAGCCCAATTCCCAAGCATTGATCATTTCTCCTAGTATCTCCTTCTCCCACTCGGCACCCATTTCCATCATTCCGCTATGGAGTATCTTCTTATAACAACAGCAAAAAAGGAATATGGGACGATTTAGTTAAGAAGATGAAAATCAATTGTACAGTCTAACTCAAAAAGTAAAAGTTAAACTGAGGAAAAGATTTTAAGGGATTAAGTGGAAGAAGTATAATTATGTAGGGATAATAAAGATTCAATAACTATTTTGAACTCTTCATGCAACTAATTAGTGAAGGGCAGTGCTAACAATTATTTGATATAAATGTAGGAAAAGTGATCAATTTAAGAAAAATAGTAGAACTCGGGTGGATAAGAGCAGGTTCACAATCAATTATCTTATCATCATTATGTGTGTAAATTATCCTTTTGGATTAGACAGTACTAATTTAATTCATGCACTATTCCTGGTAGAATCTTCACAATCTTCCTTCTGCAGCTCTCCTGGTTTTTCTGGCATCATGTGCACAATTGGTGCTATGCAAATAATCAGCATATTTCTTTGCTGTTCGATTCAATGCTTTCAGAAGTTCATTTGGACGGTATATTTTACTTGCATCCAATTTCACAAGATGTATGTCTGAACATTGAATGCATTCATTCTAAAGTTTGTTTGGAATTTTACTGTGTAAATTATACATCATTTTGCAGTTTCTTTCTTCAAATATTTTATTTCTCAATTGAAGTACCAATCTATCAAATAATATTTGATAATCTGTGGAAAATTACATGAGAGCATGCGATGACTCTATAGCTGCCAGTAAGGTGAGTTAAGTTGCCAGTGACTGTAAACCCAAATCATGCATCTGTATGAGTTGCAAAGGCTACAAGGCTTAGAAACCCTGACTTGTCATTCCCCATCTCCAATTCAATTGAGCATTTAAATATAAAACAGTGCATTAAAACTTAACATAACCTCAAAAACCCACAAGCACTGCTCCCTGAAAAGACTATTCCTTTGCATTCTCTGTGTAAAGAGTGAGACCATATCCTTCCATTGTAAATACTCTTGTACAAACAAAACCCCAAATGAACGTAAGCATCCTGCTCTTGCATTCTAATTATTTTTATTGTAACTTTTGGGGCACAGAGTCAACTAAACCATAACTTCAAATTTCATTTGAAACTTTTTAAGTTCCCAGCCGCCCAACAGCAGTGAGACAAGCATAAGGCAATCACACGTCACTTTGTAATCTTGTCTAGCAAAAATCAATTTCCTTCAGTTTTTAAGTTGCCAACTGAAGTAACAAATTCGCCAGGAGAAAATTTCAGACTTCAATCAGTCTTTGTGCAACAAAGTATTTCCTAACTTCCTTACTGAGTAGTCATTTTGTAATGTCCCTGGTCATCAATTCCCCACCATGGATCAAGTCTATCTTGTTTTTCAAAATTCTTACAAAACACATCACTTCCAATGTTCTAGGGAATACAAACTTTGCTTGCAGAAAAAACAGAAATTGCCAGAAATATTCAGCAGCTGAGGCAGCTTCAATGAAAGAAATACAAATTTAATATTTCAGGTTAAGACTTTGTTCATTTATCTTGACACTAGCTGCCACTGATGTACAGGGAAATAAATGCTCCTTGGCTCATGAGAGGGAAGCAAATAAGAGGTAGACAATGCAAAAAGAGCAGCATGAAACCTGAACAGCAGAGAGAATATGTAAATAGGTACCATTACTAAAAGTAGAGTGTATGTCACAACAAGCCTCCCACAGATAATCTTTCACCGTTTTTTGTTTGGTTTTTGCTTCCATTAGGAACAAACTTGTAAGGAGGAGGATTATGGCCTTTGTTGATTTTATTCATTTTGTGACTTCCTATTGAATATGCTCTGGCTAGAGTTGTCAGTTCTCCAAAAATGTTTGGGTCTCTAGGATTCAAAGATTAATCCCTCGATGCACCCTAAGGGAAAGATTACTGAACTTCAGTGGTTTAGTTTTCCAAAACCAGCAATGAGATTCCGTTAAACTAAACACAGACCATGGTAGGAATAAAAACTACACAACAAGAGTTAGGAACAGTCAAATTACTACCTTATATTTTAGTTTTTGTGTTAAAATAAATTTAATTAAAATATTGAAGGAAACACTGTAAATACAACTATTTAATATCAGAATCAGAAACAGGTTTATTATCACCAGCATATGTTGTGAAATCTGTTAACTTAGCAGCAGTTCAATGCAATATAAGAGAAAAGAAAAATAAAATAATAATAATAAATAACCAATTTAATTACAGTATACGTATATTGAGTAGATTAAAAATCGTGCAAAAAACAGAAATAATATATACTTAAAAAGTGAGGTAGTGTTCATGGGTTCAATGTCAATTTAGGAATCGGATGGTAGAGGGGAAGAAGTTGTTCCTGAATCACTGAGTGTGTGCCTTTAGGCTTCTGTACCTCCTACCTGATGGTAACAGTGAGAAAAGGGCATGTCCTGGGTGCTGGGGGTCCTTAATAATGGACGCTGCCTTTCTGAGACACCGCTCCTTGAAGATGTCCTGGGTACTGTGGGCTAGTACCCAAGATGGAGTCAACTAAATTTACAACCCTCTGCAGCTTCTTTTGGTCCTGTGCAGTAGCACCCCCCCACCCCCATACCAGGGAGTGATGCAGCCTGTCAGAATGTTCTCCACGGTACAACTATAGAAGCTTTTGAGTGTATTTGCTGACATACCAAATCTCTTCAAACTCCTAATGAAGTATAGTCATTTGACTTACCTTCTTTATAACTGCATCAATATGTTAGGACCAGGTTAGGTCCTCAGAGATCTTGACACCCAGGAACTTGAAACTGCTCACTCTCTCCACTTCTGATCCCTCTATGAGGATTGGTATGTGCTCCTTCATCTTACCCCTCCTGAAGTCCACAATCAGCTCTTTTGTCTTACTAACGTTGAGTGCCAGGTTGTTGTTGCGACACCACTCCACTAGTTGGCATATCTCGCTCCTGTACGCCCTCTCGTCTCCATCTGAGCTTCTACCAACAATGGTTGTATCATCAGCAGATTTATAGATGGTATTTGAGCTATGCCCAGCCACACAGGCATGGGTATAGAGAGAGTACAGCAGTGGGCTAAGCACACACTCGAGGTGCATCAGGGGTCTCAAGATGGCGCTTATGGAGTAAACTGCTTTTGGCTTTGCTCCAAATCTTTTAAGTCTTTTTAACCTACAAACACCCCTTAAATGATCTTTTTTTACTTCTTCTAAAGGGGTTTAAACTTACAGAATTTTTCTTTTTAACTATTCGATCTATTTTCAACTCGCTGAAATGTCTAAAGTAAAAGAATCGAAACAGACGAAAGAACCGATAACTTTAGAAACTATTGTAAAGCTTATAGAAGATAAATTTGCAGGTCTGGAGAGAAAAATTACCGAACACCTTTTTGTGTTTGATGAGCGTTTAAAATCATCGAAGGAGAACTTAAAACACTTTCACTGGAACTACAAAAACAACAAGCAAGTATTTTGGTACTTGAAGAAGCCGCTCGTAAGAAAGAACATATTATCGAAACTTTGCAACAAGAGCAAGCTTCGACTTCTCAACAGATGGATCGTTATAAATCTAAAATTACTGATCTTGAAAATCGCTCTCGAAGACAAAATTTTCTGCTAATTGGGATTCCGGAAAAATTTGAGAACGGTGATCTTACCGTTGTCTTTTCTAAACTTCTAATGGATGTCTTCGGTTCAGAAGTTCTGGACTCTTCTCCAATAATCGATCGTGCTCACCGTGTCTCTCGCTATCATTCTGATTCAGATAAACCACGGCATGTAATTCTCCGGATCCATTACCCTCATATCAAAGAGCGACTGATTCAAGCCACTCGGAAAAAGGGTATGATTAACTTTCAAGAATTTAAATTTCGTATTTTGGAAGATTATAGTCCTGAAGTTTTAAGGGTAAGAATGGCTTTTAGACCGGTTATGTCTAAATTTCACCAGGAAGGCTACAAGCAAGCGCTGTTATTTCCAGCACATCTGAGAGTTACTTCTGAAGATGGAACTGTTTGGCTGTTTAAATCTCCAGCAGACGCTCAAAGTTTTCTGGAACAACGACACTATATCGGATTGACTAATGTAATAATTAGTCTATAAATTTCGATCTCTTACAGAATGATGGGGTTTTTTTTTAGGTATGGTTGACATGTATTTTTTATATATTGTAATAGTTCTCTTTTTTTTGGTTTATTCTGATTTTATTATTTTTTTATATTTTATTAATCTATTAACCTTGAAAATAACTGATTAGGGTTCCTTTTTTAAGTTTGTATAAGCTTTTTTATATTTTTAACATTTAAATATTAAGATTTTTAAAAAAAAAATAATAAAATGGCGTTTCTTCTTCCCGACAGACTCTAGTGCTCCGTTTTGATGAGTTGGAAAGTTTTAAACTCTCATTTAAAATACTAATTTAGTAGTATTTATTTATGGGTTTTATCAATTTAATTTTTAACCCTTTTATTATATATATATATATATATATATATATAAAATACTAATTTTATATTTTAACCTTTGTTATATTAACCCTTTCTTATAATATGGGTTGTTTGTATTTTTTTCAATTTTTTTTTGTCTGAGTTGCCGTCTTGAGACACGGGGGTAATTTTAGTATTAGATTGCCTGCTTGCCTCTTTTTGGCTTTTTTCCTGGGGTTTCGAGGGTGGAGGGAGGGGGATTTTTCTTTTTCTTTTTTCTCTTTTTGCTTGCTTTTTGCATAGTTTTATTTCATGGGCCTATATGAAACTACAAAAATAGTTGCAGTGCCTTGACTTCCGGTTTCTCCTTGAACTCACTTCCTTCTTCCGGGTTCATGAGTTCACTTTTTTTTTTAAACTTATGTGTTAACTGTAATATTGTCAATATGGATAGGATTATTAATTTTGTTTCTTGGAATACTAATGGTTTAAATCATCCGATCAAACGGAAAAAAATATTCAAAGTATTCCATAAAATGAATGCCAATGTTATTTTTGTGCAGGAGACTCATGTAAGGAAGGTGGATAGTCAATGTTTTTTTAGGTTTTGGAAGGGCCAACAGTATCACGCAAATTCGCAAGCCTAAGTAAGAGGTGTTTCTATTTTTATAGACTCATCAACTTCTTTTATACATCATGAAACAACTTCAGATCCACAAGGTAGACTTTTGCTTATTGCTGGTCTACTTTTTAATCAAAAAGTTGTTTTAGTTAACGTTTATGCTCCAAATACTGATTGTCCTGAATTTTTTAAATGCTTATTTACATCCTTTCCTAATCTGAATCAATATAGACTGATAATGGGTGGGGATTTTAACTGTTGTTTAAACCCTGTGATGGATAGATCCAAGCCTACCCAAACTCTTCCGAATAAATCGGCTTCTCTTATTAACTCTTTTATGATTGATTCAGCTATTTGTGAAATTTGGCGTTTTCTACACCCTAATGACAAAGAGTTTTCATACTTTTCCCATGTTTATCATAGTTACTCAAGAATTGATTACTTTTTCATTGATCACCATTTACTCACAGATGTTAATGATTGTAAATATGACTGTATTACCATATCTGATCATGCACCTCTGAAGTTATCGATTAAAATAACGGATTCATATATCAATGCTAAATTTTGGAGGTTTAATCCTATTTTATTGCAGGATTTAGACTTTGTTAACTTTATTAAACAACAAATTGATTTGTTTTTCTCAACAAATTCTACAGCAGAGAACTCTAGTGGAATTTTGTGAGATACTTTTAAAGCATATATTCGTGGACAGATTATTTCATACTCTGCTGGAGTTAGGAAACGAACTAATTCTAAAATATTAACATTAGTGGATAAAATCAAAGCAATTGATAAGATTTATTCAATGACCCCTAGTAAAGAACTTTATAAAGAAAGAGTGGAACTTCAAATGGAACATAGTTTATTATTATCCTCTTCGATTGAAAGTCAGTTAATTAAATCAAAAACTCAATTCTATATTCATGGAGGTAAGTCTGGTAAATTATTGGCTAACCAATTGAAAATTGTTTCGGATAAACGACAGATTACTAGAATTCGTAAACAAGATGGTACTCTGACGATTGACCACAAAGAGATAAATAGAGCCTTTCAAGATTTTTATAACTCCTTATATCAATCAGAATTCACTAAGGACTCTTCTATAATTTAAGGAAATTGAATATTCCAAAAGTAACTGTTGAGGATAATGTAATTTTAGATACAACTATTACAGAGTCTGAAATAGAAAAGGCTATTTTTTTAATGAATTCTGGTAAAGCTTCTGGTCCAGATGGTTTTCCTGTAGAATTTTTTAAATCTTTTTCTCCTATACTTTCTCCTTGGCTTTGTAAAATGTTTAAAGATGCATTAAGTGTAGGTAAATTACCACAATCTTTTTATGAAGCTTCTATTTCTTTAATTCTTAAAAAAGATAAAGACCCTACTGAATGTGCATCCTATTGGCCTATATCCTTATTAAATACGGATTTTAAGATTTTCAGTAAAATTTTGGCTATTAGATTAGAAAATATATTACCTCAAATTATTTCTGAAGATCAGACTGGATTTATTAAAAATCGCTATTCATCTTTTAACATTAGAAAATTAATTAATATTATTTATACTTCTTCATCTAAAATACCAGAATGTGTTATTTCTTTAGATGCCGAAAATGCATTTGACAGAGTTGAATGGCCATATTTATTTACTACAATGCAACAATTTAATTTTAGTTCAAAATTTATATCATGGATTAAATTAATATACCATAAACCTTTAGCTTCGGTTTTTACCAATAATCAAAGATCCCCTTTTTTTCAGCTATTTCGTGATACAAGGTTGCAATTTAAGTCCTTTACTATTTGACATTGCTTTAGAACTGTTGGCTATAGCTATTCGTGAATCACCTAATATTCTGGGTATTACCCGTAGGGAGAGGACGTATAAAGTATCATTATACGCTGATGATTTGTTATTATATATATCTGACCCTGAAAGATCTATCCCTGCTATTTCGTCTTTGCTTGCTCAATTTAGTAATTTTTCTGGTTATAAATTGAATTTTAACAAGAGTGAACTATTTCCATTAAATATGCAAGTTCCAATTTATAAACATTTACCATATAAAATTGTTACAGATTATTTTACTTATCTAGGTATTAAAATTACTAAAAAACAAAGATTTATTTAAGGTTAGCTTTTTACCTTTAATTGATCAAATTAAGCAACTTGCTATTAGGTGGTCTCCACTATCTTTGTCATTAGTTGGTAGAGTTAATGCTATTAAGATGATGATGCTACCTAAATTCTTATATTTATTTCAAGCATTACCAATTTTTATTCCTAAAGCTTTTTTTGATACTATTGACTCTAAAATATCCTCTTACTTGTGGCAGAACAAAAATCCTAGATTGGGTAAAAAATATTTACAGAAGCCTAAGAAGGAGGGCGGCTTGGCTTTACCAAACTTAAGATTTTACTATTGGGCAGTCAATATACGGTATTTAATATTCTGGACACAAGAATGGACTATAGCTACTTGCCCACAATGGGTAAATTTGGAATGTAAATCTGTGCAAGATTTTTCACTGATTTCAATCTTAGGATCTTCACTTCCTTTTTCTTTATTCAAATTGAATAAACAGATAACTAATCCTATAGTCAGATATACATTACAAATTTGGTTTCAATTTCGTAAATTTTTTGGTTTGAATAAATTTATTTTATCATGTCCTATAATATCTAATTATTTTTTTCAGCCTTCATCTATGGATCAAGCTTTTCTTTTATGGAAAACAAAAGGTATAACATGTTTTCGTGATCTGTTTCTGGATGATAACATTATGTCCTTTGAACAGCTATCTAATAAATATAATTTACCTAAAACCCATTTTTTTAGATATTTGCAAGTTAGAAATTTTTTGTATAATGAGTTACAGTCTTTTTCGAAAGAATGTCCATTGGATATTACAGATAGAATTTTAGCCCTTAATCCTTATCAAAAGGGTTTAGTAGCCATCATTTATAAGATGATCATGAATATACAGTTAGATGTATCAGAAAAAATTAAGAAGGAATGGCAAGAAGAGTTGCATTGTTCTATATCTACTGAGCAATGGGAAAAAATTTTATTATTGGTAAATTCGTCCTCTATTTGTGCTAAACATGCCCTAATACAATTTAAGGTTGTACATAGAGCTCATATGTCTAAGGATAAACTGGCTCGATTTTATTCTCATCTTAACTCAACCTGCGATAGATGTCATTCTGATGTTGCTTCATTGACTCATATGTTCTGGTCTTGTCCTTGTTTACAAAATTATTGGAAAGATATTTTCAGTATTATTTCATAGTCTTAAATATTAATTTTCAACTGCATCCTCTTACTGCAATTTTCGGTTTACCAATGACGGACAATAATCGTTTATCCGCTTCATCTCAATGAATGATTGCATTTGTTACATTAATGGCTAGAAGATCTATTTTATTGAATTGGAAAGAAATTAATCCCCCAACTGTATTTCAGTGGTTTTCTCAAACTATTTCTTGTTTGAGTTTAGAAAAAATTAGAAGTGTGGTTTTTGATCCTTCAGTTAAATTTGAAGAAACTTGGAGACCTTTTATTCAACATTTTCACATGAGTTGAATTGTCTTTTCCTAAACCTTACTTATATTATCCTTAATCAATTGGATGGAGGTTCGGAGTTATTGGCACTACTGTAAATGTACTTAATATTATTCAATGGCCCATGTTGGTTAGTGTTTTTTTTTTGCTTTTTTTTCTCTCTTTTTACTTCTTTGTTCATGAATGTTCTGAGTTTGAGAGGTTATATATTTTTATTATTACATATCTGAATGTCTATTTAAACTATTAATTATGTACTCTCAAACATTTTGTATTCATGTTTCATTTATGGAGAGAGAGCGAGAGAGAGAGAGAGAGAGAGAAAAGAGGTGCATCACTTTGATACATCAGCGAGGATGATATGTTATCACCAATCCGCACAAATTGTGATCTTCTGGTTAGGAAGTCGAGGATCCAGTTGCAGAGAAAGGTACAGAGGCCCAGGTTCTGCAACTTCTCAATCAGGATTGTGGGAATGATGGTATTAAATGCTGAGCTAAGGTCGATGAACAGCACCCTGACAGAGGTGTTTGTGTTGTCCAGGTGGTCTAAGGCCATGTGAAGAGCCATTGAGATTGTGTCTGCCGTTGACCTATTGTGGCGGTAGGCAAATTGCAGTGGGTCCAGGTTCTTGCTGTGGTAGGAGTTCAGTCTAGTTATGACCAACCTCTCAAAGCATTTCATCACTGTAGATGCAAGTGCTACCGGGTGATAGTCATTAAGACAGCTCACATTATTCTGCTTGGGCTCAGGTATAATTGTTGCCTTTTTGAAGTGGGAACTACACCTGTAGCAGTGAGAAGTTGAAAATGTCTTTGAATACTCCCGCCAGCTGGTTGGCATGGGGTTTCAGAGCCTTACCAGGTACTCCACTGGGACCTTCCACCTTGCCAGGTTTCACCTCTTTAAAGACAGCCTAACATTGGCCTCTGAGACAGAGATCAGGGGTCATCAAGTGCAGCTGGAATCTTTACAGCTGTAATTATATTCTCCCTTTCAAAGCTGGCATAGAAGGCATTGCTTCACTACCAGATGAACTCATCATTGCTATTCATGCTATTGGATTTTGCTTTGTAGGAAATAATGTCTTGCAAACACTGCCAGAGTGTTGTACACCCGATGTCACCTCCAACCTTATTCAAGATTGGCTCTTCACCCCTGAAATAGCCCTCCACAAATCATACCTGGTTTTCTGGTACAGATTTGGGTCACTAGATTTGAATGCCGCAGATCTAGCCTTCAGTAGACAATGTACCTCCTGGTTCGTCCATGGCTTTTGGCTTGGGAATGTACAGTAAGTCTTTGTAGGGACACACTCATCCACAAAGGTTTTAATGAATACAACTATTTAGTAAATGTTGCAATATAAAGATATCTTTGTTCCTACAATTCCAGCATCTTGGACATCTCCAAATTTAATCAATTGACAGCTTTGTCATCAGGTTCTCTCCTCTGAAGGAATATACTTTAAAATCTATTACTTTGACTAAGGTCATGTAGCCTAATATTTTCTAGAATGATGTGGTGTTTATTTTTATTTGATGATATTACAGCTGGCCAAGAAGCATCTATGGAAAAAAGTACAGTTGATATTTCGGGCCAGAACCCTTCAGCAGGACAGAGATAATGGTTTTAGCCTGAAAAATCAACTGTACTTCTTTCCACAGATGCTGCCTGGCCTGCTGAGTTCCTCCAGCATTTTGTGTGTGTTCCTTGGATTTTCAGCATCTGCAGATTTTCTCTTGCTTGTGATTTCCTCATGTTCTCCTTAAACTTCTCACCTTTCACCCTTAACCCATAACCTCAGGTTGTAGTCCTACCGAACCTCAGTGGAAAAAGCCTGCTTGCACTTACCCTATCTCTACCCCTCATAATTTTGTATATTTCTATCAAATCTTCCTTCATTCTTCCAAGGAATGTTCCAAGGAATAAAGTCCTAAACTATTCAATCTTTCCTTATAACAGAGGTCCTCCAGTCTCAGCAACATCCTTGTAAATTTTCTCTGTACTCTTTCAACCTTATTACATCTTTCCTGTAGGGCATGGCAAAAACTGCACACAATACTCTATATTCGGTCGAACCAATGTCTTATACAACTCCTGTACACCCTAATTTGCCTCAAGACAGCATACACCGTCTCCGTTACCCCGCCACAGCTTTCCCTCATTTCTAGAGACTCTGTGTCCATCTTCTCAGTAAATACAGATGCAAAAAAATCCATTTAAGATCTCCCCCATCTTTTTTGGGCTCCCTGCACAGACGACTGGACCATAAGACGGTAAGACAAAGGAGCAGAAGTCGGCCATTTGGCCCATTGAGTCTGCTCCACCATTTCATCATGAGCTGATCCAATCTCCCCTTTAGCCTCATTCCCCCGCCTTCTCACCATAACCTTTGATGCCCTGACTACTCAGATACCTATCAATCTCTGCCTTAAATACACCCAATGACTTGGCCTCCACTGCTGCCCGTGGCAACAAATTCTATAGATTCACCACCCTCTGGCTAAAATTTTTTTTTCGCATCTCTGTTCTGAATGGGCGCCCTTCAATCCTCCAGTCATGTCCTCTCGCACTAGACTCCCCCACCATGGGAAACAACTTTGCCACATCCACTCTGTCCATCCCTTTCAATTCAAAATGTTTCTATGACTATTCTGATCTGCTCGAGGACCAATTTTGTCCTTTACAATTCTTTTGCTCTTAACGTATCTGTAGAATCCCTTAGGATTTTCCTTCACTTCATCTACTAGGGCACGGTCATGCCTTCTTTTAGCCCTCCTGATTTCTTTCTTAGGTGGTCACTTGCATTTCTTGAATTCCATAAAATCTCTCATTTGTATCTACCTGCAATGCACCCCATCTTTTTCTAAACCAGGGCCTCAAAATTTCTTGAAAACCAAGGCTCTCTAAACCTGTTATCTTTACATTTTATTCCAACAGGCACATACAAGCTTTCACTTTTGAAGGGCTCACACTTACTAAGTACACCTTTGCCAGAAAACAGCCTTGTCCCTATCCACACTTGCCAGATCCTTTCTGATACTATCAAATTTGGCCTTTCTCCAATTTAGAATCTCAACCCGCAGACCAGACCTATCTTTTGCCATATTTATTTTGAAATTAATGACATTATGATTACTAGATGCAAAGTGTTCCCTCCACAAACCTCTGTCACCTGCTCTGTCTCATTCCCTCATTGCAGATCAAGTAACACACACTCTCTTGTTGGAACTTCAATGTACTGATTGAGGAAACTTTCCTGAAAGCATTTGACAAACTCTATCCCATCTAGTCCTTTTACAGTATGGCAGTCCCAGTTGATAAGTGGAAAGTTAAAATCACCCCCTCACAACCTTATGTTTGTTGCAACAGTGGGCAATCTCTCCAGAAATTTATTCCTCTAAATCCCGTGGACTGTTGAGTGGTCAATACTATAGCCCATTAACTTGGTCATACTTTCCTTATTTCTCAGTTTCACCTGTAAAGCCTCACTAGATAAGTTCTCCAGTCTGTCCTGACTGAGCACTGCCGTGACATTTTCCCCGACTAGTAATGCCACCCCTCCCCCTTTAATCCCTCCCGCTCTGTCACAACGAAAACAATGAAACCTCAGAAAACTGACCTGCCCCTCCTGCAAGCATGTCTCACTAATGGCTATAATACCCTAATTCAATGTGTTAATCCATGTCCAGAGCTCATCTCCTTTCCTATAATACTTCTGGATTGAAAGTACACAAACACCTTTTCCTTGTAGGATCTTGATCCAGGATTTAACTATCTAACAGCAGCATAGACCTGCTTTCAGTACAAAGTCTGCAGCACTCCAAGATAGTAATACACCACCATATTTTGAAGGAAAATTAGGGATGGGCATTTAACACCAGCACTGTCAGGATGGCACATATCCTGTATTGAAACTATTCTTAAAAATCTCCATAGCTTATAGAGCTAAGGAAGATTACAGGGATAAGAAGGGACAAGACCACAGAGGAACTAAAAACAATTGTAAGAGTCTGGAACTAACAAGGCACCAAAATAGTCAGAAAGTGCAAGAGTAATGGGTGTGAGTATCAGAGTTGTGGATGACAACTGCATTTATACTAATAATATAAAGAGTATTTAATATAAAATTTACTGGTCATGATCTGTTTAACAGTTATAGTCCATCAATGAAAGTACTAAAAACGTTCTTTGAGAACACACAAGTATTTTAGAAAAATAATGAGTCAAAATGATTGGCGGTTTGCACACACAATGAGTTGCTATCCAGGGAACTACATTAATGTCTGTTGAAACACCAAATTAAGACCCTGCTCTGAAGCATATGGAAAAAGTTTGTGACAACACCAGTGAACAGAAACTCTTTCATAAGCACTTGGACACCAGCTGCAGCTCTGCTTCAGGTATTTGATTAAAAGAATTTCCAGTGTCTAGGCAACACAGAAAAGTTTTGAATGAATTCAGATCTTTTACGAAGCATTCAAGGCTTCTGCTGTTTAAGACCGAGCCCTGGCATTCATCACAGCAAATGCTGCCCACAGTTTCAAAGCAGCAACTGCACCCAAAACTTTTCTCCCTTTAATGATTCAATGACCTTGTTAGCTAATGTAATATTGCATTTAGTCTCTTTTTTATTTGATTGGATTTTTTTATTAAAATGACTACACATTATTTATACTTTACTGAATAGTGACTAGAATTCTATTCTTGGCAAACCGGACTGTGATACTGTTGGTTATCACAAGCTATTATTTTCAGCATTACAGTAGCATTAATCCAGTTCAATGATATGTTGCCTTGAGGGAATGCTATTGTGCAAAATTAAACTCTAGGCCACACGTTAACCATGACATACTTTCAGGGATGAAAGATTTTATGGAGTGTCACAAAAGAGAAAAGAAAAATAGAGAGACTCGGAGATTTTGAGTGAGAATTCCAGAGCTTAGAGGAGTTAGCAGCTAAAGACTAGGCTCCCAGTGGGAAATAATTTTTGCTTCAACATTGGAGGACATCTTAGAGGACTGCAGGACTGAATATGATTACAATGATAAGGAGTGGAGAGGACTGAATGGATTAGTTAGCTGCGAGTTTAGGGAGGTTGAGTGAATGAAACCGGGTCATAAAATGATCACTATGTAGCAGAGTCTGGACAATCAGTGAGGGAGGGTTGGGGGGGGGGGGGATGGAGGGGGAGAACGGGCAAACGGAGAGGAGAGATGCATTGAAATAATCAAGACTGAAGACTGCAATTGCAAAGTATCAGGGTTTTACTGGCAAATGAGCTAAAGAAAGAACAGATTGGTTTAATGAAAGTGGTTGGAAACTCAAGTCTCTGTTATTTATAATCATAACTGGTGAGGGTATATATCAACCTCAGTTAGTCACCAGGTGAGGGATGACATCAGTAGCATAGAAAAAACATAGAAACATAGAAAACCTACAGCACAAAACAGGCCCTTCCGCCCACAAAGTTGTGCCGAACATGTCCCTATCTTAGAAAATACTAGGCTTAGCTATAGCCCTCTATTTTTCTAAGCTCCATGTACCTATCCAAAAAGTCTCTTAAAAGACCCTATCGTATTCACCTCCACCACCGTTGTCGGCAGCCCATTCTACGCACTCACCACTCTATGAGTAAAAAACTTACCCCTGACATCTCCTCTGTACCTACTCTCCAGCACCTTAAACCTGTGTCCTCCTGTAGCAACAATTTCAGCCCTGAGAAAAAGCCTCTGATTATCCATACAATCAATGCCTCTCATCATCTTATACACCTCTATCAGGTCACCTGTCATCCTCTGTCACTCCAAGGAGAAAAGCCCAGTTCACTCAACCTATTCTCATAAGGCATGCTCCCCAATCCAGGCAACATCCTTGTAAATCTCCTCTGCACCCTTTCTATGTCTTCCACATCCTTCCTGTAGTGAGGCGACCAGAAATGAGCACAGTTCTCCAAGTGGGGTCTGACCAGGGTCCTATATAGCTGCAACATTACCTCTCGGTTCTAAATTCAATTCCACGATTGATGAAGGCCAATACACCATACGCCTTCTTAACCACAGAGTCAACCTGCGCAGCTGCTTTGAGCATCCTATGGACTCAGGCCCCAAGATCCCTCTGATCCTCCACACTGCCAAGAGTCTTACCATTAATGCTATATTCTGCCATCATATTTGACCTATCAAAATGAACCACTTCACACTTATCTGGGTTGAACTCCATCTGCCACTTCTCAGCCTAGCTTTGCATTCTATCAATGACCCACTGTAACCTCTGACAGCCCTCCACACTATCCACAACACCTCCACTCTTTCTGCCATCAGCAAACTTACTAACCCATCCCTCCACTTCCTCATCCAGGTCACTTATAAAAATCACAAAGAATAAGGGTCCCAGAACAGATCCCTGAGGCACCGAACTCCATGCAGAATATGACCCGTCTACAACCACTCTTTGCCTTCTGTGGGCAAGCCAGTCCTGGATCCACAAAGCAATGTCTCCTTAGAGAAGGAATTGAGTTTTTGTCTTGAATTTAGAGGAACGCCATTGGAGCTCCCATTGACTGGAGGAAGTACCTCTTAATCCAGAAATGGATGCTGGGTTAGTAGTCTGACAATTTAAACAGTGTGGAGAGATACAGAGAGATAGGTCTAGATGTGTTTTCTGATGCTGCTGCTAAGGAACACAATGTAGAGGCGAAATGGGTCAGAGATAAATATCAATGCACACCAGAGATAACAGCATAGGACTGGGCAGTGAAGCTATTGCAAGCATTTTCTGATTCTAGCTGGGTAGAAACTCACATCTAATGGCAGCAAAATGGTGGCCACAGCATTGTACCTAGTTAGTCTTCCTAAAAGGGAATTAAAGTGAGGCTAACAACTTGTTCACATAAAAAGGTCCATAGAAACAACCCAGAAGTTGAATTGATAATTGGAAAGGGACTTTGATTTAATGCTAGTCTCTTCTGCTATTATACAAATAACAGAAAATCAAACCATTTAACTCCATAAATAAGAACATGTCTTCTGCTACAGATATATTAAAGCTTGTCTCTAACAATTCACATTGTTTGTGAGATGTGCCAAGAAGAATGCAACAGTGATATTCTGGTAGAAATCACTAAGTTAATATCATTCTGCATATTCACATAACTATAGTTATACTTTTTCATATATTGAAAGTAATGCATCTCTGTCGATAATCAAGTACACCCATTTTGCTGAACATTCATAAAAACCATGAAGTATCTTAAAAGTGAATCAAAAATAAAGAAATTTTCAATTCTAATTTCTGCAAGTGAAGTGCAATTTCAAATCGGGAATGTTCATACTTTTTCTGAGAGTAATCTGTTAAAAGTCAAGCTCTGTGTCTGGGGGTTAACAATGCCACTTAGTATATAGGAGAAATGAGTGACTAATCTGAAGCATCCAAGTTAGACAATGGAGAAACAGACACACAGGCAAGCACACAAACACTTGATGCTGTTACCTTGGTGACAGCGATTCTGGCCCCCTTGTTGATGAGCTGCACAACATTCTCCGTCTGGCCTTTGTGTGCAGCTATGAGAAGCCGTTCTGAAAGCTGAGCAACTGCATCCCTCTGGCTCATGAATTAGTAAAGAAGGTGCTCAGGGCAACCAACGCACAGGTTTTGACTGTGAAGAAAAATGCAATTCGTGCCCACTGAACTCCTGGGATTTTCTTTAGGATGTAACGAAACCTCCGAACTGGCTCTCCTTTGATGTAGGTGGTTTTGTAACATGGACAAACACGATATCTTCACGAACATTCAATGTAACTTGTTCCGTATGTCACAGGATTGGTTCTGCACCAGGATCATCGTCCCTTCAAACTGTGAAATGGAATATGGAAGAGTTCATGAATCAACTGAGATGATATGTATTAGCACACAGAAAATGCTGGTGGAACGCAGCTGGCCAGGCAGCATCTTAGAGAGAAGCGCTGTCGATGTTTCGGGCCGAGACCCAGACGAAGCGTTCCACCAGCATTTTGTGTGTGTTGCTTGAATTTCCAGCATCTGCAGATTTCCTCGTGTTTGATATGTATCAGGATTATTTCACAACTTCATTAACATGAACACACTGACTAGAACATATTTATTCCATGTGACGTTCTAATTTTGCTCTGTGATCTCATTTATTTACAGGGGAAACTGTATTTTGAAAAGCAAATGTTTGAATTCCTGTGTACACTGAACTGCATTGCAGAAAATACTCTGTCTTGTGACAATCAAAAAGATTATAACATACATTAAAATCAAATGTGACAATCATTTAATATACATTCATAGCCTCCTCTACCATGCTTTCTATTATTATAAGATGGAATCCTCCCATAATGAACTCCAGAGATTTTGCCTCCCCTATCTGTTAAGAGGACTATTCAATATATGTTGATCACTCTTTGTAGACCTATGACTATACTGGCATTATTTTGAACTTCATGTCAACATTTGGAAATTAGAACACTATTCACTGCCTACTGCACCATGTCAACTACATAAACAATTTAAAATTATTTCATCTAGCGACTTAGTCACAGAGAATTTGAGTACCTCTCTCTCTCCCTTCAGTTTCTGAGCAAGAAATAATGATAGTTCCAAAAAGTCTTCAGTATAAAATGACATGATTTCATGTGCCCATTGTATCTGTACAACACAGAACAGACACTTCCTGTCCAGCAACCCACCTATTTAACACTAGTCTACTAACCAGTACGTCGTTGGACTGTGGGCGGAAACCCACGTGGTTCACAGAGAGAACATACAAACTCTTCACAGGTGACTCCAGAATTGAACTCCAAACTCTGGAACACCCAAGCTGTAATAGTGTCACATTAACTGCTATGCTGCTGTGGCGCTCTTTCTTGAAATAACTAAACTTCAGGATAAACTTTCAAGGTAGTTTCTGTTGTCAATAGTTGACAGGTACCTTCCCATGAATATGGATTCCATCCAGTTCCTTAATTTTACATGAATTTTGTGATCAGAGTACGAACCATGCTTTGTATTTATCATTCCCATAACTATACAAACATGGATTAGTCCAGTAACAGCCAGCCTTCAGTTTACACCAACATGCATAGATCTAATTAATGTCAACAATTTTTTTTCTGAAAGAGGGTAATCTGGAAATGAAATCCACCTTTAGTCCAAAATTGATTTATTCAGTGGAACTACTGAGGCATAGTAATCTGCACTTCCTTTGTTAAATAAGAAAGCTCACCACCTGACAGAACGTTTTCCACCTCAACTTTCTTTCATTATTAATATTACAATGTTGATCACTCACATCCAATCGGCAAGTTTGCACCATCTTCCTCCACCCTGCTCTTACACTGTGCCAAAATCAAAGTACCATTGCTACTTCAATACGTTCTTCATGAGAATTTCAACAAACTGTAGATTTCCTCATCTCTCGTTTGCCCTTTCTGTTTCAATCTCTAGCATTTTGAAATCTGTTTGGCATCATTTCAGTGATACTCTTTGATTTAGCTTGTCACTTTCCACACACTTTTCAATTTTTATAGTATTGTGCATGACACACTGGGCCTTTCATCTAACCACACCTCATGCCTCTCTAGTTATTAATTACAGGAATTTTGCGTCCAACAGGACAAATTACAATACTGATGTCTGAACTTTGGTTTACTTTCACTTGTATCAGACCTTCCAGTCATCTCAACATACTTTATAATGACAAAGGCAATTTGATAGAAGATGCATAACTTTATTTCAAACTATTTAGAATTACACACAGGACAACTATTTTTTATATATTTATTTTATTGAGTTTGTGATGTTTGCATGGAGACAAAAAGATGTTACACCTTATCGTATCAGCAGGAATATGATAGTTTAGTTACTTGGCTAATAGTACAGAAACATAACGTCATCAGAAGCTCCAAAGACCTCATCCCTGAGAGAGGAAGGATACACCAAGAAGATGTGCTACACTGGGAGACAATGTGAAAGACTGGCCAAGGGCAGAGGACCCTGGTGAGATACTCTTGGTGGCCTATGCCCCCCCCCCCACCCACCGATAGGGGTGATAGACTTAAGTATGAACTAATAAAAATGTAGCAGCTGGGGAGTTTAATTAAATAGAAAACTGCAATAATAATGAATAAGTAACTACTGATTTGCTGTAAAAATCTGTTTCAAAATGCTTTCCAGAAATTGACTTTAACAACTTGGGCTGAAATTTGTTCAAAAGATCTATGTTTGCTTGATAACTGCTTGTCAAAACAACCTTTAGATGATAAGAAATCAGAACAGGTGCCCTTCATTCAATAATATCACAGCTGATCTAAATTTTGTGCCCTATCCTTGTAACCCTCAGCTCCCCAACTGATTAAAATCAAATTTGATTAGCTTTGAATATTTTCAAGGACTTGGACTCCATAGCTCTCTGAGGCAAGAAATTCCAGAGAATTGCCCCCATCTGAATATTAAATAGATGCCTCCTAGTCCAAGAGTGTTCCACAAGCAGAAACATCTCCCACACAGCTAACTTTGTACATAGCTTATCTCACTTACGCCTTGTACTGTTGCAGTAATACTTTTATACTCCCATACAAACCAACGTTTCATTAATCTTTCCAATTACCTGCTGTATCTGCCAGCTGTTTATGTTTCATGTACCAGGGCCACCAAAGCCATTTGTGCTGCAGGTTTTCTTCATAAATAATAAGTTGTTCATTATTCTTCCTTCTGAAATAAACTACACTTTCCCCAAGTGAGAGTCCATATTAACTTTTTGCCCACTCCCTTAACCTACTAGCATCACTCTGTAAACTGTCCGTATTCTCTTCACTGCTTACCTTCCTCCATTACAGTGTATTTCCTTTCCTTAACAGTTACAGTCCCACACTAATCCCAGTGACATCCTACCAATTACAGGTTCCAAAACCTAAAATAATCCCTTTATCTCTACTCATTGCTTCCTGCTGGATAGTCGCTTCCCTCTCCACAGTGATAACTGTTACCTTGAAAAGTAATCTTTGGTGTGACACCTTATCAAATGCCTTTGAAAATCCAAATGGAATAGACCTTCTGCTTCCTTTCTATACCCTCTTGTTGGTAGTTTTTCCACAGAACTCTAATGCATTTGTCATCCCCTGCATGAGGCCATGCCAAGGAAAGGTTCCTCCAATAAGAACATAGAAGACAGCACATTACAGGCCCTTAGGCCCAGAACGTTGTGCCGACCATGTAACCTGCTCTAGGTTAAGGGTGATAAATGCCGAAACATTGGTTCACGTAGGTCATAAATAGTCATCTTTTCTCAGGAAAGATGATAATAAGCAACAATTTTCACATTATTTTGTGCAATACAATGTATTGATGCTTTGTCATGGTTCCAAAAATTGTCAGATAACAGTTTCACTCATCGCCACTGACAAGCCTTGTGCATCATGCTGTTGAGTACTACTTGAAAGGTAGCCAACAATAAAAAAGTTTCGTGCACCTAAACCACTGAAATGGTTCATGTAGTTCCGAAGGAAAAGTGATTTAATTTATTGATGGATCGTGGTTAGCCAATTAAAGGATTACAAACCGCAGACATTATTCATTGGAAGTGACATGATATAGTAATCTCCTTAATCATCAGAGGTAACTCCACTATTAAATAGGACTTAGCTTTGTGGTGGAATCACTGGATGCTAAAAAGAATCAGAAGCCAGGTTATTATCACTTTCTTATATGACATGAAACATCGTTTTGCACCAGCTAGACAGTGTGAAGACTTAAAATTATAAAATAAAAACAAATGCAATTAAAATAATAATGTTACAGTGTTTATGAAGCAATCAGAAATCTGATGAAGGTGGGGAAGAAGCTGTTCCTGGATTGTTGATCATTTCCAAGCTCCTACATCTCTTCCCTGGTGGCAGTAATGAGAAGAGAGCATGTTCCAGATGCCACAAGTCCTTAATGAAAGATGCCATTTTCATGAGGCTCTACATCTTGAAGATGTCCTTGATGGTAGATGGGGTTGTGACTGTGGAGGAGCTGGGTGAGTCTACAACCCTCTGCAGAACCCTGTCATCCTGAGCACTGAAGTCTCAATACCAGTCGTGCTCTACAGCAATTAGCAGGAGCCTTTAGTGACATACCAGATATCCTCAAATTCCTGATGAAACCAGTGCTGCCGATGAGCATTCTTCAAGAATGCATCAATATGTAGGACCCAGAATAGATCCTCTAAGATACTGACACCCAGGAACTGTGAGCTACTCACCTTTCCACCACTGACCCATCAATGAAGACTGGAGTGTAATCTCCCAATTCGTCCTTCCTGATGTTCATCATCAAGCCCTTGAACTTGCTCACAATGAGTGTGAGGCGATCTATCTCATTCCTGTGACCCTCCTCATCACCTTCTGGGATTTCTACCAACAGTGGGTGTTTTCTTCGAATTTATAGATGGCGCTTGAGCTATGCTTAGCCACACAATCATAAGGGTAAACAGAGTAGAGCAGTGGGCTGCATCTGTGCTGATTATCAGTGAGGAGGAGATGTTATCACCAAACTGCACCGATTGTGGTTTTCCTGATGAGGAAGCTGAGGATCCAGTGCAGAGGCAGGTATAGAGGCCCAAGTTTAGAAGTTTGTGGGGGTTTAATGGTATTGAATGTCAAGCTATACTGTAATTGATTAATAGCAGCTTGACGTATATCTTGCTGCTGTCTAGGTGCTCCAAAGTACATTGGAGAGCCAGTGAAACCGTGTCTGTTGGAGACTTGTTGCAAAGGTAGGGGATTGTTATCCAGAATGATTATTCTTTTCCTGCAAAGGGGCCAGTGAATATAGGTTTCCAGTAAGAACAGGTGTCCGTTTTCAAAGCAAAAGTGAGGGAAGGAGTGATGACCAAAACAAAAATTGTATCCAACGTCTGCAGTTTTATTTATTTTCTATTCTTGAAAGGAGTTTTAGTTTTGTGTGCAGAAGAGAGAAATTGCATTTGGTCATTTGATTTCAATCTCTGTTATAAAGAAACCAGTGGTTTCTCAAATTGGGACCGAAGGGTTTAAAAGATAGCTGGAGTGGAGGAAAGAAACTGGTTTTGGCAGTTCCATGTTGTTCTCTGAATAATGAGTAGAGGAACACTATCTGATTGTGCTTGATGAAGTTCAAGTGCATTTAGTTCAAGGTGCCTAGGCCAGCAGTGTATATAATACACAAGTCTAGATTGAGTGGAGGGTTAACAGATAGGACACAAAGTCAAATGATCATAATGAATGAGTAAAGGTCTTACAATGGAACAATTGCATAAATGCAAATTATATTCACTGACAAAGTTTAATAGGAATATGCAACAAAATAAACACACTTTACAAAACTAATATTTGAATGTTTTCAACCATTAATTTTGGTAAGTAAAGTTGCCGTCTGTATCAGCACCAAATGTGCGAGGAACACCGTGGATCAGGCACATACGGAGGGATATGTACGCAACGCTGGAAGAACTCAGCAGGTGAGGCAGCATCCGTAAGTAAAAAGTAGCCAACATTTTGGGTTGAGACCCTCCATCAGGAATGGGAGGGAAGAGAGGACCGAAACCCAGTAATAGAGATAGGGGTAGGGGGTAGGGCCTAGAGGCGCCAGGTGGAGAACCAATCAGAGGAAGGATAAAAGGGGGGAGGGGATAAGCATGAAAGAACTGTAGAGGTAAAGGAGCAGAAAGTTGAAAGGGGAGAGAGGCAGAGAGGGACCTGGGATAGGGGAAGGGGGAGGGGGAGGGGGAGGGAATTACCAGAAATTGGAGAATTCAATGTTCATACCACCAGGCTGGAGGCTACCCAGACGGTAGATGAGGTGTTGCTCCTCCAACCTGAGTTTGGCCTCATCATGGCAGTAGAGGAGACCATGTATGGACATATCCAAATGGGAATGAGAGGCAGAGTTGAAGTGGGTGGCAACCGGGAGGTCCTGTCTATTGTGACGGACGAAGCGTAGGTGCTCGACAAAGCAGCCCCCCCCCCCCCCCCCGATCTGTGTCGGGTCTCGCTGATGTAGAGGAGGCCGCACCGGGAGCACCGGATGCAACAGACGACTCCAGCAGACTCGTAGGTGAAGTGTTGCCTCACCTGGAAGTTCTGTCTGGGGCCTGGAATGGTGGTAAGAGGGGGGGGGGGGGAGGTGTGGGGACAGGTGCAGGGATACCGACATACGGAGGGAAATGTGCAGTTAACATTCCAGGTTGAGGCTCTTCATCTGGACTCACTCTCAACCCAAAGCCATAACTGCCCATTTCCCCTCAGAGATACTGGCTGAGTCCCACCCGCGTCACTGCCCTAGATTTGGCATCTGCAGTCTCATGCCTACCTTTTGTATTAAATGGATTTATCTAGATACCACAAATATCTGTACTCTTTCCATTGATGAAATTTGCTCAATCCTGCAATATCTTTTTTCATGTTTTTTTCAAATAATGAATTTATAACACTTGCCAATTTATTTACATCATTTTACATTATTTGGGAACATTAATTTATGACTCTTTAACCTATGCATAAAAAATTGAGGCACAGAATTAACACTGAAAGCCTTTATTATTAAAATTTCCTCTTATTTTCAGCTATGGCATTGACCTATGTCACTAGGATTCCATAACAGATTGTTTGATTAAAAACTTATGAACCGCTCACAATAGTAATTAGACCTACGCTCTCTAGTACTTGACCTTTCCATTTTGGAAAAAAGACTGACCATGTACCCTCTTTATAGCTCTCATAATTTCATGCACTTCTATCCCTCATCCTTCAAAGCTCCACAGAAAATAATAAGTTTGCCCAACCTCATCTTATAATTAATACATTCCAATCCAGACAAAATTCTGCTGAACCTGTTCTGCGCTATATCCAAAGCTGAATCTTTCCTGTAGTGTGGTGACCAGAACTGCATGCAATACTCGAAATATGGCATAAATCTTTTGCTATATCCTTTGTTAACCTTTCTAATTTTCAGGTCTTCAAATCTCCCAATTAGACCACCTAAATTTTTCATGCATATCGTTTATAGATCTGAGCACTGATCCCTGCAGAACACCACTGGAGATAGACAGCTGATTATTAAAACACCCCTCCAACACTAACCTCTGTCTTCTCTGATACAAGCTTAAGCAGCTGGGTGTAGGCTGCGATAGTCAAAAACTCCCAACAAGTCTGAAAGGAAGAAGTTAAGGAGACATTTTAATGCCTCATTTCACTGATGACTGCACTTGTTTTAACAATAAATTCAATAATTTGAATGACTATCACTTTTTACTTTGCACACCGTGGGTTTGCGGAGAAGGTGTGGAGGAGGATGGAAGAGCTAGTGTCACGCTTCATCCCCAGCAGCTGCGTAACAGAGTACTCTCTGCGGGCTGTTCCCGGGGACACACAGTACTGCTGGCAGATCATCAACTCGGTGAAAGACGCGCTTTGGTCGGCCCAAAACTTGATGGTCTACCAGCACATGGAGATGTCCGCGGGGGAATGCTGCCGACTGGCACATTCTCGGCTGCAGGAGTACGTGCTGAGGGAAGCACTGAAACTTGGTGCAGCCACCGCAAGAGCCTGGTGAAGAAGGACCATGGTTTAAGGTTCTTCTCCCGCGGGAGTGGGAGGGGTTGGGTGGCAGGGAGTTACCCCACAACAATGGTGGGTTAGGATGAACCAACCAAGTGCCACGTGAGTGGCTGCAAGTGTGGAAATGTATAGAATGCAATGGTAATGTCTGTAAAGGATTCAGAGTCATTGAATGGTTTATTGTAAATAATTCTGTTTTGAATGAAGTATATTTCTAATCTCTGAAGTCAAACTAACTAACTAACTAATTCATAATAATTCATGATAAATCATGGGTCTTCAGTAATCCCTGGTATGGATTTAGAGATAGCAGGAGGAAGAAGACTAGAAAAACAGCAGTACTTAACAAAATCTGTTTGCACATTTACAAACACAAAGTGCTCCTTGTTACTTTCTCCAAGGAGACTATTAAATTTATTGTTCACCTTTCCTTCTCAAATTCCTGCTAGTTTTTCTGAATTAATCCATGTCTTTGTAAAAGTTAACTCTGTTCTCTGCTATGGTTCTGGAAACTTTCTCACCAGCTGTGTTAGGAGGTTTAAATATTTATCTAATTTTAAGTAGCTGTGCTGATTTGACAATCCTCTGGCCCTCTGGCACAATTTGTGTACTGTATCTAAAGATGTTTCAAAGTTTTGTGATCAGTGTTTCTATTATCTCTTCCACATATGCAAGCTATTTATTAAAGACCATATGACCATAAGACACAGCAGCAGAATTAGGTTGCTTGGCCCATCGAGTCTACTTCGCCATTCCATCATGGCTGATTTATTATCCCTCTCAACCCCATTCTCCTGCCTTCTCACCATAACCTATGACACACTGACAAATCAAGAACCTTGATTTCACACTTGGCTTTAAATATATCCAATGATTTGGCCTCCACAGCCATCCATGACATTGAATTACACAGATTAACAACCCTCTGGCTAAAGAAATTCTTCATCTCTGTTCTAAAGGGACATTGTGATGCTGTGCCTTCTGGTTCTAGACACAATAGGAAACATCCCCATATTAGACAAACTTCAATGTGACACTTGCAACTTTCCAGTCCTCTGGAAACATTGGAGAATCAAGTGGGTTTTTTTAAAGATCATTGCTAATGCCTCCACAATCTCTTCCGCTACTTCTTTCAGAACCCTGGGGTGTACTCCATCTGGCTCAAGTAACTTATCTACCTTCAGCTTCCCAAGCACCTTCTCCTTAGCAATAGTGTAGGTTGTCACAAATAAAATGAAGTAAGGCATTTTATGCTTAATCAGAATCAGAATCAGACTTTAATCGCCAAGTACCTGTGCACATACAAGGAATTTACTTCCGGCAGATGTTGTCTCTCTGCTCATAACAATAATAATGATAAATATAAATGAAAATATAGATTATACATACAAGTAGTGCAATCCAAGTAATAGTTAGCCGACAGTTAACCGACAGTTAACTGTTCAGCAAAGTGACCGCAGTAGGGAAAAAACTTCCCCAGTGCCTATTAGTCTTAGTCTGGAGGGATCTGAAGCGTCTACCAGATGGAAGCAGTTCAAACAGTCCGTGCGCGGGATGGAAGGAGTCCTTTATGATGTTCCCTGCCCTCCTCTTCAACCTGGAAGAGTACAGGTCCACAATAGAGGGCAGGGAGTCCTCACTGTGCACTGTAGTCTGGTTCTATCCTGCTTGGTGGCAAAATCTGTAACACATTATACTGAACTCCAAAACCTAAAATCAAAGGCAAGCTAAAAATCTTTACATAACAACATCCTCCCTATCTACCCTGTCCCTTCTGAATTGCCCCCAGAAATTCCAGGCATTGCTGTTCTACCATCATCCTTGCTAATCAATTCTGGCTCATTACATAACACCCAATCCAGAATTGCCTTTCCCCCAGTGGGCTCACCACAAACTGCACTAAAAAGCCATCCTGTAGGCATCCTACAAATTCCCTCTCTTGGGATTCAGTGCTAATATGATTTCCCCCAATCCAAATGTATGTTAAAATCTTCCATGACCATCGTAACTTTGCCCTTATTACAAGCCTTTTCTATTTTTCATTGAAATTTATATTCCATTTCCTGACTACTATTCAGGGCCATCAGGGTCTTTTTATCCTTGCAGTTTCTTAACTCCACCCATAACAACTTTACATCTTCCAATCCTATGTCACTTCTTCCTAAGGATTATTTTCATTCGTTACCAACAGATTCACCCAATGATTATGTGTATCCTCGGACATTAAGCTCCCAACTACGATCTTCTTTCAGCCATGACTCAGTGATACCCACGTCATACATGCCAATCTCTAACTGCGCTACAAGATCATCTACTATATTCCGTATACTGCGTGCATTCAAATATAACACCTTCAGTCTTGTATTTGTCACCTTTTTCCATTTTGCCCCATGATATAATTCAATTCATCCCACTGATGGCAGATTTTTCCCATCATCTGCCTGTCATTCCTCACAGTCTCACTGCACAACGTATGCCAACTGTATACCAACTGCCCCATCCTCAGCCCTATCACTCTGGTTCTGCCAAATTAATTTAAACCCTCCCCAATATTGCTAAAAAATCTGCCACAAGTTTATTGATCCCTCTTGGGTTCAGGTGTAATCAATCCTTTTTGTACAGAACAAACTTTCCACAGAAGAGATCCTAATGATCCAGAAATCTGAAATCCTGCCCTGTATACCACTTCCTCAGCCACTCATTCATCTGTACTATCATCCTAGTCCTGACCTGATAAGCACACGCTACTGGGAGTAATCCAGAGATTGTGGGACCGTACTTCACCAAGGGCAAAAATCAATCTTCAACTTTGGCATAACACATTCAATTCCTTCAAAAGTCAGGGCTCCCCACCCACTCATGCTCAATGGCTCAGAGACATTATGTCCTGCTTGGACCTTGATAAGATCAATTATTCACTTCTTAATTTGGACATAAAGTTCCAAAAGGCGTGGGGACCTTTTCTTGAATATTTTCATAATTCCCGTTTAGATTAACTGTGCATTCCTCCCTTTTCTTTTGCATTTAAATCCCTTACTTCTAGCTTCTTTCAGTTAAGATTTATGTTTTTTTAATGTGTAAACATATTATAGCTCAGGTAGTAGGCAATATACCTTCTTTTTATAAATACAGTTCTGTGGTGATAAAAGTTCTGATTAACTTTTTCATATATCGTAAGGTTGGCTTGGAGTTGGGTAGTGGGAGGGTGGGGTGGTAACTAACTTTATACAATTCTACTCTGGGTGCTTTCCTGAACTGTTATGAACTGTACATTTGATACATTTGTTTTGCACTGTATAAACCATTTTTAACTCTGTTTTTTGTCGCATTGTAGAGACTTATAAAAAAAATTAATAAAAAAAAGTCAGGGCTAAATCAGTGACATTGGCAGACAATGATGGAAACAGAAAGCCAGGTTTTCTAAATGCTCTAAAATTAGCATGGATAATGTCGAGCTCAATTCTATTTTTAAGCCAAAATGAGCATAATTCCAGAGCACAACACACAAAGTACGCCACGCAACCAAGCTGTAATGCCAACCAATCAGCTGACCGATAATTATAAAAAGGCCAAGCATTCAGAGGACACACCACAGATGAAAAGCAGAGAGAGAAAAATAAAGGGTGGGGGGAAAATAATTAAATCAGGGATGGGGTAAGAAGGGGAGGAGGGGCATTAACAGAAGTTAGAGAAATCAATGTTCATGCCATCAGGTTGGAGGCTACCCAGACAGAATATAAGGTGTTGTTCCTCCAACCTGAGTTTGGATTCATTTTAACAGTAGAGGAGGCCATGGATAGACATATCAGAATGGGAATGGGACGTGGAATTAAAATGTGTGGCCACTGGGAGATCCTGCTTTCTCTGGCGGACCAAGCGTAGGTGTTCAGCAAAACGGTCTCCCAGTCTGCGTCGGGTCTCACCAATATATAAAAGGCCACACCGGGAGCACCGGACGCAGTATACCACACCAGCCGATTCACAGGTGAAGTGTTGCCTCACCTGGAAGGACTGTTTGGGGCCCTGAATGGTGGTGAGGGAGGAAGTGTAAGGGCAGGTGTAGCACTTGTTCCGCTTACAAGGATAAGTGCCAGGAGGGAGATTGGTGGGAAGGGATGGGGGGGGGTCGAATGGACAAGGGAGTCGCATAGAGAGTGATCCCTGCGGAAAGCAAAAGGAGGGGGAGGGAAAGATGTGCTTGGTAGTGGGATCCCGTTGGAGGTGGTGGAAGTTACGGAGAATTATATGTTGGACCTGAAGGCTGGTGGGGTGGTAGGCGAGGACAAGGGGGACCCCATCCCAAGTGGGGTGGTGGGCGGATGGGGTGAGGGCAGATGTGCGTGAAATGGGAGAGATGCATTTGAGAGCAGAGTTGATGGTGGAAGAAGGGAAGCCCCTTTGTTTAAAAAAGGAAGACATCTCCTTCGTCCTGGAATGAAAAGCCTCATCCTGAGAGCAGATGTGGCGGAGACGGAGGAATTGTGGGAAGGGGATACCATTTTTGCAAGAAACAGGGTGGGAAGAGGAATAGTCCAGGTAGTGTGAGAATCAGTAGGCTTACAGTAGATATCAGTAGATAAGCCGTCTCCAGAGATGGAGACAGAAAGATCAAGAAAGGGGAGGGAGGTGTCAGAAATGGAGCAGGGTGAAAGTTGGAGGCAAAGTTGATGAAGTCAACAAGCTCAGCATGCATGCAGGAGGCACGCATCACTCTTTGCCTGTTCTCCACCTCCCTCTGGTGCTCCCCTCCCCCTTTCTTTCTCCCTAGGCCTCCCATCCCATGATCCTTTCCCTTCTCCAGCTCTGTAACCCTTTTGCCAATCACCTTTCCAGCTCTTAGCTTCACGCCACCCCCTCCTGTCATTTTAGATTTCCCCCAGCCCCTCTTACTTTCAAATCTCTTATTATCTTTTCTTTCAGTTAGTACTGATGAAGGGTCTCAGCCAGAAATGTCGACAGTGCTTCTCCCTATAGATGCTACCTGGTCTGCTGTGTTCCATCAGCATTTTGTGTGTGCTGCTTGAATTTCCAGCATCTGCAGATTTCCTTGAGTTTGCATTCAAAACTAGATTAGCTTGAAACATAACATTTGTTTCTCTCATGCCACAGATGTTGCTGATTAGTCACATATTTTCTATTTTTAAGCTGCCATGATGTTCAATATTCAACCACTACTTAAGCACATTTCCTACAAAGGAAGAAGCATGAACACAAAATTTAGGAAAACCTCTTCAGAGAAAAAAAATCTTCCCTTGAGCAATTAGGACAGGAGCTAATAGTTGGGTTGATGCTGATAACTAATAGCTCCTGGACCCTCTCTTGATTGTTCAAGGGAAGGTTTTCCCCCTCCAAGAGCTATTCTTAAAGTACACTTTATATCAGAATTACCCATTCTGACACCAAAAGAAAACACTCATATTTGAAACTGCTGAAGGCAGTACTGAATCCAGAGGTGCAAGCTCCAAATATAGATGAGGTGCTGTTCCCAGAGCTAACAGAATCATAGAAGTAACTGCTTTGAAGAAAACTTATTCAATTTAAGTGACTTGTTTTGAGTCAATATTGATCCCCCCCTCCCCACCCGCAGAATACTGAAGGTGGTGGTTTCATGTTCTTAGCTGTGAACATTGCCTGTTCTGTCCAACCATGCTGATTTCACAGCTTAGAAAGTTACTCAATGCCTCTAGTTCCTCAGAAGGCTAAAGAAATTTGGCATGTCCTAGTTGACTCTTACCAATTTTTAACAATACTGCATAGAGAGCATTCTGTCTGCATGGTTCATTGCTTAGTGTGACAAATATTCTGCACGACTGTAAGAAATTGCAGAGTTTTGGACACAGTTCGACACATCACAGAAACCAGCCTCTCTCAATGGGCTCTGTCTATACCTTCACTGCCTCAGTGAAGCTGCCTGCAAAATCAGATACAGCACCCACACAGACATTCTTTTTCTCCTCTCACTGAATTACTATTCTGCAGCAGTGCTGCCCAGTGTTGAAGACTTCCAGTGGCACAATACCCAGAAGGATATACAGAGGTATCAGGGATTAGTGAGGAGAATAGAAACAGGAAGAGGACTGAAGTTTTGGTCAGATTGCTGGTTGAATGTAGGAACTAGACTGGGAACTAGCAGGTTTATTTTAGAGTGGATAGATTTAGGTGTGTGCACAAGTAGTAGCAGTGGCAAGAAGCAGGCATTCTAGATGAAGCGATGGGCATTGTGGGTTGCACGTGAGCAGCTCACCTGGGACTCCAGGAGAATACATGAATTGCAGTCAGATTCAGCAACAGTTATGAATGATAATAACATTAAGAGGCTATAGAATTTTCAACAGAAGCTTCAGCCTGTCTGATGTTCAAATAAAGGAAACAACATTGGCAGCCTGAGAAGGATTACAAAAATCAAAGAAATAGCAATGGAAACTCAAAGTCAAATGCTGGCAAAGTGTAACAGCAAACATAAACATTCACACAGTAGTGCTAAGGATGGGACCTTGTGGTTGTCTAGAGTGCCCATGGCTGGAAATGTGAAGCCTGTATTTGGACAAGACTGGAATTACTGAGCAGTCTAATGAAGGGGCATATCACGTGCAGTAACAGTGGTGCATGTAATTTTACTTTCAATAAATTTGTTCACCGGATGCAAACTTTGGTAGCAGGGCTAGCATTGATTTTCAATTCAATTTTGCACCCACTAACCTATGTAGTTTTCAGAGAGAAGAATTAACTACGTTCAATTAATTCTTATTCAGACAAAGGGTCTCGGCCCAAAATATCAACTCTTTAGTCCTTTCCATACATGCTGTCTGACCTGCTGATTTCCAGCATCTACAGATATTCTTGTGTTTGCAATTAATTACATTGGTAGGTCTGGAGTCAGAAATAAGGATGGCATTCTTGCCCTGAAATACTCCAGTAAAACTGATGAATATTTGCAATAATCCAGTTGTCCCTAGTCATCATTCCTAATACTAGGCTTATCATTCCAAATTTATTAAATTACTTGAACATAAATTCCCCAGTTACCACAATGAGATTTGCACTCATGTCCCTAGATTTCAAAAGGGCCCAGGCCTTTGGATGCTAGTCCAGCAACCATGTTACAATATACATCACGCAGGGAAAAAAAGGCAAGAGCTCTCTCAGAATTCCATAAGACACAGGAGCAGGATTAGAAAGATGAACCATCACTGGTGACCGAATTATGTCACCTTCACGACAGTGAAACTGGTCAAGTGGAGAATGTCTGAAATTAGCCTAGTCTTATACATAAATGCTTATTTAACTGAAGGATAATCTGTCTAATTTTGTATTCGATTCCTCATTCAATAAATAACATTCAAAATGATTTGCTGTATCTGTAAACTAGACTTTAGTTAATTGTGGAATAGAACATCCACAATCTTTAATGGCTTGAATAACATGCTTTTTAAAAATATTCCAGCTAAAAAGACAATTGCACATTTCTCAATTTTGTAATCAGTGTGCCAGTTCGTTCCCACTTGCAAGCTACTGATATCCTTTTGTAGCCTCTTGATGCCCTGTCACAAATTGCTTTCCTGTCCACCTCTGTGCCATTAACAAATTCAGCAACCGTACCTTCAGTGCCTTTATCCAAGCCGTTTATGTTAACTGTAATGCATTCTCTAGACTACATCCACACTACGCCAGATAAATCTGTAACCAAAGCTTTTTCTCTTCGTTTTTACCCTCCGTCCACACTAAAACGGCGTTTTCATCCCCCGAAACCAGAGCTTTTCAGAAACACTTTCCATGGTGGGTATTTTTGAAAACGCTGCTCGGGCAGATCAGTGTGGACGGGGTAACCGGAGACTTCTGAAAGCGCTGTCAGACGGCAGCACGCTATTTCATTGTTTTCTTGAACGCAACCTAACAATTTCAGAACAGACGGCAACGAGACTGAAGCCAGAAGAATTAGAAATGTACTCGCCAAATACTTTGACCCATTACTTACTGAATAAATAAGTATACTGTACTTACTTTGCCGTTTTCTGTCCTTGCTCGTATGAAGGTGGTTTACCTATTTTATGCAAGTACTTCTCTGACAACAAATGTGTAACAGCCTAATGTAACATTGTATGGAAATACAAGATAACACCGATGCAGACATATTTTATACATTTAACAAGGTGCTTTATTAATGCAACAGAGTTAGTCAGGTTTTCAATATTTGTTGTCAGCTGGGCCATACAGTCCGTGAACTCCCTGTCAGTTGCCTCCGTACGCTCCAGTATTTGTTTTTTTTTAGTTTTAAGTTCTCCTGTACGAGAGCGAACAGCTGTTTATCGTTTTTTTAAGTTTTTCTAGTCTGTAACTACACAAACGTGCATTTTTACGGTGAGATTTGACACCAAACATGTCGCTTGTTTTCAGTAGATGTGTCCTGTGCATGCGCAGTAGGAGGAGATTCACCGAAATCTCCGTTTCAATGTGGATAGAGATATTTTCAAAAATGCATAGTGTGGATGCCTATCGTTTTTATCCGAAACCAGCGTTTTCAAAATTATCTGGTCTAGTGTGGATGCAGCCTTGGACATTCTGTGATCAGGAAAAGTGCTGCTTAGTTTTTCTTTCAATGCAAGAACTGTCTTGATCGCTGCTCTGCTCTCCAATAACGCAGGCAGTCAAATGATTTACAAAATGCAGAGAATTAGATCAGCACGTTCATTCTCTGGGAAAAGAGCATCATCTCATGCTGTGGTTCTGCAGCTGAACATAAAGTCAGTTTTGGACCCACTGAAGGGGTATTTCACAAGTTTATATTTCTTCATGGCACTGGTGGTGGCAATTAGGCCTGTCAAATCCATGCTGAGTTTCAGAATATTCCCAATAGTACCCACCTATTTCCATGTAGCCTTTCTATCTCACATGTATACAACAGTCTGCATTCCCTTCTACCATGTCAATCAACTGATATGACTAAATCATCAGCATCGATGGCATGCATGGTTTTTCACTACACCTTGGTTTACGTGATGATAAGAAGAAAACAATTTACTTCCACATATCTTATTAGCAGAAGTCCTGTAATTTAGCAGTGCTGCCTGCCAAGTGACTGTCTCAAGATCACAAAGCTAGAAGATGGGAGTTCAAATGTACATTAATTTGGAAACACACCAAATCACCAAACTGTTCATCTTGGAAATACATTCTCATAATCTTTATCAAAAACCAGACTGAGGTGGTTATTTCTATATAGACTGCTCCCTCTTGAAGACCAGTGATGTTTACACTGGTGTTAGTCTAACACATTTTCATTCAGAAAATTCTTCGAAGCAAAAAGAAATGCAAATGTTCACATTACTTGATAGAATTACCTCAAGACATAAAACAGCACAATGCAGCTTTTTAATTATTATTAAAGCAGGAGATTAATTTGCCTTAAGCTATGTTTCTTTTTTGAAACAAGATCTTTTTTAAATCAGTTTTGATATCTGAAAAAAAACTGTCATAGTTACATAAAGTGTTTTGTATTAGAGGAGTTATATCTTCATGGAAATGTGCTTCAGGCTTTTGGTTTTCCATGCTTACAATGGTCTAAATACACAAGGAAAACTCTCAGGGGCCACTTTATAAGATACATCTGTACACCTGCTCGCTACTGATCAGCCTATCAAGTGGCAGCAAATGAATATAAAAAAGGCATGCAGCTACCTTCAAGAGGTCCAGACTAAACATTAGAATGGGGAAGAAATATGATCTAAATTATTTTGACCGTGGAATGATTGTTGTGCCAGGCAGGGTGGTTTGAGTATTTCAGGGACTGCTGATCTTGTGAGATTTTCATGCACAACAGTCTCGAGAGTTTACACAGTGTGAAAAACAAGTGAGTGGCATCTCTGTGGGCAAAAATGCCTTTTTAATGAGAGAGGTCGGAGTAGAATAGCCAAACAGTTTCAAGCTGACACAAAGGTGCCAGATACTCAAATAACCATGCACGACAACAGTGAGGTGTAAAAGGGCATCTCTGAACATGCAATGTGTCGAACCTTGAAGAAGGTGGCCTGCAGCAGTAGAAGAAAACAGTGGGTTCCACTCCTATACCTAATAAAGTGGTCACTGAGTGTACGTAAAGCATGAATCTCACTGGAAATCTGAAAAGGGAGAACAATTGGTTTTGTACAGGCTGGAACTCTAACCTCATCAACAGCAAAGAGGCAGAGACTGGCTCCATTGGCCCTTACAATACTTATAGAGTCTGCTCATCGTGGCTAATTTATTATTCCTTTCAAACCATTCTCCTGCCTTCTCCTGTAACCTTTGACATCCTTACTTATCAGGAACCCATCAACCTCCATTTTAAATACAGCCAATGAATTAGCTTCGCTAGCTGTATGTAGCACTGAATTCCACAGATTCACCATCCTCTGGCTATAGAAATTCCTCTTTACCTCTGTTCTAAAGGACATCCTTCTATTCTGAGGCTGTGCCTTCTGGCCATAGACTCTCCCACTATTGGAAAAATCCTCCCCACATCCACACTCTGCAGGTCTTTCAATATTTGGTAGGTTTCAATGAAATCCTTCCTCACCCTTCAGTATAGTCAGAGCCATCAGACACTCATGTGTTAACCATTTCTCATTAATCATTCTTGTAAACCTCCTCTGGATTTCTCTAACATTAGTACATCTTCCTTTGATATGAGGCACACTATAACAGGTAATCTGATCAATACCTCATAAACGTTCAGCATTACATCCTTGCTTTTATATTCTAGTTCTCTTGAAATGAATGCTAACATCACATTTGCCTTCCTCACCACCGACTCAACCTGCAAAATTAACCTTTAGGAAATCCTGCATGAGAACTCCCAAGTCCCTTTGTACCCCTGCTTTCTCAATTCTCTCCCCATTTGGAAAATAGTCTTTGCTTTATTTTTTCTACCAAAGTGCATGACGTACACTTAAGTACTTTTGCAGATTCCCTGGTTCCTCAGCACTACCTTTCTCTCCACTTTTCTTTGTATTAGCTTCATTTTTGTTTATGAAAGTCTCCTAATCCTCTAGCGTTTGCTTGTTTTTGCAATGTTGTATGCTGTCCTTTGCTTTAATGTGGTCTCTGACTTCCCTTCTCAACCACAGTTGCCTCATCCTCCCTTTAGTAATAAATCCTTATTACTTCTTTGGGATAAAACAATCATGTATCTTACAAGTGACTCCCAGAAACTCCTGCCATTGCTGCTGTAACATCATAATGATACGGTCCCCTTCCAATCAACTTTGGCCAGCTCCTCTCTCCCCTGCTCGACTCTTTTGAAGGCTTTTGTGGGGGAGGAGATCTGATGTTTTTCTTTGAATGGGTTCCATATCTTCTTTGTTTTGTGGCTGTCAGTGGGAAGACAAATCTCAGGGTTGTATACTGCATACATATATGGATAATAAATGCACTTTGAACTTTGATATATCCAAATTTTGCTTCTCCCTTTCAAACTGCAGGGAAGGGGAATTCTGTCATATTATGATCACTGTTTCTTAAGGGTTCCTCTATCTCAAATTCCCTAATCAAATCAGTTCATTGCACAAAACCAAATCCAGAATTGCTTTTATCCTAGTGTGCATAATTACAACTTTTCAAATCGTCACCTAATGGCATTCCATTAATTCCTTCTCTTGCAATCCAGAGCCAACATGATTTTCTCAATCTACTTGCATAATGCATTACATTGGATTGTACTGCTGCTGATAAATTAACAAATTTCATGACATATGCTGGTGATATTCAACCTGATTCTGATGAAGTTCCCCCTGACTGCTATAACACTATTGTTGTCTTTCTTACATGACTTTTTTATCTCCAGTTTTAGTTTGTACCCCACATACTAGCTACTGTTTGGTAGCCTGTATATAATTCCCATCACAGTATTTTTACCCATTGCAGATTCTTGATTCTACACCACTTCTAATTTTTTCTAAATTTAAACATAACATAGTTCGAGAAAACCAATGAAATACAGTAGGAGGATTAATTTCCTTCCAATTCAACAAAATAGATCTTCTAGCCATTAGTGTAAGAAATGCAATCATTCGACAGGCGGAAGAAGATAAATGAAGTGAGTCCATCATTGGTAAACCAAAAATTGCGGTAATAGGATGAGGTTGTAAATCAATGTTCAATACTGCAGAGATAATATCAAAAACTTCTACTAAATTTGAAAAGATATGGAGACCATTTATTCAATATTTTCATATGATGTAATAGGACCCTGTTCCAGGCCTATTTGATTTTCCAGTTTTGCTTTCATATATGCCAAGAGGATCGGAGTTGACAACACTGATGATTTTGTATTTTTGTGAGATATTATAAACAGCCCTTTTTTTTCTTTTCTCTTTTTTATTTTCTCTTTTTTCTTTTTTGTTTTTTTTTCTTCTATTAGTTATTAGATTTTTAGATTAATTTTTGCATAATGAATTTTTTTTCTTTTTTCCTTTTTCTTTTTTCTTTTTATTTTATATTATGATACACCTAGGTTTGCCTTGTCTATTTGTATATTGTATCTTTTACGATGTGGGAATACTCATTCATACTGTAATCATTGTTTTTGTAAACTTTTATAGTTAGTTGAAATATTTATGTTTGTAATCCCATTATCTATGTACCAATTTTATTTTGTTGTTATTAATAATGATAATAAAAAGATGGAAAAAGATTCTTGATTCTACAAGGATTCTACATCATCTTGCTAAGGATTTGATTTCATTTTAACCAACCAAGCCACCCCACCCCACTACTTACCTGTCTTTTCAACAGGTTGTTCAGCTCCCAGCTACGATCTTTCAGTCATGATCCAAGATGCCCAAAGTCATAACTGTGCTATAAGCTCATCTACCATGTTTTGTATACTGTGTGCATTCCTGATACACCAACCCTCTTCTTACATTTGTCTCCACATTGCCTGAAGTTCAATTCTTATACATTTCAAAACTTTGTTTTACTTTTTATCAGGCGACTTCCATAATCTGCTTTATCCTTCCTTCTTACTTTACCCACACCCTTCTAATTTGTTGAACCACCTGTTTAGTATAAAGCCTCCCCCACAGCTCTAGTTACACAATTTACCGGGATCCTGGTCTCAGCATGGTTCAGGTGGAACAGCCCCTTCCTTCCCCAGTATTGCTGCTAATGTCCCACAAATTCAGACCCACTTCTCCCTCACCAGTCTTTGCTCAGTCATTGGCATGTGCCATATGGCACAAGAGCTGGTTGAACAAATGTACAGTACCACTTAACCAGATGTTAGCCTGGGCACTTCCTCAGTGCTCTCACTCAACACCTGGGCATTGCCTCAGCTACTCCCCATCAGCAGTCCAGGTGATCGCTTTGAAGTGCCAGTTATTGGAGTGAGCAGTTTAGTAAAGTGTCAGGTAGACTGAAGGTTTGTTGAATGATGATCATTTTCTGGCCTCCACCATCCTGCATTAGAGTTTATGACAAAATTTATATTCTTACTGCCTTTCAATTAAAATGGTGTTTCTGATTATGATTTTAAATCTTTATTAATTTTCATTCATAGTCACAAGTTCTACTTTCTAGGTTTGTTTGGAGATCAGCATTTAACTGTGTTAGTATGCCATTTTTTATGAATAGTAAATGTAATCCCCACAAACAGCACTCAAAAAAGACAAATTTACATTCTTCATCTTAGAAGTGTCTTAACATCCCTGAACTCCTAATTGACTTTTTTCTTTTCTTTCTCTTTCAGCTGACTATCTCAATCACACAAACTAGAACCAGTCAAATTAATGCCTTCGATCTGGCAATTTCCATGACTATGAAGGTATGAGAGAACTCAAATTCAGATTGGTAACTATGGCAATCAGAGCTGGTATCTTCAGTGGTTCCCTAGAGGCAAGACCACTTTGAGGCCCTAAAAACTGAGAGAATAGCTTATAAATGCTATTAAAATGACATACAAGAAAATGTTTAAAACTGCCGCCATGCAAATGTCTTACTGGGCTGCAAACTCAGGCACTGATCTTAAGTGAGCTTCGTTGCTTCAATATCTCAGCACTGAATGACGCTGCTCTATAAAAGCCTTTCAAACTGATTTTGTGGGCAACGTTCTTCAAATCAGAAAGTTGCACATTGCAGCCCTTTGGGGTTCGAACATTTAAATGTCATTCATTCTTGGGGGCACTCCTCTGTTTTCACGGATGATTGCAAAGAAAAAGCATTTCAGGATTTATATTGTATACGTTTCTCTGACCTTAAATGCACCTTTGAAACCTCTGAAACCCCATACCGGGGATTTGGGAGTAATATTCAATGCAGTACTGAGGACGGTGATCCATCAGAACAATTGCCATCAGAATCATAGTGCACTCTCCTTATGAAATGCTGGACTTGCCAAGTTATTACAGTAAAATTCCAATAATCTGCTATCCTGTGGTTCACAAATTCCACTGGCTCCAAACAACCGCATTGTAAAATACACTGATGATACAGAGTGGTTGGGCACATCACCAACAGCATTGCAACAGCCTACAGTGAAGTGGTGGAAGAGTTCGAGGCCTGGTGCCAGGCAAATAACCTCTTCCTCAATATCAAAAAGACAAGGAAGATAGTTATCAACTTCAGGAAAACCCACACCATTCACAGCCCTCTGCACATCGGCAGTACAGCAGTGGAAACTGTGAACAATTTCAAACTCCTGGGAGTGCACATCTCACACAACCTCTCGCAGGCCCGGAACACATCCTATACTGTCAAGAAAACGTATTAGGTAACTACTGTACATAATAATGTGGCCATTGAGTGCATGTTCGTGGTCTTTTGCAGATATATCCACTTCAGGGTTAAATGTGTTGTACATTCAGAGATACTCTTCTGCACGTCACTCTTGTTATTTGTGCTACTGTCATCTTTCTGTCAACCAGTCTGGCCGTTCTCCTCTGGCCTCTCTCAGTAACAATGCATTTTCACCCACAGAACTGCTGCTCACTTTTTTTTTTCCGATTTGCACACCATTCTCTGTAAACTCTCGAGACTGTTGTATATGAAAACCCCAGGAGATCAGCAGTCTGAGATACTCAAACCATTCTGCATAGCACCAACTATCATTCCATGGTCAAAACCAATTAGATCACATTTCTTCCCCCTTCTGATGCTTGGTCTGAACAACAACTGAATGAATTGACCATGTCTGCATGCTTTTATACATGGAGTTGCTGCCACAGGAATGCTGGTTAGATATTTGCATTAATGAGCAGGTGTACCTAATGACGTGACCACCGAGGGTGTATGCAAAAGGGTGTCGGAAAAGGGCATACAATGGACATCCGTGCTCACCCCATCTTCCTGCAGCTCTAACAGGGATAGAGTTCTTCTCATTCTCAACTATCACCCAATGAGCCTCTGCACTCAACACATTATTCTCCAAAACTACCACCATCTTCAATGGAATTCTACCACCAAGCATATCTTTACCTTCCTCTGCTTTCTACAGGGATTGCTCCCTCTGCAAGTCCCTTGTCCATTTTACTTTACTTTTATTGTCACCAAACAATTGATATTACAGCGTACAATCATCACAGTGATATCTGATTCTGCGCTTCGCGCTCCCTGAATTACAAATCGAAGTAAATATAATAAAAATTTAAATTATAAATCATAATCAGAAAATAGAAAAGGGAAAGTAAGGTAGTGCAAGTCAGGTCTGGATATTTGGAAGGTACGGTCCAGATCCGGGTCTGCAGTCTTATCACAGTTGGAAAGAAGCTGTTCCCAAATCTGGCCGTACAAATCTTCAAGCTCCTGAACCTTCTAAACCTTCTATTTGTCCTTCCCCACTAAACTTTTTCCTGACACTCATCCCTGCAAGTGGCCAAAGTGCTACACTTGCCCACTCACCTCCACTCAGGGCCCCAAA
This sequence comes from Hypanus sabinus, assembly GCF_030144855.1. Classification (NCBI taxonomy): domain Eukaryota; kingdom Metazoa; phylum Chordata; class Chondrichthyes; order Myliobatiformes; family Dasyatidae; genus Hypanus; species Hypanus sabinus. The sequence goes on along the minus strand of NC_082715.1, from coordinate 101,995,805 downwards.
CAGTTCTTCCAGTGAAGGCAACACTTCACCTGCGAATCTGTTGGGGTCATCTATTGTATCTGGTACTCCCAATGCAGCCTCCTCTATATTGGTGAGACTTGACATAAATTGGGTCCGCCAAAAGCAGAATTTCCCAGTATCCAACCAGTTTAATTCCTATCCCCATTCCTGATGTGACATCAGTCCACGGCCTTCTCTTTTGCCATGATGAGGCCACTCTCAAGGTACCACCTCATATTCCGTCTAGATAGCCTCCAATCTTGATTTCTCCTTCTGCTTTGTTTCTTTCCCCTCCCCTGTTATTCTGCTCCCCACTCTGGCCTCTTACCTCTTCTCATCACCTGTATGTCACCTCCCCTTGTTGCCTCTCCTTCTTCCCTTTCTCCCACAGTCCATGTTCCTTGCCTATCAGTCTCATTCTCCAGCCTTTACCTTTGCCACCTACCTGGCTTTATCGTTCACGTTCTTACCCCCAAGCTGTCAAGCTGATCAACACCTCCACCCATTAATGCACTTTACACCACCACCATCACTACATACACATCACCAAGCATCATTTTATGTACCTACAATTAGTCTATATACATAACAATTACTCGTACATTGTGTTTGCTGGATTGTTTTTATATTTATTCTGGGTTTTATTGTGTTTTTTATGCTGGACTGGATCTGAAGTAACAATAATTTTATTCACTTTTACACTTTTGCATTGAAGAATAACAATAAACAGTCCTGAATCTGACTCAAGAGTTTTCCTCTCCGTGTCATCCCATTCACATGCTCTTTGTAAACTCACTGGGGATCCATCTACAAGTGTATTATTAACTCACCAGAGCCCCACTGCCACGCCTCCTTTAAAGTGACCAGATTTGGTCACCCGTGCTCCCTTTACACTCACCTGGAAAATATATTATATTACCATGTTAAGTGGTGCATGCTAAACAAGCTTTCGCTGTACCTCAGTGCATGTGACAATAATAAACCAATTTATTAGATTACTTTGTTGTATTAATAGGAGTAATACCCAATGGTCTGTAAAATGTAAGTCTGGCACCACCTAAGGGTACCATTTATAGGAGTTTTATTGTATTCTTTGTAATCTGACCCATATTTAGCTTTTACACAATATCAGAAAAAAGCAGGTTAACAGGTCATCATAACATTGCCATTTGTTGGAGTTTGCCCTGGAGAAACTTCATTACAAGTAATTACACTTGTAAAGTCCTGTGACATTTACAATGTACATAGGAAGCACTGTCACTCGAATTTCTTTCTCCCCAGTGCCATACTGCTATACATTCTCCGATTCACTACAAACGGAAACCTGCTCAGGTATTTTATTGAACTTGGTAAGACCTTTTATCAAAATTAAGACAGTGACTTCAAACAATACTTCTGGGTCACAAAGGAAGAGTCTCTTTCAGAACTTCAAGTCTGATAGGTTTAAAGGTCACAAAGCTGCTTGATTTAATTCGCCAACGAAACACACAGAATGAAACCATGGAAACAGGTGAATTAACAATGGATTGCTCCAATGGTAATGATGGTTATTTTGATTTAACGGCCACAGGATTGCTGATCTGCACGGTAATCAACTCGTTGACATTTATTAAAGCTGCAAAGATGCATGGCAAGAAATTAGAGGCAAATATTTATTTTATTTAGAGATACAGCATGGAGTAGGCCCCTCTGGGACTCCAAGCCACACTGCCCAGCAACTCCCGACAACCCTATTTTAACCCTAACCTAATCACAGGGCAATTAACCTTCCAGTACGTCTTTGGACTGTGGGAAGAAGCTAGAGCACCTGGAGAAAACCAGGCATTCTACAGGGAGTCCGGGATTGAACTCCAAACTCTGAGATGCTGAGCTGTAATAGTGTTGTAGGACATGCCACACTATCGTGGCACCCCAACTACAGGAACATTTTAAATGGATGCCACTGAAATCCAGACGTGGGTAATTAGTTTTGAAGCTTTTTGGGACATACTGAAGATGTGGTTGGTCATTATCCGTAGTCCTCATCTGCATTGTGTTTTATTCAAAATGTGCAAGCATCTCTCCTGTTGAAACACTTCCTGCCCTAGCCGTGGCACATAATCTTCATGAGCTTTGAGATCACATAGCAATCAGTCATTAAAAGACAATTTAAATCAGTCAAATTGAATATCAAAGTTACAGACTCAGAGAGAAAAATAACAGACAAAATCCTCAAAAATAACAAAAATGGTTAAAACTCCTCCTGACATTTTAACTAATGGGCCTGTGCACTGCTAGGACCTCAAGAGGGGAGGGAAGCTAAGTTATAAACAGTGGGAGGAGAGAAGCAATCAAGAATCTAAAACGAGAAGACCATGAACAAGAGATGGTCAGCAGATATTTCAACTGAGGTGGCCACTTGGCCACATATTCTTTACTGATCAAAGACTAATGGAGCACAAACACAGGCCCTTCTGCCCACCATATTGAAGGGTCAGCAGAGGAAAGGGTGAGCCTAAAGTTATTGGATGCCAACATCTCCGAGGATCTATCCTGGGCACAACAATATTGATGCAGTCATGAAGAAGGCGTGCCAGAGGCTATATTTCATTCGGAGTTTGAGGAGATTTGCTATACCACAAAAGACAGGTGACAGGTGGAGTGCATTTTGACTGGTTGCATCATTGCCTGGTATGGAGGTATCAATGTACAGAATTGTAAGTGGCTTCAAAGGGTTGTAGACTCAAGCCAGCTCCATCACAGGCACAAGCCTCCCCACCATTGCGGACCTTCAAAACGTCAGACCTGAAGAAAGTGGCACGCATCATTAAGGGCCCATAATCTGGGATATCCCACAGCTCCAATCTGCTAATTAAGTGTGCTGACCATACTACACTGATTGGCCTAATCTCAAATAATAATGAGGCAGCTGACAGGGAAGAAGTCATCACCCTGACACAGTGGTGTCAAGAAAACAACCTCTCCCTCAATGTCGCAAAAACAAAGGAGCTGGTTGTGGACTACAGGAGGAGTGGAAACAGGTTAACCACTATTGACATCAGTGGATCTGGGGTTGAGAGAGTGAACAGCTTTAAACTCAATGTAGCAACTCACCAGCAGATCCACACCCAATGTATTAGGAACAACTTCATCCCCTCTGTCAACAGATTTCTGAATGGTCCATGAACTCCTGTACGCTAGCTTACTGTTCCTCTGTTGCACTAATCATTTATTTTTACTGTAACTTGTGGTGATTTTTATGTTTTGTACTATACTGATGCCAGAAAGCAACAAGTTTTATGATGAATGTCTACTGACAAAATCCGATTCTGATTCTGAAGTACAGATGAACACTAATTCCATTTACCACCACTTGATACTGTACTTTGGTGTTTAACGTGCTTGCTCAGGCCATTGTGAGAATTAAATAGATATTTACCATGATCTCATATAGTCTATAACCCAGAGCAAGAGAACCAACTTTCCACGTGCCTTCTTCACCACCTCATCTACTTGTGCTGTCACCTTTTGAAATCAGTGGACTCGAACAACAAGGACGTTGTTCTTCAATATCATCCATAATTGGGATCCTGCCTGAGAGAAATGATTAAATTAAAGACGGTACTTAAGGAGTCCATTTAGAATGTGCTGACACAGAAAGAGCGTGCAAAGCAACTTGCAGGGCAACGTATAAACCAATTTGCAAAATGAGGATGAAACAATAGCTTGCTGATTAAAGAAGCGATACGGGTAACGGGAAGACATGCTTAACGGTTGAACAATAACGGTCAAAATGCGCTGAGGCTGATAAGTGGGCCAAAGGGTAATCACATTTGTAATTTTGTAATGAGATTAAGGAAGAATGTCTGCACCTCACATGGGTGCAACTCACAAAGTCGTAAACAAGTAGGGTATAAAAAACTGTGCAAAGTGTAATTCGGCACTCAATCTAGCAGGAGCTGGTTGGGTCTGACTCTGCAGACTCGAAAAATAAAGTTTACCGTTCTGCAAATTGCTGAGACTCAGTGTGTTTCTGACACTGCCCTTATTAGACCTCACAAAATGCTTCACCCCACACTTATCAGATTGATTTTCCCTTCGTCAACATCACAACATTGCCTGTATTTCCTCAGAAGCCCATGGAAATTTGCCATCTCCCTGAAAACACACACCAATTTTTACAGATGTATCACAGAAAGCATCCTATCCAGATGCAGAGAGCTGTAAACACGGCCCAGAATATCACACAACCCAGCATCCCCTCCACTGACTCAGACTTCACTTCACATTATATTGGGAAAGCAGGGACCGCCATAATCAAGAACCCCTCCCACGCAACTCATTCTCTTTTCTTCGCTTTCCTAAGGGGCAGAAGCTACAAAAGCTTGTGAGGGAAATACCAGCAGGCTGAAGGAGAGCCTTCATCCTGAAGTTATCAGACTCTTCAACAGACAGACCTCTCACACACTAAATGATGAATACTTGATCTTCCAATTTACTTTGCCTTGGCCCTTGTACTGACTTGTCTAGCTGCAAAGCACTTTCCCTGCAAATTTAACACTGCAGTTACGAATTGTTTTCCTTGGTTCTATTTCACTATGGAATGAATGATCTGGATGCATTGGAAATAAATACTTTTTTTACTGTATACGTGAGAATAATAAACCATTACCAAACAGGATCTCCACTCAACAAGTCCTTGCTGACCATCCCTAGTCAACTCCTACCTTTTCAATTGTTCCTCAGTGGTACCTCAGTACACATGACAATAATGAATCAATATGCTCACTGGCCTGTAATTATTCAATTTAACTCTAATGCCCTTCCTGAATAAAGGTACCACATTTGCTGCCCTCCATCATCTGGTATCTCACCTGTGGCTGGAGAAGATTTAAAAATCTGTCAGAACCCGAACGAACCTCCTGTAGCGTGATGGGATTCATCACTTCAGACTCAAAGCATCTGATATTCAGAACTACACAATTAATACATTCAAAGGCCTTTACAAAGCATTTATCTTACAGTCATGGAAAGGATCTGATGAAAGGAATGCATGGCGCAATGAAAAAGGAGAGGGTGCAAGGTGGAGCGAGTATCTCTGTTGCGGGAGGCAGCAGCTAGGAAAGTTGAGAGCTTTCAGTGGGAGGCTCACTATGAAGTCAATATCCTAACCAATAATCCGGCAAGTACCCATCATGTTATGATGAAGCAGGTTGTGTGTGTTGTGAACATTTGATTCTGCTTGAGTGATCTGTGATTGAAGTAAATTCATAGCAACGACATCCATGTGAGTATTCACACAACAAAGCAGGAAGAAAAAAATACATGACATGAATAACTAATCAAACTTGTCAGAGATTCAAGTGGAGTGAATGCATAAATGTGCTCCATAATTAAAGCCCTGGACTCTTGCAGGTATTCCAGGACAAACTCAATTGCAACATCACTTACAAGATGAGAAATCCGCTCCTGCTGCATTCCAACTTTTCTGCAGAAAATCCTTCTGAGCAGTTCAGGTGAGCAGTATTTCACATCATGACATTCATCACAACCAAACCATTGACAACACCTTCCAAAGATCAGGCGGCTGAATTGCGCTTTTTGAAACTGGAATATCAGTTCTTTTGCCAAACTGATTTGATACAAATTCACAGCCCAAAGTGAAGGGTAAGCTTCATTCTACATTCCTGGCACAGAACCCAATCTCCCTGCATCTACAAACCTCTTCTGGAGACTCAATATGTTTGCATGGAGGAAATCATAGTGCAATCATAACCACAGTTACACCACTGCCTTATAATTCGTTAGGCAATTCTCCAAAAACATTACTTGTGGTTACCGTAAACCACCACTTGTTTCCTAGAAACAACAGAAGGTAAGAGAAAAATTGACCCATTTTACGAGGAAACAAATTCTACATTCACTCTTCTTACAATGAGTGAAACTGGCTGCTGGCCATTTATAGGAAATAAAAACACTATTTTTTTTAAAAACAGATTTTCATCAAAAGACTACAGAATTCTTATCAACAATGTCAAGAGTTTACAAAAACTGCTGGACAGCACATATAGGCAACCCTGAATCTATGTTCCACAATAATATCAAAGGACAACAAAGATTTTAATTCCTGAATACCTTTAGGTGTATCTTATGAATTTTGGACTACTGATCATGAAAATTACCATGAAATTTCCCTACCACACAACATTTAAGTACACTTATGTTTATTATTTTAATTCATAATTCAAGTCAATTAAAATGTTACCCACACTGTAAGCTGGAAAGTTTCCTATCTTGTCCAGGCATGCTTAGGGGCACGGCTGCTGCATGGCAGGACAGGTTTTAGTAATAATTATTGGGTTCAGGATCGTAAGGATGGAATTTGCTATCATCAGGCACAAACATTTCTATGAAGGATTTTGATATTTGAGACAGATGCTTCCCAGAATAACTGATGCCAAGATTAAGGAAAGCATTTTTGTTGGTCCACAAATCAAATAAGTCATCAATGGCTGGCAATTTGAAGAATTTCTAGTGGGACTGGAGAAAATCACATGGAAGGCACTCAAGGAAGCTGTTGAAATTTTTCTCGGCATCTACAGAGCACCAAACTACGTGCAGCTGGTTGAAATAGATGGGCTACAGCAGCAGAAAGCCACAAACGCACACTCAGTTGCAACTTTATTAGGTACAGATGGTAGCTAACAAAATGGACACTGTATGTACAATATATCAGGAGAAAACTGAACACCAGAATGAACTCAGAGGGCATATGACCAAGCTTCGTGCTGATATTCACAGGGATCACATTAATAACTTTCACGCGGGTAGCTGTGGAGATAGATAATGTCAAAGAGAACTTGGATTAGTATCAGAAAGGAAAGAATTCCCTGAGTTATGATAGAATACTGGATACTGACAAAACCAAGATTACATCTAACTAGTATGAATACTTGATGGGCTGAATGCCCTCCATCCCTGCTGTAACCATTATGTAACACTGAACTTAGTTGGGCTATCTGCTGACTCACAAAAAAAAAGCTTGGTAAATGCTTTGCTTGATTCCTGTAGCAGAAACACAACTCAGTTCTCAGCTGCAAGACCCTTTCGAAGAGGTAACTAAAGCGACGGGTGAAGATAGGGCAGTGGATGCTGTCTATATAGACATGGCCTCACCTGACAGGCTGATCTGGAACATGAGGTACCACAGGGTTCAGGGTGAGCTAGTGAAGTGGATTCAAAATTGGCTCATGGTAGGAAGCGAAGATTGACAGCTCAACAGCAATACTCCGATAGAGGCCTGTGACTGGTGGGGAGCCCTGGGGGTCAGTGTTGGGAGCTCTGTTATTCATTATTGTTGTAAGTGATTTGGATTTGAAAATACATGGCACAATTGACAAGTTTCCTGATGATACCAAAATTAAGAGGTCTTGTTGATAGTGAAGCAGGTTACAATGAATTGCAAAGGGAATTAGATCATTTAGAGAGAGGGGCAGAGGAACGGCAAATGGATTTCAACTTAGTTAAATGTGAGGAGATGCGTTTTGGACATTCCGATCTGGGTAAGACCTATACAGAGAATGACGTAGCAATAACAAGTGCTGGGATCAGAGGCCTCCAAGAACAAGTGAAGCTTTCACAGAAAGAGACCACACAAATAGAACGAGTGGCGAAGCATGGTGACTGTCATCAGTCAGGACACCTGGTTTAGGAATATGTACATCACGCTGCAGCTATACAAATTGTGACACTGCACTTGGAGTAGTGTGTACAGTTCTGGTCACCGTGTAATGGGAAGATATCGCCAAGCTGGAGACACTGGCTGGTCCCAATATATCTTTACTCCCTCGAGTGTACAGAATGATGGGTGAACTCACAGAAACTTAACAAAACATGAGGGGTATGAATCAGGAGGACAGTCTCCTAGACAGGGGAAGGCAAAACTAGAGGGAAAAGACAGAGGAGAGGAGAGATTTAAAAGATGCTCTTTACACAGAATACACAGGGGAAGTGATGGAAATGGGAACAACTGCAACATTTAAGGAGCATTTGGATTGGTACATGTAGCAGAGGGCCTTGGTGGGTTATGGGTCGAATGTGGACAACTGGGGCTAGCTTCTCTCTTCACCATTGTCACATGAACCAAGATGTAGTGAAAAGCTTATCTTGCGTGTTGTTCACATGGAGAATTCATTACGCAGAACACTGAGGTAAAACAATACCAATAACATGGAGGTTGCTGCGGTAGGCATGGACCAGCTGGTTTCCACAGCACATTTCCATGCTCTTTTACTCTATGGCTCTATGACCCTGTGAAACGGCAAGGAAACTGAAATAACATTTAAAGTATGAATTATTTCAAATAAACTAATGAATTTTAAAATGTTTAAAATTCTAGCACTTCCCTTAGCACCTATGACTCCAACAATCATTCTCCGATATTGAAACCTCTGGGAAGATGTTTCTGCAACAGCAACACACACAACAGGACTAAATAGCTACAGATTGTTCAGGCAGATGAATTCTACAGGACAGCAAACACAAAATGCTGGAGGAACTCAGCAGGTCAAGCAGCATCTGTGGAAATGAATGAACATTTGACATTTCGGGCAGAGACCTTTCTTCAGGACTGAGAAAGAAGGGGGAAGCAGCCACAACAGAAAGGTGGGGAGGGGAAGGAGGCTAGATGGAAGGTGATAGGTGAAGCCAGGTGCATTAGGACCTGCATTAGGATTATTAGGACCTCTTCTGGGGGAGAAATAGATAGGTTGCATTTGAATCAGAGGGGGACTAATATCCTTGTGGGCAGATTTACTACAGCTGTTGAGAGTGGTTTAAACTAATATGGCAGGGGGGACGGGAGCCAGGATGATTGAGCTGAGGATGAGCCAGTAGGTTTACAAGTAGATGATGGGTGACATATGAATGTAAGGAATGATTGGGTATAAATATAGACAGAGCAAAGACTTAAATTGTACCACAGAGACAAAATTCAAAAGGGTGAAGAATGCAGTACTGAAGGTGCTGTATTTAAATGTGCATTGCATTCGGAATAAGTGGGCCAACTTGTGGCACAATTAGAGATTGGTTGGCATGACGTTATGAGCAGTCATGGCTGAAAGAAGGCCATGGTTGAGAGCTTAACGTCAAAGGATATACTCTGTATCAAAAGGTTAGGCAGGAAGGCCTAGGCGGTGGGGAGACTCTGTTGGTAAGAGATGGAATTACATCTTCAGAAATAGGTGACAAGATCAGAGAATGCTGAATCTTTGTGGGGGGAGTTAAGAAACAGCAAGGGTAAAAAGAAACATTGTGAGCCTCCAGATAATAACCAACTTATGGGATTGAGCTTGCAAATGGAGCTAGAAAAAGCATGTATAAGGGTACTCACACACAATTGTAATGGGAAACTTCACTATGCAAAGGGATTGAGAAAATTAGGTTGGTGTTGGATTGCAAGTCAGGAAATTTGTTGAATGCCTACAAGATAGCTTTTTAGAGTAGCTTGTGCTTGAGCCTGCTCAGGGAAAGGCTCTCTTTGATTGGGTGTTGTGTAATAAATCAGATCTGATCAGGAAGCTTAATGCAAAGGAACACTTAGGAGGCAGTGATCATAATATGATTGAACTCATACTGCAATTTGAGAGGGAGAAGTATAACTCATATGTATCAGTATCACAATGGAATAAAGGGAATTACAGAGACATGAGAGAGGAGCTTGCCCAGGTGGATTGGAGGAGATGATGGCAGAGCAGAGATGGCTGGAGTTTCTGGGAATAATTCACAAGGCAAAGGATAGACATGTCCCACAAAGGAAAAAGTTCTCAAATGGCAGGAGTAGGCAACTGCAGCTGACAAAGGAAGTTAGGGACTGCATAAAAGCCAAGGAAAGGGCATATAAGGTAGCAAAAGTGAGTGGGAAGTTGGATGATTGGGAAGCCTTTAAAATCCAACAGGTTCCTAAGGTTGTCATAGCTTGGGTGGTACTGGGGATAAGCTCCCACTACCTATAAAATGCTCCAAATGGTGTGCAACTCTGACAACTATGTCCAACTCTTGGCCTTCATGTGTGGCTTAGCTACTAGGCCTAGGGAAACTGTTTCCACTGACAAAAGAAGGGGCAAAGGTGGACCACTGGTGCCTCAAAACCAGTTGCTTTGGGCAGCTGGGATCAACTGCTGGCTACTACTAAAATCCAACAAAAGGCAATGAAAAAAATCTAGAAGAAGGGAAAAGATTAAATATGAGGGCAAACTAGCCAATAATATAAAGCAGGATACCAAAACCTTTTTTCAGTTATATAAAGAGTAGATGGGAGGTGAGAGTTAATATTGGACCACTGGAAAATGGTGCTGATGAGGTAGTAATGGGGGACAAAGAAATGAACTTAATGGGTATTTTGCATCTGCCTTCTCTGTGGAAGACACTAACTGTGTTCCAGAGATCTGTGAATGTCAGGGAGCAGGAGTAAGTGTCATTGCTATTACAAAGGAAAAAGTGTTAGGCAAACTCAAAGGTCTTAAGGTAGATAAATCACCTGGACCAGATGAAATAGATCCCAGAGTCCTGAGAGAGGCTGCTGAAGAGATAGCAGATGAATTGGTCATGATCTTTCAAGAATCACTTGATTCTGGCATGGTCCTGGAGGACTAGAAGATTGCAAATGTCACTCCAATCTTTAAGAAGGGACGAAGGCAAAAAAAAAGGAACTTGTAGGCGAGTTAGCCTAACCTCAGTGGTTGGGAAATTGTTAGAGTCTATTACCAAGGATGAGGTTTCGGGATAGTTGGAGACTAATGATAAAATAGGTCAAAGTCAGCATGGTTTCTGTAAAGGGAAATCTTGCCTGACAAATCAATATAATATAGAATATAAAAGCAAAGAGATAATGCTGAAGCTTTATAAGACACTAGTCAGGCCACACTTGGAGTATTATCAACAATTTTTGCCCCATATATCAGAAAAGATTTGTAATCATTGGAAAGAGTCCAGAGATGGTTCACAGGATGATTCTGGGAATGAAGGGGTTAACATATGAGGAGCATTTGGCAGCTTTGGGCCTGTACTCTCTGGAATTTAGACGAATGCAGAGGGATCTTATTGAAACCTAATGAATGTTGAAAGGACTAGATAAGGTGGATGTGGAGAGGATGTTTCCTGTGGTGGGAGTACATAGAACTAGAGGGCACAGCCTCAAAATTGAGGGGCGACCCTTTAGAACAGAGGTAAGGAGGAATTTTTTTTAGGCAGAGAATAATAGATCTGTGGAATGTTCTGCCACACACTGCATGGAGGCCAAGGCCATGCATATCTTTAAGGCAGAAGTTGATCGTTTTCTGATCGGTCAGGTCATCAAAGGATATGGTGAGAAGGCAGGTGTATGGGGTTGAGTGGGATCCGGGATCAGCCATGAGTAGACTCCACAGGGCAAATGGCCTAATTCTGCTCCTATGTCTTATGGTCTTATGGAAAGATCATCACTTTGGGCATTATATCCAACTTTGCAGAGCAGTTCATAATATGGTAAACATGGAAGCTATTATATACAGAGTGCTAATGTGCATTGCAACATTTGGCTTAGTAATTATAAAACCTGTGCATTTTATTGTTTTTAACAGCATAGCCAAATTTACTTACAGTACATTTAAAAGGAAGTCACTGCAAAACAGTCTTGCTATCATTTTTATTCCTACACAAGATATAATTCACGATGATCTGCATCTGACATTTTGAATAGCACTGTGATTGAAGCAATTTCAGGAACTTGAACAGTCCAAATACATATTTTCATCAACTCAGTATTTTGTGAAGCGCAGGTAACAGGGAATGCATATCATCTTTTAAATGTTTTGTTCTGGCTATATCTGAGAAATCAGTAAACATGCTATGGTTTGGAATTTAGCAACCAGAAAACTTGGCACCATCGAGAGACGGTCACATCAGTCAGTCTCACATAAGTATCTGGATTATGGAAATTATTTTGCCTCTAGCTGGGTTAAGGTGTAATTTGAACATTTGTTATTATAAATACCGCAACATCTGTGGGCTCTTGTGTTGCAACTTGCCTTAACAAATGACAGAACGTTAAAGCTATCAACAAAACTTCCATTACTTAAGTAATCTACAGTAGCTTTCTCAGCCATGAACAATGCTGGTAAAGCAGTATACTGAAACTATATATGCATGGAGCCTACCAGTTCTCAGTTTCTCCATCTCATCAGTTCTCCGTTCCGGAATGTCTGACTTCTGAAATATGGCCTCCCCACTACTGTGGAAAATAGGGTCCTGACTTGCATTTCCTCCATTAACTGGACTACTTCTGTCACCAACCACATTCACGCCAAGACAAAAGCTTTCCATTGGTCCACATCTTTCATCCCATCAGTCTCAGCATTGAGCTCATCTTCTACAGATGCACAGCAGAGAGTATCCTGACTGGTTGCATTACAGCCTGGAATGGAACACCAATGCCCAAGAATGAAAAAGCCTACAAATAGTAGCAGATGCAGCCTAGTCTGTCACAGGAAAATCCTTCCCACCATTGAGCACGTCGAGAAGGTGTGCTGCCACAAGAAAGCAGCATCAATCATCAAGGACCCCACCATCTATGGCATTCTCTCTTCTCACTGTTGCCGTTGAGAAGAAGGCATTAGGTCCAACAGCACCAGGTTCAGAAACAGTTATTACCCTTCAACCATCAGGCTCCTGAACCAGCGTGGACACCATCACTCGCCTCAACACGGAACTGATTCCACAACCTATGGACTCACTTTCAAGAATCTACAACTCATTTTCTCAGAATTATTTATTTACTTACTTATTATTAATATTCTTTGCACAGTTTGTCTTCTTTTGCACACTGGTTGTTGTCAGCCTCTGTGTGACTTATTGTGTTTCTTTATTTTACTATGAATGCCTGCAAGAAAATGAATCTCTGAGTAGTATATAGTGACATATATGTACTCTGATAATAAATTTACTTTTAACTTTGAATTCTTAAGCACTTCAGACAGCTGCAACAGGTGTCAGTTACTATCTACATCTCCCTCACGGCCCCCTCCCCAACAATGCCTATCAGCTTTCTGGAGGACTTCTGTGACTCTCTGGTTCATTTCTCTCCTCCAACCCTTCATTACCCCAACACTTGCTCCTTCAACCACAGAAAGTGCAACACTTAACCTTTCACCTCCTTCCTCAGCACCACTGAGGGATCAAAATAGCTCTTCCGACCAAGTAAAGATTCACATGCACTTTCTCCATCCTTGTTTACAGCATTCACTGCAATCAATGTGACTTCCTCAACATCAATGAGAACTAGTTTAGACTAGGTGACATTTTGCACAATGGCCATTTCTACACTCCACTGCCAATGTGAGACCAGACAAATACTAGAACAGCAGCTCAATTTTTTTCTACAGACTATAAAATTGAATATTAGTTTTTAATAGTTATCGATAGAGAAATTGATACAGTGTACACATGCATTTGATTGACTGTAAATGAACAAAACCAGCACAGACACCTAGAGTAGATAATGGACTGCCTTCATACAATGCTATTGATGACTGGATCCTCCAAGTTTTCATTTGCATTGCAATATTCAAGATGATTGCCAATACCTTCAAATTCTTCACAGTTCCGAACTTGAAGTAGTGAATTAATTTCATTTTCACTCCGAGCTGTTTCTGGGATCTCCAAGCCTGAATGCTTGAAACCACAGTGAGCACACAGTTCTGAATTGTTTTACTGCTTATTTCTCGCCAATAATCAGTGACAAAAATCACTGCTTTTTGAACACACAACTGACACTATTTAAAAACTGTTTAATTTAAGCATGGTGTAGCATCTAACGGCCACATAAAGCCCCACCTTTCAATATCTGACTGGCCCAGGTTCACAAAAACTGTTACTGAGAACCAGCTTACCAAATGCCCATGACAACTTTCAATTAAGAGATTGTCAGTTCCCATAAAGGACATTAATGAATATCGCAATGTAATGACAACCCTGTTCTTGCTGCTTCTAGAGACCTTTTGCCTCTGACTCAACCACAGAACTGAAGCAATGCTGCTTCTTCCCAAAATCCAGTAAGAGAATGAGAGAAAGGGCAAAATGTGAAAAGAAGGATAAAAAAAATTGATACAGTGAAGGGAAAGGTTAGGAAGAAGGGAGACAGAAGGGAGAGACAAGAGAGAAATGATTACATTGTCAATGTGATTTAAGCACAAGGATATTATTTTTCCTACTGCCTTCATATCAGGCCAAAAGGGGGTAACAGCATTGGTTCAATGCAGTTCATTTAATATTGAACAAAAGAGAGAGCTATTTGGCCTAATGTTTTCCCCAAAGACTCTTCCATCAAGTAATCTCTACTGCATTAATGCACACTATGAATGCATTCTGGAGAGCCATGTTTCTGTACACATAATCAGAAGATGTGACCTGAAAATGTGAGGGACAGTGATCCAGTAATAATGCGAGATTGTGTCTGCCAGTGAGCTCAGACACTGATTCTCTTGGTTTCTGAAGCACCCAGCAGTAATTAGGCAACTTCTGTATGCTTCATGGGTACTTGCATCACTCCCACAGAAAGACAGTATCTGCTTACCACATGAAGCACAGGCACGCTGACCTGAGATGAAGAGGATCGAAATTGGAAACCCTCTTGTCAGAATCTTCTCAATTTCTACCCTGTCCATTGTTTTGCTGCATATACAAGACCATAAGATGTAGTAGCAAAATTAGGCCATTTGACCCATCGAGTTTGCTCCACCGCTTGATCGTGGGCATTTTATTTCCCCCGGCCAACCCCATTCTCCTATCTTCTCTCTACAACCATTGACACCCTTACAAATCAAGAACCTATCAATCTCTGCTTTGAAAATACCCAAAGCCCTGGCCTCCAGAGCAGTCTGTGGCGGGAACCAATGAGGCATATATGCACAGCCATGGAAAGAACATGAATACTCCACACAAGGCAGGACCAAACCCAGGTCCTTGGAGCACAGTGTGATTACACAGATCAATCTGCTACAGGAAAGGTTGCACTTAAACTAAAAAGTCAGTAAGTAAACATTAGAAATGAAAACAGAAACATGCAGCAGGCTAGGCAGCGTCTGTGCAGAGAGAAAGGGATTTATTATTTCATTTTAAAGACATATATCCAAAATAACTGGGTGTATGAAGCAATATATGTTAGTGTCATACCCAAAATGTGCTGAAAGGACCAAGTACTCTTTATCCCAAATAGATCTGATGTTCTTAGCAGTCCCGACTATTTTGTTATGGAGGGATGCCAATGTAAACCTACAACAACTCAATCTCTACTAGTGTTCTACAACTCTCAAACTCCTGCAGTAGAACCGTACCGGCTATCAGCAGCTTATACACCGCAATATTCACAAGCATACAACCAGTGAGTCAAGCAGCATTGTTGGAGGAAAGGAGATGTCAATGTTTTGAGTTGAAGTGCTGCACCAGGTCTAGAAGAGGAGAATAAGCTCTTCAACATCATCATGCCCTGAAGAGACTTCAGAGTAGAGTAGCACAATGGAGACACAAGAGATGCAGATGCTGGCATGTGGAACAACAAATACCCTGTGGAGGGACTCAGTCCTGATGCAGGGATTAAACCCAAAACCCCAACGGATCCCTTCCTCCTATAAAATGCTACTCACAATTCCAGCTGATTTTTTGTTGCTCCGGGTTTTAGCATTAGCAATCTCATTTAGCATAACAGATAACAGGGTTGAAGACTTGCTCTACACGTGAAGGCCAATATTTCATTCTCAAGGCCCATTTCTTTACTAATTTTTTTTAAATGGTCTGGTAACAGGGCCACCTGGCCCAAAAAGCCCGCATGACCCAATTACACTCATTTGACCTATTAACCCCCTAACAAATGCACGTCTGGAATGTGGGAGAAACCATAGCACCCAGTGAAAACCCACGATCATGGGGAGTACGTAAAAACTCCTTACAGGCAGCGGTGGGAATTGAACACAGGACGTTGGAACAGTAGCAGCTTTATGCAAACTGCTATGCTACCGTGCCAGCAGTGCATCTGGGGATCGTCAGCAACAGCACTGCCCAGGTATCAAAATACCTTGTTCATTGTTCATTAAAAAATACACAGTCAGAATTGGCCTTAAGTAGAGTCATTGGCTGTAACTGGCCAAAGAACGGCACATCAATGTTACGTTCCTCTTTCTGGAGATGAAACCAGAGTTACTGAGCATTTTTGGTATTTTCTCACTATTACTCAGATTCACAATTTTTATTTTCAGATGTTGAATTGGGTGGATTAGATTACAAACCACTGGCATGCAAGTCGCATGCACAACATACGACAGAAAGGCAACCTAACTTTCTGTGATAATGACTGAAGAGAAAGGTATTGACTTGGATACTGGGGAAACTTCCTGGCCTTCTTCAAATGTCACTTGATCTCTCAAACACACACTTGAAGGAGGCCTCAGTTTAACATAACATATAGCCTGAAGGATGACATTTCTATTAATGCACCAGTTCAATATGCCCAGTACCACCATTATTGGCAGGAACTCATCCAAATCCAGTAGCTAAACAAGCTTTCTTATTAGATCAAAATCCTCAGCACTACACTATGTGGCATGTTTGGTCAGTCAATTGTTTGAGACAACTACAACACCCTTCATTGAGGTAAAGTCCTCACAATGGTAACTAGTGCATTGAAATAACTCCTTACAAAAGTAAAGTTCTTCAGGAGTTTTGTAAACGTGTGACTTTGCTCCGGTCGCCACTTGTTTGAGAACATGGTGGCTTTCAGCCAGAACAAAACGGATTTATTTAGTTCTGATGCGGCTGACTTGCCGCTGGATTAGCAATAAATTCGTCAGTGCTCCATGATGCTCCACTGCACAAGCTGCCGTCTGCATTAATGCATTGTGCATTAACTGGCTCACATCCCTCCCTTCCACACTGGAATGAAAAGGTCTGTTTTCAGATGCTTGTCCTCCCCACCCTCAAGAAAGCAGAAGATCTTGCTTACAAAAATTTCAGTACCACAGATTTTCAAAAAAACTGAGTAAACTGAAGCAATTTAAAAAGGCCCCAACAAGAACTCTGCTGATTTCTCCTATAATAATAAGAATCCCAAGATATTTCAGCACGTCAACGGTTAATTTGGCATTCAGCTTTACAAAATTGGACTAAAATACACAAAAAAACACATTGTAGGTCAACGTGCACAGCAGGAGATTTTCAGCACCTAACTGAAATGTGTTCTGGCAGCAGTTTGAACCCATAGTACTGCATTGTTCACTGCTCTCGACTGGCCTTTGTGCTGAACTTGCTCCCTGCCACCTGGCACAAACCTCCAATTCCTAGATTTGACACAGGAAAGAAATAGCAAATACAATTAATGGAATTCTCTTTCTGGGATCTACTTCCATCAATCAATAGATCCTAGAAAAACTGCACTAATGGCTTATAACTAGCATCAGCATGTCTGTGCACGTGTGTGTGCGGTGTACATGCACGGTTTGTTTTGACAATAATTCTCTGAACTGCAGCTAATTTATTTTTAATTTGTTAACATTCAAGATGTTTGTGGAGTCTGAAACAAGAGCCCGCCTAAGCAGGAGGTCAAGTATTGTTCGGCAGAGAAGGAGGGACTGCGAGGGAAGCCTTGCCCCGTCCTGTCGTTGTCCTATGATCTGAACACACTAGTTATCATCCATTTAACATGACTTGAAAGGGTAAAATACAACTAGTACTTACAATCACAGCTTCTCCAGCATAGCAAACAGCCACTCACATCTGAACATCCAGGCTTATTTTACAGCGACCGCAAGGAAGGGACCCATACGATCAGAAGACCTCAACCTAACATGTCTCTTTCACAGCGGACAGCCACAATGCATTGCTTACCAAGAACTCCCACTGGTACGACTGTCACATCAATTTACATATCAATTGCAGCTTCATGAGAGCCCAACTCAATGAAGAGTGAAGGCTGCAAAAACAGCTTTAGCCAGTTAAGTCTACTCAAGATAACTTTCCAGCATCTGCGACTCGAGTGTGTGCACGCTGTGATGACGTTTATTTGAAACTCCAGCCAGCACCCATTTGCAATCTTTCAGCTTCTCATTAGTTAATCCAACGAAGCCTGAACCTGAGTAGGAAAAGTTTTAAAAGGGCCAGTTGCAAACAGAAAATCTGCAGATGCTGGAAACCCAAGCAACGTACACAAAGTGCTGGAGGAACGCAGCAGGCCAGACCGCATCTATGGAATAAACAGTACAGATGATGTTTTGGCCAAAACCCTTCAGCAGGAAGGGGCTGGGTTAAAGCTTAAAGTGTGGTTCATTCTGTCCTATTGGAACCAAGTGCTGCAGTACTGTCCACAGCTGAGGTGATACATTGTACATCACCTTTATTACTTCAGTTTGGCCCGAGCCATGTTCCCTCAAAACTGTGCGCGTGTGTGCGTGCACAGATTTTTCAACCAGTGCACAAAGGAAATTAATGTGCACACAAAAGGTTAGCTACCTAAAATAATGTAGTAATTATAAATATACTTATTGAAAATAATCTTTTAGCTAAATGTTTCTGTTAACTAGTTTGTCGGTTTTTCAAATACCACAATGCACATCACTAATTTACGTCACCTCACCTTTCCTGTTCTGGTTTGTACAGCTGCATCATGGCGGCAGCCATCTTTGGCGGACAGTGTTCATATCGTAAAGTTTACAAAGATTTGTTTCAAATCCTGTAGATAGCTTACTAAGTTTTAATTGAAAAAAATACTGATTCACTATGTCGGACTGAAAAGAAGTGAAGGGCGTGAAGCGCAAAGGAACTGCAAATTTGTTTGAATTCGAACGGCTTAACAAAATATTAGAAACTGCTACACCGAAAGCTCATGAGGTCATGAATGTTCAGCTACGAGAAACATTTATGTATGATTCGGAAACTGGAGTTACCTGTTTGTATTGTCCTGATGTGAAAGTTGCTGGAGAATTTGCTAGTGGAAAAAAGTGGGATGATATTTGGAAACTTGACTTTTTGATGCGTCAATTGGCAAGTAAATCCCATTTGGACGGTGTACAAAAGCTCAGGCAACAGAACCCGTCATTACCTGTTGCAGGAGCGCTACGCATGTTATGATTAAGTGCAGATGAGCAACAGCGAAAACGATCAACCCCAGAGGAGATCGAAGTCTAAAATGTCTAGAATATCATGATTTTCCAGCTGAAAATACTGTAATAGTTAGACAGCTTAATGATTTCAAATTTTCCACGCAAGAAAAAATTAAATCCAAACTGATTTCAAACTTTGCTCAAATGGTGGCATTTGTACTTCAAAATGAACAGTTTTGCGACCTTGCACAGTTGACGGACATTGGGGGGACCTTTCTTGTGTCTAGTGCGGACTGGGAGCGAGGTTTTAGCCTAATGAATCAACTCAAAACCAAGCTGAGAAACCATTTAGGTGAATGTCATTTGGATATGTTAATGAGAATCAAAAGCTATCAATTGGATGGAAGCTTTTAGTCCAGACAGAGTTTACAAAGAATGGGTAAATGCCAAAGACAGGAGAGAGAAAAAATAACTGAGTGACTTAAATATGTATGTTATTTTGATATCCTGTGCAGTTTTATGTCAAATATTTTGTAAACCTACATAAACTATGCCATGGGCATTCAGTGCGCACATACCTTTGTCACAGAAAAAAGATTGCACAACATAAGATTTTTGTGCACACTGACTACTAAAAATTAGAGGGAACATTGCCCCCGAGTCTCCTTTCATCTTGAATGCAGATTTCTGATTATAAAACCATCTTAGCCTTCAAGCTCTTTGTGGTTTCTCTCATTAGGGCTCAGACGATGCTACCCGATCTGCTGATCGGTGATTTTGATCACTATTTCTAGTATCTTTGAGAGCTTGGGTACAGTCTGGATATCTATCACAGTTTGTAACTCAGGTGTAATGGCCACCACTTATGGAGAAGTTGAATGATACCAAAGTAATTAAATACTACCACAGCAGCTGTGAAATTTTAAGTTACGTCATTTCAAATCCTCCATTCATGCCACGGTGGACACTCAGTAACACGCTCACTGACAGAACTGCTCTACAACAGATACTATAGCATCTATCATGCACCTAACCCAGACATACCTAGAAAACAAGGACACTGAATTCTGTTCCTGGACTTCAGTTCAGCATTTACCACAATTGTCCTGCAGACCATGGTGAGCAAACTCCTACTCCTCGGTCTAAATACACCACCGTGCAACTGGGTGTTGGACTTCCCAACCAACAGACCTCAGATGGTTGGGATGCACAGACACTCCTCCCTCCACACTGTACTCAACATGGGGCCCACCACTGTACACTGCTCACACGTGACTGCACGGCTGATCACATCGTCAAGTTCGCTGATCAACAGCAACGATGGGACAACCCAGAGAGAGGCGGTGGAAGAGCTTGAGGCCTGGTGCCAGGCAAATAACTTCTCCCTCAATATCAACAAGACAAAGGAGATGGTTACAGACTTCAGGATAATCCACACACATACCCCTTCACATCGGTGGCACAGCAGTGGAAGCTGCCAGCAGTTTCAAACTCCTGTGAGTACACATCTCACACAATCTCTTGTAGGCCCAGAACACATCCTCCACTGTCAAGAAAGCTCCTCACTGCCTCTTTCTGAGGAGGTTGGAGTGAGCTGGATTATGCACATTAATACTCACGACTTTCGACAGATGCACAGTAGAGAGCACCCTAACATGCTCTCTGGTGGACAGGGAACTGGCCAATGCACCTATCTATCCACAATCAAGGACTTATATACGAAAAGGTGCCGGAAAGCAGGCAGCAATATCTTGAAGGATCCTACTCACCCTGCTTAAGAACTGTTTGTCCCACTCCCATCAGGGAAGAGGCTGTGTAGTATCCACACCAGGACCACTATACTCAAAAGCAGTTACTTCCCCCAAAGTGTCAGGCCGATCAACACCTCCACCCATTAACCCACCCATCACCCACATCAGCCCCTCAGCACCTGTCGTCTCCCTCCCACCCCCACATTACAGGACCTATTATATTTTATGCTTATTGCTTTTTTAAATGCTACACTGGATCCAGAAAAACAACCATTTTGTTCTCCTTTACACTCATGCACCGAAGATTGACAAACACAATCTCAAACCTTGAATCTTCTGGTTCAGGGGAGCACACTGGCCAAGGAGTTCTTTGGCATCAAGGCCCAACTGCCACTCTTCTGTTGAGCATTGGAGGCCCAAAATATCAGGTGCACTGCTGTAGGCCTTGCCCATTCATGCTGTACCTTTTGCACATATGGTGCACTGAAAGAGGGAAGTGTAAAAGCAAGGGGAAAAATAAAGAAATAGTTGCCTGGAAGGAGAATCAAGCTCATCTGTGGGGAGAGGAGGTTAGTGTGATTGGCAACTGTCAGGTTGGTGATATGGATGAGGTTTGTGGAGGGTTGAGAGCAGTAGTTGCTAAGGGTAAATAATGGCGGAAGGGTAAACAGGTTAAAGGAGAAATTATCTCAGCCACATTCCTAGTACTGGGCTCAGCAGCCTACAAACATGCCGTAGCACATTCACAAGGATCTTCATGGATTAACAAGGCAGGAATGCAGGATGTGAAAGAATGTCACAGACATCACAAAACTTGCAATAATTTCTTCTTTACAATTCATCATCTTTTATTAAATTGGAATTGTATCACATAGTATACAATTACATTTTCCTGTCCTGGTGCAGCACAACTTTCATCGTGGGGTTCCCACTAAGGTGTGCACACACAAAGGGATGAAAACTGCACACAAATAGTTATCACCCCCTACCTCGTTGTCATGTTGAGTATGTTTCACGATTGTGCACAATCACATTTCCTTTTCTGGTTTCTGATGAGGACAGTGTTGACAATGTGGAGTTTGCGATGATTTGTCTGCAGATTTTAGAACTGGCTTATTTATACTTCTTTTATTGAAGAAATTATTGATTCACTGTTGAATTCCTAAGAAGCAAAAGGCATGAAACACAAAAGAACTGCTAGTTCATTTAAAGTGGAATGGCTTAATTAAACAGTAGAATCTGCTACACCAAAAGCTCATGAGGTCAGCAATGTGCAGCTACAAGAAATATTTATGTACAATAACTTGCGTGTATTGTCATGATGCAAAAGTTGCTGGAGCCTTTGCAAGTGGGAAGAAGTGGAGTGATATTTTGAAGCTTGACTTTTTAAAGTGTCATTTAGCAAGCAAAGCACATATGGACAATGTGCAATAGCTCCCGCGAGAAAATCCTTCATTACCCACTACTGGCCTGCTATGTACGTTTTGTGAGAGTGCAGAAAAACGAGAACGAAAACGATCAAACTCGATATATAAAATTCAGTGTGCACATGTTGTTATCACCAGGCAAAAAACTGCACAGCACAGGATTTTTGCACACCCTGGTCATTACAAATTAGAGGGAACATTGGTGGAGGTCCAGATAATACTCTCTCAAACTCACATGGCTTCACATAGAACAGGAATGAACTATCCCTACCACAAAATAAAGGGTTTTCAACAATCACCTCAAAGACAAAATGATGGATTGCAAATCAAAATACTCAGATGTCAGAAAAATGAAATTTAAAATTAAAATCTACTGGAAATACTCATAAGTTCAAAATTAATGAATACCTAGTAATTTTCCTTTGAAGATGTTAGATAACAATTCAGTTTATCCTATTTGTACTTCCCCTAAATGAGTCTCTAGTTGTTACTTTCCCCATTACTATCTTCTAGCATTGTTGCAGATGTAATTTCACTTGCTTTCCACCTTCTCACAAGCTTTCACTTTACTTCTCTCTTCCCTACTTCGTGTTCACTGCATTTTAAAACCTCTTTATCCATAACCTTTCCCAGTACTGATGGGAAGAACAATGACAAGAAATCTCAGCCCATATTACACGTCTTTTCTTGGAGGCTCCGTAGAAAATAATGGTTCTCTTCCCTGGTCGGCTCTATTTTCTTCCCTGTAGACCTGTGCATTGCAATGTGCGTGTCAGAAACAAGCCAGCAATCAGACCATACAGTAGCTGAATTTACTCTTCCACTGGATTTGCCATTAGCTGATAACTGGAGCATAACCAGCCCCAGTGGAAGTTTAAAGATAAAAGTAAATTTATTAACAAAGTACATAGATGTCCCCATAGATTTCTTGCAGGCATTTGCAGTAAATAGAAGAAACACAATAGAATCAATGAAAGACCTCATCCAACAGGACTGACAAACAACCAATGTCTAAAAGACAAGAAACCATGAAAATACAAAATGGTGGGGAGGGAGGGGTGGATGGATGAGCTGGCAAGTAATAAGTAATTAGAACATGAGATAAAGAGTCCTTGAAAGTGAGTGCACAGGATCTGGGAACAGTTCAGTGGTGGGGAGAGTGAAAATGAGTGAAGTTATCCCTACTGGTTGGTTGAGGGGTATTAACTGTTCCTGAACCTGGTGGTGTGGGATCCTGAGGTTCCTGTGCCCCTTTCCTGGTGGCAGCAGTGAGAATAGAGCATGGCCTGGATGGTGGGGGTCCTTGACAACAGATGCTGCGTTCCTGTGACAAAGTCCTGTGTTGACGTGCTCAATGGTGACGAATGCTTTACCCATGTTGGACTGAGCCATATCCATTACTCTTTGAAGGATTTTCCATTCCAAGGACATTGGTATTTCCATACTAGAACAAATGCAACCATAATGCAGTTAATATACTCTCCACCACATACCTATAGAGGTTTGTCAAAGTTTTAGATGACATGCCATATATCTTTACAAACTCTGAGGTAAGCTGCCGTGCTTTCTTCATTATGACACTTGCATGCTGGATCCAGGTCAAATCTTCTGTAATAACACTGAGCACTTTAAAACTGCTGACCCTTTCCACCTCTGGACTCCCAATACGGACTGGCTCATGGTCTCCAGTTCCCTCCTCCTGATGTCAATTGGTCTTGCTGACATTGAGTGAGAGGTTGTTGCTGTGGCACCGCTCAGCCAGATTATCAGTCTCCCTCCCATATGCTGATTTGTCACCACATCTGATTCACCCAAAAACAGTGGTGTCATCAGTCAACTAAATATGGTATTGGAATAGTGCTTAGCCTCACAGTCATATGCATAATGTAAGTAAAGCAGACAGCCTTGTTGGTGTACCTGTGCTGATGGAGATTGTGGAGGAAATGCTGTTGCCAATCCAAACTGACTGGGTTCAGCAAGTGAGGAAAAAGAGGATATAATTACACAAGAAGGTATTCAGGCCAATGTTGTGAAGTTTATTGATTAGCTTTGAGGGATGATAGTATTGAAGGCCAAGTTGTAGTCATTGGAGAGCTTCCTAGTGTATCCGCCTTCACAGTCCCAATGTTCCAGGGTTGAGTGAAGAGCCAATGAAATGGCATCTGCTGTTGGCCTGTTGTGACGGTAGGCAAATTGGAGAAGATCCAAGTCACTCCAATCCAAGGCTGGAGACACTCCATTGCTTCACATTAAGCGAAGTTGACATACCCCCATTCATTCGAAAGGGATTACTGACTTTGACTGGAAAGGCAAGCTACTTCCTTCATTTGCTTATATTTTTAATTAGTTCTAATGCTCCACAATAATTTAACAAAACTTATTCTGTTGCCATTTAGCTTTTTAAATAGTTTAAAAAATAATTTTCATTTATTTATATACTTGTGAACTGCTTCCTGTAGTGTATTTAATATTATTGTATATATTGTTTGATTAAGCATTCCTTGTTGTTTGCATAATTCATTATGGATTATATGTAAAAAGTAGGTGAATGGCATGTATTATATGTGTGCATCTCATGAAAAGAAAAGAAAATTAAGCACACAAGAATCCCTGGCTCCTGTATTTTTCTTTCAATTAACTTCTGGAGTTTCAAAACATAAATTTCCAAACGTCTGATTATCAGAACTGTCAAGAGTCCATCACTGGTGAGGATAATTACTTTAATTATAGTTATTTCAAGATGCAAAAAGTCTGGCAGTGGTATCTCTTGAAAGAGCTTTATGCTATCGAATTTCATTCACAACAGTTTCAGCAACCCTGTTGATAGTTCATCCTTTACTGCCCCTTCCCTCTATTCACTTCGAAGATATTTGTTGTTGGGGAGCACAGACTGATTGGTGTAGTTTTACTCCAGAACCATTTGTTTTTCTTTTTCAATCTTTTTATTATTATTCTTATTATTAATATCAACAAAATAAAATTGATACATAGATAATGGGATTACAAACATACACATTATTCTCACATTGAGAAGTGTGAGGTTCTACATTTTGGCAGGAATAATCCAAATAGAACATACAGGGTAAATGGTAGGGCATTGAGGAATGCAGTGGAACAGAGAGATCTAGGAATAACAGTGCATAGTTCCCTGAAGGTGGAGTCTCATGTAGATAGGGTGGTGAAGAAGGCTTTTGGAACACTGGCCTTTATAAATCAAAGCATTGAGTACAGAAGTTGGGATGTAATGTTAAAATTGTACAAGGCATTGGTAAGGCCAAATTTGGAATATTGTGTACAGTTCTGGTCACCGAATTATGGGAAAGATATCAATAAATTAGAGAGAGTGCAGAGACGATTTACTAGGATGTTACCTGGGTTTCAGCACTTAAGTTACAGAGAAAGGTTGAACAAGTTAGGTTTCTATTCATTGGAGCATAGAAGGTTGAGGGGGGATTTGATCAAGGTATTTAAAATTTTGAGAGGGATAGATAGAGTTGACGTGAATAGGCTGTTTCCATTGAGAGTAGGGGAGATTCAAACAAGAGGACATGATTTGAGAGTTAGGGGGCAGAAGTTTAAGGGAAACATGAGGGGGTATTTCTTTACTCAGAGAGTGATAGCTGTGTGGAATGAGCTTCCTTTTTTTTTTAATAATTTTTTATTGCATTTTTAAATGATTACAAAGTATGAAAAAACAATGTATATAACCCATACCCCCTCCCCTTAACCCCTCCCCCCTAACTGCCCCATAGAAAAAAAAAAGAAAGAAAGAAAGAAAGAAAGAAAGAAAGAATGCCTGGTGGTTGGAAGATCTCCACATGCTCCATGGAGTTCGTAATAATTTTAATATGTATATTTATTTCTATCCCCTAATAACCAATTGTTTCATCTTAAAAGCATCTATATATTTAATCCTGTCTTTTGTAAATAAGGGCTCCAAATTTTCAAAAATGTTTCATATTTATCTCTTAAATTATAAGTAATTTTTTCTAATGGAATACAACCATAGATTTCTTTCTTCCAAGAATCTATACTTAAATATGTATCCGATTTCCAAGTAACTGCAATAGCTTTTTTGGCTACTGCCAGTGCAATTTTTATAAATTCTTTCTGATACTTATTTAGTTTGAGTTTTGGTTTTATCCCTTCAATATCACCTAGTAAAAATAATATTGGATTATGAGGAAATTGTGTTCCTGTAATTTGTTCCAGTAAAAGTCTTAAATTTGTCCAAAATGGTTGAATTTTAGAGCAAGACCATGTCGAATGTAAAAAAGTACCAGTTTCCTGGTTACATCGGAAACACTGATCCGATAAATTTGGATTAAATTTTTTTAATTCAAAATAGACTTATTCCTTTTACAATGGACAATCAACTTTTATATAATTGGATTCAAAATGGGATTAGATATATAGGGAATTGTTTTGAAGGAGGTATATTAATGTCATTTGAACAATTAAAGAATAAATATAAAATATCAAACAACACTTTATTTTGTTACTTTCAATTAAGGGCTTATTTAAGAGAAAAATTAGGTCAAACAATGTTATTGCCGAAATCTAATGAAATAGAAATTTTAATTCAAAAAGGAAATATCAAAAAATTTATATCTTGCATGTATAATTTGATTCAAAGACAGGTAATTAAGCAAGGAGTCCATAAGTCAAGACAAAAATGGGAAAGTGATTTGAATATTAAAATTGAAGAAACAAATTGGTCAAGACTATGTCTTGACAGTATGACAAATACAATAAATGTTCGGTTAAGATTAGTGCAGTATAATTTTCTACATCAATTATATATTACACCACAAAAAATAAAAAAATTTAATGGAATGAGCTTCCTGTAGAAGTAGTAGAGGCCAGTTCAGTTGTGTCATTTAAGGTAAAATTGGATAGGTATATGGTTATGGGCTGAGTGCGGGTAGGTGGGACTAGGTGAGATTAAGAGTTCGGCATGGACTAGGAGGGCCAAGATGGCCTGTTTCCGTGCTGTGATTGTTATATGGTTACAACTGAACATGAAAGAATACATAAGCAATAGTTACAGTATAACTAATTATTCCCAAATCATGGACGATGCAAGTAACAAATAAACAAGGCAAACCTAGGTATATCATAATATATATTTTAAAAAAAAACAGAAAAAAGAAAAGCAAAAAAAATTATGCAAAAAAAACTAATCTAGTAACTAATAAGGGAAAAAAACAGAAAAGAAAAAAGAAAAAAAGAAAAAATGGGGAAAAAAGGGCTGTTTATAATATCTCACAAAAATACAAAATCATCAGTGTTGTCAACTCCGATCCTCTCAACATATATAAAATCAAAACTGGAAAAACAAATAGGCTTGGAACAGGGTCATATTATATCATATGAAAATATTGAATAAATGATCTCCATATCTTTTCAAATTTAATAGAAGTATCAAATACACTTCTAATTTTTTCTAAATTTAGACATAACATAGTTTGAGAAAATTAATGAAATACAGTAGGATTAATTTCTTTCCAATTCAACAAAATAGATCTTCTAGCCATTAATGTAAGAAATGCAATCATTCGACAAGCAGAAGAGGATAAATGGAGTGAGTCCATCATTGGTAAACCAAAAATTGCAGTGACAGGATGAGGTTGTAAATCAATGTTCAATACTGTAGAAATAATATCAAAAATGTCTTTCCAATACTTTTTCAAAAGCGGACACGACCAGAACATATGAGTTAAAGACGCTATCTCAGAATGACATCTGTCACTAATAGGATTTATATAGGAATAAAAATAAGCCAATTTATCCTTGGACGTATGAGCCCTATGCACAACCTTAAACTGTATTAATGAATGTTTAGCACATATAGATGATGTATTAATTAATTGAAGAATTTTATCCCAATTCTCAATAGGGATAGTAAGGTTAAGTTCTCTTTCCCAATCATTTTTAATCTTATAGAAGGGCTCTGAATGTAACTTCATAATTATATTGTAAAGTTTTGATATTAGCCCTTTCTGAGAAGGATTTAGTTCAAACAAATTCTCCAAAATACCTGAAGACACAAAATTTGGAAAAGTAGGAAGTACAGTATTTAAGAAATTCCTAATCTGTAAATATCTAAAAAAAAATGAAATCTAGGCAAATTATATTTATTAGATAATTATTCAAAAGAAATAAAACAATTATCCAAAAATAAATAGGAAAATCGTAGTAATCCTTTAGTCTTTCAAGCTGAATAAGCTTGGTCTATAATAGAAGGATAAAAAAAGCAATTGGATACAATAGGAATATTTAAAACAAACTGAGTCAACCCAAAAAATTTCCGAAATTGAAACCATATACGTAAAGTATGTTTAACTATCGGATTGTCAATTCTTTTCGGCAATTTAGAAAGAGCAAAGGGAAGAGAAGACCCTAAAATAGAACCCAATGAAAATCCTTGTACATAATTAATTTCCAGGTTCACCCAATGAGGGCTAAAAGATAAATCCCAATCCTTTAACCAACATATCAAATATCGGATATTAACTGCCCAATAATAAAATCTAAAATTAGGCAATGCCAATCCACCTTCCTTCCTCGTCTTCTGTAAATATATTTTACCTAATCTAGGATTTTTATTCTGCCATTTATATGAGGAAATTTTTGAATCAACATTAGCAAAAAAAGATTTCGAAATAAAAATTGGTACCGCTTGAAATATATATAAAAACTTGGATAAAATAACCATCTTAATAGCATTAATCTGACCTATCAGAGATAAAGATACTGGTGACCATTTAGTAAACAAACATTTAATCTGATCGATTAGGGGTAAAAAATTAACCTTAAATAAGTCCTTATAGTTTTTTGTGATTTTAATCCCTAAGTAAATAAAAGAGTTATTAACTAATTTAAACGGTAAATTTCCATAAATTGGAAACTGTCTATTTAAAGGAAACAATTCACTCTTATTAAGATTTAATTTATACCTGGAAAAATTACTAAATTGAGCCAAAATTGATAAAACTGCAGGAATGGATTTCTCAGGATCAGAAATAAATAATAATAAGCTATCATTATATGCAGATGATTTATGTATATCCATCTCACGATTAATGCCAAAAATGTTCTGTGATTCTCTGATAGCAATTGCCAAGGGTTCTAAAGCAATATCAAATAATAATGGACTGAGAGGGCAGCCTTTTCTAGTACCCCGAAATAAACGAAAAAAGGGAGATCTTTGATTGTTAGTAAGCACCAAGGCTACTGGAGTATGATATATCCGTTTAATCCAGGAAATGAATGTCGGACTAAAATTAAACTCCTCAAGCACAGTAAATAAGTATGGCCATTCAACTCTATCAAATGCTTTCTCTGCATCTAATGAAATGACACATTCTGAAGTGCTATGTGAAGGAGTATAAACAATATTCAATAATCTCCTAACATTGAAAAAAGAATAGCGATTTTCAATAAAACCAGTTTGATCTTCCGAAATAATTTGGGGTAATAACTTCTCTAGCCTGGATGCCAGTAACTTGGAAAAGATCTTGTAATCTACATTCAATAAGGATATTGGTCTATAGGATGCACAGTCAGTAGGGTCTTTATCTTTCTTCAATATTAAAGAAATGGAAGCTCTATAAAAAGATTGTGGCAGATTACCCAATCTAAATGCTTCTTCAAAAACCCTGCATAATCAAGAAGAAAGGGTAGCGGAAAAACGTTTTAAAAATTCTATTGTATACCCATCTGGACCTGGTGCTTTCCCAGAATTCATAGAGGAAATAACCCCTTTAATTTCTGCATCCGTAATAGGAGTTTCTAATATTGAAAGATCATCTGATGATAATTTTGGAAAATTCAATTTCCCAAGAAAATCACACATGGTATTATAATCATGAGGGAATTCAGAATGATACAAAGAGGTATAAAAATCTTGAAATGATTTGTTTATCTCATCATGGTTAACTGTCAGATCCCCATTCTGCTGACAAATCTTAGTAATTTGATGTTTAACCAAAGCATTCTTCAATTGACTAGCTAACTGTTTACCCGATTTATCACTATGTATATAAAAATCAGATCTGGTTTTCATTAATTGATTTTCAATCAAAGAAGTAAGTAATAAACTATTTTCCATTTGAAGTTCAACCCTTTGTTTGTAAAGCTCCTTACTAGGAGTAGTCGAATATTTCTTGTCAATCTCTTTAATTTTATCAATCAATAAAAGAGTTTCCTTCTTAATGTGTTTTCTCAGACCAACGGAGTAGGAGATAATCTGTCCACGTATATATGCTTTAAAAGTGTCCCAAAGTGTTCCACAAGAAATATCATCCGTGGAATTAGTTGAAAAGAAGAAATCGATCTGTTCCTTCATAAATTTAATAAAATCCGGATCTTGCAGTAAGGTAAAATCAAATCGCCATTGTCTAGCATTTGAAGCTGTATCCGTAAATGTAATAGAAAGTTTTAATGGAGCATGGTCAGAGATGACTATAATATCATAATTACAACCAATTAATGATGGAATAAAACAAGAGTCAATAAAAAAAATAATAAATTCTCGAGTAGGAATGATAAACATGTGAGAAAAATGAAAACTCTTTGTCCTTAGAATGCCGAAGTCTCCAAATATCAAAAATTTCATTATCAGTCAAAAAAGAGTTAATATGTGGCTGACTTATTAGGTAAAGTCTGAGTAGATATAGATTTGTCCAAAAAAGGATTTAAACAACAATTAAAGTCACCACCCATTATTAACTTATATTCATTTAGATTAGGTAGAGAAGTAAATAAGGACTAAAAAATCGGGATAATCCACATTTGGAGCATAAACATTAACCATAGCAACCTTCTTGTTAAAAAGCCAGTGATTAACAAAAATCTACCATTCGGATCTGAAAAGATATCATGCTGGACAAATGCAATAGAGGAGTCAATAAAAATTGAAACTCCCTTTACTTTAGCATTTGAATTCGAATGGTACTGTTGACCCCTCCAAAACCTAAAAAAGTGATAATTATCCTCTTTCCTCACGAGTTTCTTGTACAAAAATAATATGCACATTAAGTCTTTGGAATATTTTGAAAATCTTTTTCCGCTTAATCGGATGGTTTAAGCCATTAGTATTCCAAGAGACAAAATTAATGGTCTGAGCCATATTTCTGAAATCAACCCTTTGTTATATAAAGGGTTAACCAAATTATGAACTCATGCACCCGGAAGAGGAACAAAAATAAGGGGTGGACCCAGAAGTGACAACATCACAGACATTTTAGTAGTTTAAAATCAGCCTAAATGAAGAAACTAAAAAAAACTGACGTAAAGAACATAAGATTTAGAAAAACATCCCGCACCCTCCACCCAGGAAAAGGCTGGGAAAAAGGAGAGATGAAACTAAATCTACCCCCATATCAGCAGGGCAACTCCGTATATAAAAGTTAAAAAAGATCCACCCAAACTCTAAAGAAATAATAATCACTATACTAAAACCAAACTTCTTAATATAATTGGTAGTAAAAAAACCAAAACGAATATAATCACCAGTAACTTATAAATCGGGTTAAAACCCAAAGAAACCAAAAAAAAATTTAAACTGTGATAAGAAATGCATTATAGGAAGAAGATGAGAGAAAATAAATGGCGAAATCAAAAAAAAAATATTTTAGAGAAGAAACCGCCATCTTAGTAAAAAAAAATTCTCCTTCGAAGGATTAATAAAAATGACCAAAGCTAAAGTACAGTGATTGAAGTAAAATAAAAAGATTAGTACATCAAAAAAAACTTTAACTAGAGTATAAAATATAGAGTAAACATACACCAATAGCCAGAAACAAAATCTGGTTTTGGAAACAAAAACCATCTTGCAACGATCAAAATCACTCATTTATTAGAGATGAGAATCCGTCGCAGTAGGGAAGTTCTCATTCAAAAAGCTTCTTGCTTCAGATGTAGAAATGAAAACACGCCGTGGTGCGTGTTACTCCAAGAAAGTAGCAAGAATCTTTTGGTGTAGGTAAAAGTAAGTTAAATAAGGTTGATCAAAGGTTAAAAATAGTAAAGGTTATGGAGTGAATCTGAAACAATGCTCACTCCATGAACGTCTCCTGCTGACCCCCAGAACCATTTACACAAACATCTGAACTCAGTGACTTAACAATAACTTCCAAAAAAGATATCAAACAACCAAAAAAAAGTCAGCATTGCAAAAATAGAATCTCCCTGAAGAGATACAGTCGGCCCTCCTTATCCGCAAGGGATTGGTTCCGGGACCCCTTGCGGATACCAAAATTCACGGATGCTCAAGTCCCTTATTCAACCTGTCTCAATGCAGTGGACATTAGGACCCAGTGGCAGAAATCTGAATCTGCAGTGTTTCTGTTCATGAAAATAATCACAATAACGATTGAAAAAATGTGGAAATAATAAAGCCATCAGAAAGAGGTGAAACACTATTGGTCATTGGAAAAGTGTTAGGCTATGTCGGTCAAAGATCAGAACAATCTTAAAGGATAAAGTGAGAAAGGCTGTGCCCCGATGAAAGCTACAATTATTACTAAGCAACACAGTAGTTTAAGTATTGGGTTTTGGGATTTTGATCCTCACATCAACCCGGCACAGTGGAGAGTGCACTCAATAACGATCTGTCACCAGATCGATCTCAGAAACTTCCCAAGCCCAGCGCTGAAACATACGTTCTTAAGTGTTTTATATGCATAAAAAGGTAAAATATATACTATATACGAATGCAAACGTTTGACTGACGCTAAATACCAGATATACCTGTCCTGACTTAATAAGAGAACTTAAGATTTTTTTCGATTCCAATCCACGATAACCCACGCACATCCTCCTCTATACTATCTCTAAATCATCTCTAGATTACTTATAATACCTAATATAATGTAAATGCTATGTAAAATGGTTGTTATACTGCATTGTTTAGGGAATGACAACAAGAAAAAAAATCTGTACATGCTCGAACAGCAAGTGCTGGAAGAGCACTTCCGGGTTTTCGCAATTCGTGGTTGGTTGAATTCGCGGAAAAGGAGGGCCGACTGTATAGCCAGTTCAGTAAGAACAAATTCTTCTTCACTGAAATTTTCCAGTCTACTTATTAATTCTATGATTTCATCGGATAAGTGAGAAAAGCAAACTGCTAGATTATAGCCTTAATCTGACAAAAATACTAATTTCTGCTTACAGAATTAATAATGACCAATTCTTTTATCCATTGTCTCAAAACTTTATAACTGATGTGTAAGGCGCTCCCATATTCATAATAATGCAGTAATGTTTTACTGGATGTGTTAAATCTACACTAGCTGTTGGCAGAGCAACATTATTGCACTAAAGCCTACATGACCACCGAATACACTTAAAATCTCAATGGTTGCGACACACCTAGGGTCAGAGAGAGGCTGGAGGTGCTGTATCAATGCAAATCGCCTAGGGTTACAAGACACAAGAGCTAGACAAGTCACAGAGTCCATAAGCCTGTTCAAGAAGTCATAGCTTATCTAGCCGTAGTTCACTTCACTTCACTTTCCTGCCTGTTCTCCATAACTCTCAACTACTAAAGAGCCCAAAAATATGTCTATCTCAAATTTTGAATACATGTCAGCAACTCTACCTCCAACACATTCTGGAGAACCAAATTCCAAACGTTTACAGTTCTCAGAGAACAAACTTCTTATCTTAATCTGAACTAGCTGATCCTTCATTTAAAATGAAACCATAGCTGCTACTTCAGGAATCCCCCACAAGGGGAACAAAATATCATCTCCTATTAAGTAGCTCAAAAATGCTAGAATAAACATTAAAATTGTGAAACAAAAAAAAACACTCAATTCATTGATCTGAGGCAAACTTTGGGCTTTCCAAACACAGGCGGATAAACACAGCAGCCACTTAATTTGTGTGAAGCTGCCATGCCCAAAACGTGACAACTCACCTAATATAATGAAATTTATTCTGCATTTCTCTTGTGTCCGTAACCATACATTAAGTGATAATTATACTCCATGAAATCACTGGCAGTTGCCTCCTTTTGCGGTTCTCTTTTTATCTTTAATAAAATGTGAAAAAGCAGACTACACTCTCTCCGGCACTTCCCCCACATGGTGCAGACCCTCAGAGCCTGAATGGTAAGTACTTGCAAGGTATTCAATCAAGCATCAAATCGAATCAATTTCTCACATGGTGATAATATATCTAACGAAGCATTGCTTCAATCTCCCCCACCCCAACACACACAAAAAAACAGAAATTGTACTGTCATTTCACTCAGATCAGTTTACCATGCACAGAGTAGGCAGCAACACCAGCATTTGTCACTGTGTTTCATGGAGCACCCGTCAGGACATGAAATGACCCTCACCTAGGCCATCAGACAAAGCAGAGTGTCACTGGGGTGTGGAGGCATGGAAGAATGGGCCGGCTCCTTCACCACAGCGTGGTATAGCAGAGGTGACTGAAGAAAATCCATAGATCACAGTTACCTATCCTTTTGACTGACAATCGTAACAGCAGGCTTTTCTCACAGATTTAAAACAAACTTAGCATCACTGATGCTTGCCAATTGCCCACACTAGTATGTAGTTATAACAGAAATCCATTCACTGTAAGAACGGTTATGTTTATGGAGAGGTGCAATAGTTAAAGGAAAGTTCAACCTAGTTTTACATTTTACTAACTAGAAACAATAGGTTGATTAAATAAGTCACCTAAAGCAAAATCAGGAAGCAATACAGAAACTTGTAAGTACACAGACTGGGCTATGGGACATAGTTACAATTATTACCTTGAATCTACAGAGAGAATTACTCCATGCTGAAAGATTTTGTTTCCATCTAGGTCTTACGTAACAGCAAGAAATCTACGGCATTATTTACTTCTGTGCCCACACTACTAGGAAATCCTCCCTCTTATATCTCAGACAAAAAGCAATAGGTCTATTAAGGGGGGACTGGGTTTAAAAATCTTTGAGGATTGAGCTTCATTCAGGTGGTTAGACTTCTCACCAAGCTAGGGGTCTGCCGATTGAGTTAAAATGAGGCTTTGAGCGAGCTGTGTGTTGTCTGTACATACATTCACTCCCATGTAAGCCCTTCACCCTTGCAGGCTGGAGGCAATTAGAAGCTCTCTGGTGTTTCAACCCTGTGCATCCTCTTCACAAAACCCAGAAGAATACCTTGACCATTCCTAACAAATTTCCATCCTTGTTTTATCCTGCTTTGTGGAACTGTAGACTTCCAACAATGTTATGTTGTTTAGTAGTCATCAATGTGGGTTTGGAAGGTCACCCTGTTCTGGACAATACAGACTCCCCTGAGACTCAGCTGTTTCCAAAAGTGACAAAAGTGCTGCAGGGTGGATTAGCATCAAAAGCAAAGCCTCCAGTCACATTCATAGCTTTAAAATCACTGGCTGTTCTCATCTCGGCAAATGGTACCCAAATCTGATTTCACAACCTGCTGATTTTACTTCCAGTCATAAGGTACTGTATCACCTGCAAGCCTAATAGAATTAAGTGCTTATTATACATATTCCGTAACATCCAAAGAAGGGGTGGTGTGTACATTGGAAATTCTTTTATTATATTTTTATTTTTATTAGTTTTTCAAAACATTTTACAAATTAAAAACCCCAAATCCCAATGAGGAACATTAAAACAGTGCAAAAATAAGCATACCATAACAATATGCTACAAAGGAAGAGAATTTAGCAAAAAAAAAAGTACCTGAATTAAAGACAAATAAGCTTAGTGTCCTCCCCAAGCCCCACAACACAAGAAAAATCAACAGCAACTCCAGACCAACCACAACACAATATAGAGAGAATAAGTCAGGACAGCCAAGCTCCCAGACTGTGAATACACTCAGCAACAGAGGGTAATAATGCCTTCTACCAGAAAAAAAAGGAGCTGAAAGCAAGGGACCGAAAAGAAAAAAAAAACCCTAGTCAAGAGGAAGGTTATGAAAGTACTCGATAAAAGGTCCCCAGATCTTATGGAACTTTAGATCCGAATTGAGAACTGAATAATGAATTTTTTCGAGGTCCAGACAGGCCATGATGTCGTTAAGCCATTGAGCATGAGTGGGTGGGGCAACATCTCTCCATCTGAGGAGGATCAAGCGTCTAGCCAGGAGAGAGGCAAAGGATAACATTTGGTCGGACCCAGACATAAATCTGTCTCGCCCCAAAAACCAAACAGAGCAATTAAGGCATTTGGCTCTAGGTGCTGATTCAGAATACACAATAACGTAGTGAAGACATCTTTCCAGAATTTCTCCAAACTAGGACAGAACCAGTACATATGGATGAGAGAGGCCACGCCCCTCTTGCATTTATCACAGAGCGGACTAACGTTAGGGTAGAATTGAGATAGTTTAGATTTAGACAAATGGGCTCTATGAACAATCTTAAACTGTAAACGGCAGTGGCGAGCACAAAGAGATGTTGAGTTAACCGATTTGAGAACTGAATCCCAGCTCTCCTCAGATAAGGAGATATTTAAATCCTGCTCCCAGGCCATTTTGATTTTATCCATGGGGGCCCGTCGTAAGGCCGCTAGTTTATCTCGGATGATTGATATTAAGCCTTTACCTAGTGGATTCATGGAAAGAAATAGGTCCATAGCATTTTTTGCAGGCATTTCAGGAAAGTTAGGAATTAAAGGAGCAGTAAAGTGTCGGATTTGGAGATATGTGAAAAAATGAGCATTGGGCAGATTGAACTGAACAGAGAGCTGATGAAAAGAAGCGAAGCGATTATCAATGAAAAGATCTTCAAAATGTCTAATGCCCTTCCTATACCAAACCTGGAATGCTGAATTGTATGTAGTAGGTAAAAAAAGGTGATTATGAGCAATAGGGCTGGAAACGGAAAACCCCTGGAAACCATAGCGTTTCCTGATCTGAGCCCATATACGCAAAGTGTATCTAACAAGAGGATTAGCTATTGATCTGGGCAGATTACTAGGGAGTGCAGAGCCAAGAAGTGCAGAGATAGATAATTCTTTAGTGGAGCTCAGCTCCATCGCCACCCAGTTAGGGCACTCGGGTTGGCCATGGAAGAAAGACCAGAAGGTAGCACAACGTATATTAGCTGCCCAATAATATAAACGAAAGTTAGTTAAAGCCATGCCACCCTCTTTTTTAGATTTTTGGAGATGGATTTTATTAATTCTAGAGCGCTTATTCTGCCACAGATATGACAAAATAATAGAGTCTAAGGAATCAAAAAAAGATTTAGGAATAAAAATTGGGATAGATTGAAATAGGTATAAAAATTTGGGGAGAACATACATTTTAACAACATTAATACGACCTACCAAAGACATAGATAGAGGTGACCATTGTACCAGACTCTGTTTTATAGCATATGAAAGATTGGCAAAGTTTTCACGAAAGAGATCTTTAAACTTCCTTGTGACTGTAATTCCAAGATAAGTAAATTGATTATGGACTACTTTAAAAGGGAGATCACGAAATGTTAGTTCTTGTGCTTCTTTATTAATTGGGAGAAGTTCACTCTTATGTAAATTAAGTTTATAACCAGAGATCTGGCTAAACTGGTCAAGAAGTGAAAACATTAGAGGTAAGGATGTAGACGGATTTGAGAGAAAGAGTAATAAGTCATCAGCATAGAGAGAAACTTTATGCTCAACACCCCCTCTCCAAATCCCGGTCAATTCAGGGCAGTTTCGAAATGCTATCGCCAGAGGTTCCATAGCCAAATCAAAGAGAAAGGGACTTAAGGGGCATCCCTGGCGGGTGCCACGTTTGAGATTAAATACTTGGGATTTCTGAAAGTTGGTTAAAACAGAGGCAGTAGGACACAGGTACAGCAATTGGATCCAAGAGATGAAACTTTGGCCAAGGTCGTACATTGGAAATTCAATGCTCAGAATCACAGAAAGTGAGCCAGATAGACTCACTGAGTTGTACAGCACATAAACAAGCCCTCCATCCACGTCAACCTTTCTGTCCATTGACAGCAATTCCATTGCCCACATCAGACTACTGGCCATAGTTCAACAAAACAGACCATCGCCATCTTCTCAGGGTAATAGGTTAAAAGGAATCAAAGGCTCATGGGAAGGGTGAAAGTATAATGTATCACCTTTCTCATTCCTCCTAGTCTGATACACTGGGCCTCGAACCGAGAATTTTCACAGCAGTGCTATGAACACAAGCTGAAAGAGGATATTTGACCCTTAATTTTCAATTCTATTAGATGTTTGCTCCATTGATAACAACTTTATTCAGAAGATAGCTACACTGGGGAAAGAACTGCAAGTCAGTTGTCAAAACATCATCATCTTAGCACCAGAAAGAAATAAAGGAACGGCTATGAAGTTAAAATAATGTTTCTGAGAATAGAATGAATGGTACTCACTTGGAGCAAGGATGTGGACATTACGAAGCAGACTGTCATAACGCTGGGGCTCCAGTAACATGCATTACTTTTGTTTGGGATGATATGTCCCAAAGTTGGCGTTTTCTACCTGTTCCTTATCCAAAAATTAGCAAGAGTTTTCAATTTCTTTCCCTTACAGGTAATAAGAAAATTAGTTTCACAGAATAAGAGCCAGGCACTTTGTTGTAACAGCTTTGTTCAAACTTTAAATGGAAAAATAGTAGTCAAAAGCCAGAATTGAATATGACACAGGACGGTAATCCCGCCTTGCCGGGGGGGGGGGGGGGGTTACATACAAGTGAAAGAAACACTTTAATCTACTGTTGTGTTGTTAACTTCTATGTTGGTTGCTCATGTTTCTTTTGGAAGCACCATAAGGACATGCCGTTTCTTTGATGTGATATAGTATCAGCTTCAATGTAACTATGTTTTCAAATGTTTGGAATGAAAAAAACAAGTTTCTATTTCAAATGGATAGTTATAAAATTAAACAAACAACAGAATACTTCGAGTCTAAACAAGAAGATTTTTCATGATACACTTGATGAGTAACCACCTGAAACCAGAACAGCATGTAAATATTCAAAGTGCAACTTTTCATTGGCTGTTTAACAGCACCTGGCTCATGATTTAAACTACTTTTGGCCTTCAAGCATTTGAATTCAATCACATGCAGTTTACTCATCAAATCAATATACTAAATACTCTACTTCAGCCTGCTTGAAGTATCTGTTGAATATTTTGTCAAATTGTTCAGGTGTAATTTCAAAACAAGAGACATTATTACTGTGTACATACAAACAAACTCTATGGCGATGACCATCAACTCCTAAAGGAAATTACTTGCTCTAAGCAATATTTTAGTTTTGATATTCACCAAATGTCAACTGGTGTTTTTTCTCCCCTGCTGGTAATTTTGCAGACTTTTTCCAGACACTAATTAATTTATGCCCTAGAAGTGCTCATTAGTCTTGCATGTGCAACTTCTAGCTATTCTTGTGGATAAACATCTGGATAGTACTTTCCACAAAGCATAATTCACTGCTAGTGTGTATCGCTGATGGGTTAAATATTTTTTTTTTAAACAACTGATACAGAATTTTCCTGTAATTGATAAGCAAACAACTACAGAAGCTGCAAATCTGAAACAAAACCAGAAGATGCTGCAAGTACTGAGGCAGCATCTGCAGAGAGAAAAACAAACACAATTTAAGTTGATGATCTCGGCATTCTCTGTTCAAATAGGAGAAAATAGATTATAGAGGCAAAAGAGAGTCAAGAGTTCTGACAAGTTATTTGAGCTTGGTATTGAACTTAAATTGCTGTCATATATTAGAATAGAGACTGCAATTTGTCAGAAATAATGGAAAAGACCATGGAATGAAAACTGTGGTATTAGCTTAAATATATATTGGCAAGCTATCTCAGTCAGTGGATTAGATCAAAACTCTGTAGTCCTACCATCCCTAGTTGTGAATGTATGATGAAGCAGCTAACAGAAGATCAAACTCCAAGGAAACTCTACCCTCAATATGAGTAGATAAGGGATAAAAGCAAGGCTAATGCCTTTGTATCCATTTTTAATAAATGCCAAATAAAGGTCTATCTCAGCTTTCTCCTGCAATCCCACCCACCAGCATAGAAACCAGACTCCAACTAATCCAATTCATTCCATGTGAAATTAAGAAACATCAACTCCTACCCTCCATTTAATAAGAGTTCTGGCTGTAGCAAAGACTGTGGGAGCAGACATCATCCCACCGAAAATCTGTGCTCTGGAACCAACACATTCAGCCAAGCTCTTCCAGACCTCTGGAATCTACCTGGCAATGTGAACAATTGCCCACAAAATGTAGGCCAACTCCAAACCAATCAGTCCACACTCAAATTACCAATGTGATGGAAGCCACCATTGACAGAGCTGTCTAGTGGCAGCTTTCACTCCAGTGCCCAGTTTGTGTTTTGTCAAAACCACTTGGGTCTCGCTATCAACAGAGCCTTGTCCAAACCTGAGCCATCAAGCTGAATTCCAGAGGTTAAGTGAGAGGGATTGCTTTGGACATCAAGGTGTCTCAGTCAAAGGGCACGAAGGGCATGGAAAGGACAGAAACAGCAGGAAGTATAGACTTTTTCTGGGAATGAGATTTTTAATCTCTCCCTCTCCCAGTGAACACTGCCCTCCTGCTTCAAATTATCCACCATTGCCCCTATACCAAAAAAGACCGAGGTAACATGCCTGAATGACTGGCATCCTGTCACACTCACCTCAATAATAAGCAAATGCTTTGAGAGGCTGGTCAAGGATTACATCTGCAGCATGCAGCTACCCACACTGAACCCCCTACAATTCACCTACTGACTCAACCAATCAACAAACGATGTAATAACCACAGCTCTACACACCATCCTTAAGGAGAAGGATGCTTAGGTGAGAGTGCTGTCCTTGGACTACAGTTCAGCATTCAACAACACAATTCCAGCCAGGCTCGACAGGAAGCTCAGAGACCTCAGCCTTGTGCAGCTGGATCCTGAACTTCCTGTCAGATTGCCAGCAGATTGTAAAAGTGAGCTCCCTCACCTCCACCACTCTGACTCTCAACACAGGAGCCACTCAGGGCTGCGTACCGAGTCCCCTCCTTTACTGCCTGTATACTCACGACCGACTGTGTTGTCACCCACAGCTCTATTCTGCTAATTAGATTTGCCAACAACACTACATTAATTGGCCTAATCTCAAACAATAATGAGGTGGCCTACAAGGAAGACGTCATCTCTCTGACACAATGATGTCAAGAAAACAACCTCTCCCTCAATGTTGCAAAAACAAAGGAGCTGGTTGTGGATTACAGGAGGAATAGAGATGGGCTAACCTCTATTGACATCATTGGATCTAGGATTGAGAGGGTGAACAAGTTCCTCGGCATCCACAGCACTGAGGGCCTCACTTGGTCTGTACCAGCTGTGTAGTGAAAAAGGCACAACAGCATCGCTTTCACCTCAGACAGTTGAGGAAGTTAGCTATGGGCCCCTAAATCCTAAGAACCTTCTACAAGGGCTCAATTGAGAGCATCCTGACTGGCTGAATCACTGCCTGGTATGAAGACTGTACCTCCCTTAATCGCAGGATTCTACAAAGAATGTTGTGGGCAGCCCAGCACATCTGTAGTTGTGAAGTTCCCATGATTCAGGGCATTTACAAAGACAGGTGTGAGAAAAGGGCCTGAAAGATCATTGGGGACCCAAGTCAGCCCAATCACAATCTATTCCAGCTGCCACCATCTGGGAAATGGTACCATAGCATAAAAGCCAGGACTAACAGGCTTCGGGACAGCTTCTTCCACCAGGCCATCAGACCGATGAACTCGCGCTGATTTGAGTGTACTCTATATTACATTGACTGTTCCATTTATTATAAGATACTATGATTGGTCATTGCACAATTAGATGGAGATGTAACGTAAAGATTTTTACTCCTCGTGTATCTGAAGGATGTAAAGTCAATTCAATTCAATGAGGTTCCAC
This sequence comes from Hypanus sabinus, assembly GCF_030144855.1. Taxonomy (NCBI): domain Eukaryota; kingdom Metazoa; phylum Chordata; class Chondrichthyes; order Myliobatiformes; family Dasyatidae; genus Hypanus; species Hypanus sabinus. The sequence goes on along the minus strand of NC_082715.1, from coordinate 101,953,610 downwards.
TGTTACAGGCATCCATAAGGTTAAAATTGTTCCCAAGTGGGAAACAAGAGTAAAGAAAACACTCAATATAACCACACCTCCACAATATTGCAACAAATAGTGTCAAAAACACACAAAACCCATAAGAAGAATTATTAAAAGGGAAGGGGAGAGGGAAAGGAGTAGACAGAGAGAGTTGGGGAGAGAGAAAACAAGTTCAGCCATTTGTAAGAATGAATGCATGTACAGTACAAACATCAAACTCTGTATTTAATATTATAGAAGCTCATTCATATGTAGTGTGTGTCCAGAAATTGGGCATTGTTAGCCAGGGATGGCCTGTTCTTTTACCCCAACCCACAATAATTTGTAAACATGGACAGGAATAATTGGGAGATTCAATGGATCCAGATCCAAATTCTATCCCCAATTCACATGTTTCTAGACACTCCCACTGACTGTTGAGTAACTATCATCAATACTGCAGTCCCAATGGGAAGAATACACAAGGCTCTGCTCCCTTTGATCAGTGTGTACCATGGCAGACTATGAAGAAGTCTATTGTGGAAATGTGCTATGTAATTTTACAACTCGACATTCAATGGTATCCAACCATTATGTGTGCAGTCATTTACAGCTCACTGATATTACAGACACCTGCAAACTTGTCAGAATCACTGGCACAAGCTGTGAAATTTATTGTTTTGCAGCAGCAATATAGTGCAATACATAATAAAAATTATAAATTACAATAAGAAATATACAGAGTGGATTCCGGTTAATTGGGCCGTTGGTTAATCAGGGCAGACACTTTTTTGGGACAAATCTTAAAGATCAAAAGCTAATTGAGAAAGTAGCCAGGATTTCATTTGTTTATTTTGGGACACTGTGGCACAGGAGATGGTTGCTGCAACGTTTCTAATTAGCATCAGTTGCATTCGCTCATGTTACGGTTAGACACTACACCGCGCTTAGCGATCAGTTTTTAAACCGCCACAGTTGCATCTGCTTGTGTTTAAAATGCAATGAATTCTGTCACTGATAGTTGGAAAGAAATAAGCAGTAAGACAGTTCAGAATTGTTCTGCTCACTGCAGTTTCAACCATTCAGGCTTGGAAATGACAGAAACCGCCAGAAGTGAAAATGAAATGATATCACTTCTTCAACAATTTAGGCACTATGAAGAATTTTTTTTTCCAGCAATATTTTTGGTGGTTTTTTAAAATCAAGAAAGCACAGTACAAAGGAGGTTTGTGCAGTACATAATAAATGTACAATTCACATCTATGAAAGAGATGCACCCACAGTACAATCATGCTTTGGTTGCCTCCCTGCCCCGACCTACCCCTCCCAATCCCCAGCTCCAAGCCATCATTGCATTAGCAAACAGGGTTAAACAGAACCTTATCCCAGTGCAGCTCTCTGGGGATAAGAGAAGGTGTATTTTCCTAACATATAAACTGTTGTACGTTTACATGTCTGAGTTTGGAGAATTTTACCGGAGAATGCTGAAAGTCAGGGAGTTATGTGCAGAGGAAAGGAAGAAGGGATGATCCTTTAGTTTGGCTGGGAATTCTGAAAATATTCAAGGGTCCCCACACCTTTTGGAATTTTATGTCCAAATTGAGAGTTGAATAATGGGTCTTGTCAAGGTATAGACTGGACATGATGTCCCTGAGCCACTGAGCATGGTTGAGCAGGGCAGCATCCCTCCACCTGAGCAAGACTGTGCACCTGGCCAAAAGAGAGGCAAAAGACAGTATGTGACATTTGGTCGGACTTAGGTGCATGTCCCCCTCTCCGGAGATGCCGAAAAGAGCAATCAAAGAGTTAGGTTCCAGACTGTCATTAAGTATTTGGGATAAAGTTTGGAAAACAGCTCTCCAGTATTTTCCCAAGCTACAGCATGTGCAGTACATGTGAATAAGGGAAGCCTCGCCCTTTTGCATTTGTTGCAGCTGGTATTAATATCTGGGTAGATGCAAAATAATTTAGTTTTAGATATATGGGCCCTGTGTACGACCTTGAACTGTAACAGGCAGTGGCGAGCACATAAAGAAGTTGAGTTAACTAACTTGAGAACTGAATCCCGTACAATGTCTGACAGTGGAAAAATTTAAATCTTGCTCCCAGGCAGTTTTAATTTTGTCGGGGGGGTGGGGGGGGGCTCACCTCAGAACCACTAGCTTTTCACAAATAGTAGATATTAGACCTTTGCGCAATGGATTCATGTGGAGAAACATATCAATGACGTTTGTGTCGGTGCCTCAGGGAAGTTTGATAACAAAGGGCTGATAAAGTGTCTAATTTGCAAATATCTGAAGAAATGAGTGTTGGGCAAGTTAAACTTTGCTGGCAGTTGTTCAAATGATGCAAAGCAGTTGTCTATAAAATTATCCTTAAAGCGCCCGATGCCGTTTCTATACCAGACTTGAAATGTTGAGTCATGTATAGAAGGCTGGAAGAGGTGATTATGTAGAATAGGACTTGAACGAGAGAAGGCATGGAGACCACTATGCTTTCTGAACTGAGACCACACTCCCAGGGTATGCCGGATGACAGGATTAGCAATTGGTTTGGCCACAAGAAGAGGGAGTGTGGAAATAGAGAAATTCCTAGTAAAAGTTCAGCTCCATTGCCACCCATATGACACTACGAAGAAATTGAAGGTATCAACAATCATTTTGAGTTTTACCTTTGGTCCCCACTGGAAATTCCATCTTTCAGTGAGGCTCCAAGTAGCTGCTTGCATACGACAGTGGCCACACGCTGGTACAATGCTTCAACCGGCGGGTTAAACCGGGTGAGACAGCCGGCAGGTCTCATAGCACAGTGAGATAGAGACATGCCTGTCCTGACAAGCAAAGTCAGATCTGACAGTGAGAGCCAATGGCCAGGAAGGTGGTTCTGCAATGTCGCATGGAGAGCAAAGGGCATGATAATGCACAGAAGTAGTCATGGTCATCCGGTGCAACCAAGGAAGACCCCAGTTGTGACATCTACTTGGACCACTTGGCCCGGACTTCCAGCGTCAAGAGAGTGCAACTATCCCAATGTAACGACTTTCACATTTTAAAAACTTTCCTGCACAGGTTTCCAGTCTTCATTGGATATGATGGACCACCAGTAATATAAAGTTCAAAAGTTCAAAGTAAAATTTATTATCAGAGTACATACATGTCACCACATAAGACCATAAGACATAGGAGCAGAATTAGGCCATTCCGCCCATCGAGTTTGCACTGTCATTCCATCATGGCTAATCCCGGAACCACTCAAACCCACACACCTGCCTTCTCTCCACATCCTTTGATGCCCTGACCGATCAGGAAACTATCAACTTCTGCCTTAAATATACCCATGGACGGCCTCAACTGCAGCCTGTGGCTGAGAATTCCACAGATGCACTACTCTCCAGCTAAAAACATTCCACCTTACATCTGTTCTAAAGGATCGTCCCTCAATTTTGAAGCTGTCCACCATTGGAAACATCCTCTCCACATCCACCCTATCTCGTCCTTTCAACATTTGATAGATTTCAACAAGATTCCCCCCACATTCTTCTACATTCCAGTGAGTAATGCCCCAAAGCTGCCAAACACTCCTCATATGTTAACTCCTTCATTCCCAGAATCATCATCGTAAACCTCCTCTGGATTTTCTCCAAAGACATCATTTTTACGATAAGAGGCCCAAAACTATTAACAATACTCCGTGTGGCCTGACTAGTGTCCTATAAAGGCTCAGCATTATCTGCTTGCTTTTATATTCAATTGCCCTTGAAATAAATGGCAACATTGCATTTGCCTTCTTTACCACAGACTCAACTTGTAAATTAACCTTCTGGGAGTCTTGCACGAGGACTCCCAAGTCCCTCTGCACCTCTGATGTTTGAACCTTCTCCCCATTTAGATTAATAGTCTGCACTACTGTCCCTTTTACCACAATGAATTATCATATATTTCTGAACACTGCATTCCATTTGCCACTTTTTTTGCCCATTATTCCAATTTGTCCAAGTCCTGCTGTAATCACATTGCTTCCTCTATACTATCTATCCCTCCACCTATCTTCATATCATCCATAAAGTTTGCCACAAAACCATCAATTCCATACAACCCTGAGATTCTTTGTCTGCAGCCATAATTAGCAAATCTATAGAACAGTAACTATAAACATCAGGAACTGTAAACTGAACAAACTGTGCAAATACAATTACAGGTGTCCCCCGCTTTCCGAACATTTGCTTTACGCAACTTCGCTTTTACGTAAGACTTACATAAGTACCTGTCTTTGCTAACTGAAATAAAATGTTTGCTTTTACGATAAAAGGCACCCGCTTGAAACTTGAGTTTACCCTGAGAAAGACTGCCATTACTGTGAAGCCCTATGTAGGCAGGTGTGTGCGGATACATGTACAAATCAATTTTGGCTCAATCTTCCCAATTCTGGTAAGTGAAACTACAATGTACATACATTATTTCTACTTTATATAGCTGTGTATTTATCATAACATTCCTGCTTTTACTATACATTAGTGTAATTTTAGGTTTTATGTGCTATTTGGCATGATTTGGTAGGTTATTTTTTGGGTCTGAGAATGCTCAAAAATTTTTCCCATACAAATCAATGGGAATTGCTTCTTCGCTTTATGCCATTTTGGCTTACGAGTGGTTTCACAGGAAGACTCTACCTTCAGATCGCGGGGGCGGCGGGGGTGAACCTGTATAAGTAACTCGCAATAAATAACGAGCATGAAATAACAATATAACGTCCATCAATAATGATGGTAGTCCTTAAATGAGTGTAGTTATCCCCCTTTGTTCAAGAGCCTGCTGGTTGAGAGGTAGTAACTATTCTTGAACCTGGTGGTGAGAGTCCTGAGCCACTTGTATCTTTGACCTTGATGGCAGCAGAGAGAAAAGAGCCTGGTCTGGGTCATGAGGATCTTTGACAATGGATACTGCTTTTCTACGGCAATTTTTCATGTAAATGTACTCAATGATTGGGAGGGCTTTACCTTTGATGCACTGGGCAGAATCCACTACCTTCTGTAGGATTTTCCACTCAAAGGCATTGGTGTTCCCATACCAGGCCATAATGCAGCCAGTCAGCACAAGGATTGCCAAGGTTTTCGATGAAATGCAAACCTCTTCAGACTCCTCGGGAAGTAAAGGCGTTTCTTCACAATAATATTTATATGGTTCTAGGACAGGTCCTCTGAGATGGTGACTCCCAGGAATTTTAAATGACTGACCCTCTCCACCTCTGATGATTACTGGGTCACGGACCTCTGGTTTCCCTCTCCTGAAGTCTACAATCAATTCCTTAGTCTTACTGACACTGAGTGAGATGTTGTTATTACACCACTCAGCCAAGTTTTCAATCTCCCTCCTGTATGCCGATTCATCACCCCCTTTGATACGGTCCACAGTAGCAATGTCGTCAGCAAACTCGTATGTAGTGTTGGGGCTCTACCTAGCCACACAGTCATAAGTGTAATGTGGGCAGAGCAGGGAGCCAAGCACAAACCCCTGTGGTGCTCCTGTGCTGATGGAGATTGTGGAGGAGATGTTTTTGCCAATCTGAACTGACTAGGGTCTTCAAGTGAGGAAATCGAGGATCCAATTGCACAAGGGGGTATTGAGGCCCTGGTCTTGGAGTTTACTGATTAGTTTTGAGGTGATGATGTTGTTAAATGCCGAGCTGTAATTGATAAAGAGCATGCTGATGTATGCATCTTTGCTGTCCAGATGTTCCAGGGTTGTGTGAAGAGCCAACGAGATAGTATCTGCTGTAGACCTCTTGCTTTGATATTGAATTGAAGCAGATCCAAGTCACCATTCAGACAGGAGCTGATATGCTTCAACACCAGCCTCTCAAAACACTTCTTCACTGTTGATCCAAGTGCCACTGGGGAACAGTCATTCAGACAGGTTACTGCGCTCTTCTTGGGCACTGGTACGATTGTAACCTGCTTGAAGCAGATGGGTACCACATATTGCCAGGGTGAGAGGCTGAAGATATCCATGAATACACCAGCCAGCTGGTCAGCACAGGTCTTCTGTACTCGGCCAGGTACTCTGTCCAGACCGGATGCTTTCCTTGGATTCACTCTCTTGAAGGCAGCCCGCACATCATCTTCAGATACTGAAACAAGGGATCAGAAGACGTGGAGGTGTGCAATGGTTCCTCCCCATTCTGATGAACTAAAAACAGAATGCATTGATCTCACCTGGAAGCAAAAATCTGTTGTTCCCTTCCCTATGTCGCAAGATTTAGCTTTGTAGGAGATTATGGCATTCAAATCCTGCTACAGCAGTCGAACATCCCCCATTGATTCCAGTCTAGTCCGGAATCTCCATTTCCGAGAGAAGGCTTTCCCGAGGTCATATCTGCACCTCTTGTAGCATTCTTAATCTCCAGACTTCAATGCCTCTGATCTGGCTCTCAGCAGATTCTGGCTTTCTTTGTTCATCCAGAGATTCTTATTGGGGAAAACCCTGAGCAATTTCATGGGACACACTCATCCACAGCTGTTATAATAAAGTCTGTTACGACCCTGGTGTGGTCATTCAGGTCCTTGAGTTCTTGAATTCCAGTCCACTGGCTCAAGGCAACCCTGTAACCGTTCCTCGGCCTCCTGGGCGACCACCTCTTCATTGTCTTGATCTTGGAGCCTTGCTCCTTAGGCTCTGCCTGTATGCAGGTAGTAGGAGTACAACCATATGATCCCGCTTGCCAAAATGCAGTCTCAGGAAGGGACGGTAGGCATTCCTTATCACAGTGTAGCAGTAGTCTAGTGTGTTTGAACAGCTGGTACAATCCGTATGTGCTAGTGATAATTAGCAGGGTTTCTTCAGAAAGGCCTGGTTAAAGTTGTCAACTATAATTTGAAATGTGTTGGGATGGGCCATTTCTTGTTTACAGACAGCAATGTGCAGTTTTGCTTATGGTTGGCTGCTGGTGGTATGTAAACTGCACTCAGGATCACAGATGAGAACTCCTGAGGCAAGAAGAATGGTCAAAATTTAATTGTTAGTTACTCTAAGGCAGAGGAAGAAGTTGACATAACCCCAACATCCGTGCACCAACGAGAAATGACTAAAAAGCACACTCTGCCACCTCCTCCTTACCAGAATTTGAGGTTCAATCCATTCTGAAAATCGTAAAACCTTCTGGTCGATTAGCTGCGTCCAAGGTGTTCGCAAGTCTCAATGTGGAAAACAATTGAGATCAGCCTCAACTGTCTCTGATACAGCAGCCTTGCCCTGAGATCGTCACTTTTATTTTCATACGACTGCATGTTTGCTAACAAAATGGAAGGCAGAGTAAACCTCATCCCTGGTTTGAATCCCACCTCTCCTGCTGTGTTTTTGGCTTTGGTGTTGACCCTTAAAGACTCCATGCTTAACTGCCCTGTTCTTAACTGTCGAATGTCAGATCTGAAGATCATTGATGTAATTTTGTAGTCTGTTGGCAAGATTTACTGCTACAGATTGCAGTGAAAGTAGCTCAAAAGGAGTATATTTAAGAGGAAAACTTGTACAATTTCCTGCAGCCCGCAAAGAGTCGGCGATGTTATTGAGAAATATACCTGAAATATAACCACTATGTACTAGCTATTTACTACACTATGTAATCTCTCCTATGTACTGAATATTACTATGTATTATTTTACTAGACACATTTTGCTATGTATTGTTTTACTAGATACCTTGTATTCTCTTAGCTATGTACTGTGGCAGTTAAAGAACACCTGTTTAGCTAGCAGCACTAATTAGCTGAAATGTACTCCATGTATTACACTCAGCCTTTGTTTAGTAAGAGATAACGGTGGCGGACAGGATGGTACGAGCAGGAAATGTAATGTGAGGGAGGTTGTCTGAAAAAAATAACCTTGGCCAGGAATGGGGCCCCAATGCGAACTGGAGAGAAATAATGGTGGCACACCGAGAGCGAGGCAAGAGTAATTAATTAGTTAGTGTATAGATGATATGCAACTAAAAATTGATTGGGTATGCTGATGAAACCAAAATGTAACTGAGATAAGAAATTACTATAAAGAATGCTGTACACCAGAGCTCGGTGGGCTTTCAGTGACAAGTTCATTGATTGCCTCAGCCTTTGTTTGCAAATAAAGGTTTAAACTTCTTGAAGAATTGTCTGCGTCTCCTGGTCATTTCAAGTAACCACGACAATGTATACTGGCGCCATCTTGAAGGTTAGAATTGGTAATGTCCTAATGTGCCCTGCTTGTCATTTAAATACATAAATGGTAATACTCAGTTAAACAGTAGTTTGTCTTTTTTATACCTTTTTAACTACTTCCATGAAACTTCAACTAATTGAGGCAGCCGTTTAATTGGGCCAACGTATACTGGTCTCGATGTGTCCTTACCTAGGCAGGAGTTGATTCTGGCCATGACCAACTTCTCAAAGCACTTCATCACAGTAGATATGAATGAAACTGGCTGACAGCCATTGGGGCAGCTCACCCTGCTCTTCTTGGGCACTGGTATGATCATTGACCTTCTGAAGCAGGAATGAACCTCTGGCAGTGACAGACTGAAGGTGTCCTTGAACACTCCTGCCAGCGGGCTGGCACAGGTTTTCAGTGCCCTACATCAGGCTGATACTTTGCAAGGGTTCACACTCCCGAAAGATGTTCTGGCATTGATGTCCGAGACAGCAATCCCAGCGTCACTAGATACCGCAGGGATTCACACAGGCATAGTTTTATTCTCCCTTTCAAAGCATACATAAAAGGCGTTGAGCTCGTCTCAGAGTAAAGCATCACAGCCATTCATGTTGTTAGGTTTTGCCTTGTGGGAAGAAATAGCCTGCAAACCCTGCCAGAACTGAGGTGCATTTGATCTGGTTTTTAAATTCAATTAGAATTGTTTTTTCACTCTTAAACAAGCCTTCTGAAGGTTGTATCTAGACTTCCTATATAGTTGTGGATTACCATTCCTGATCACCACAGATCTAGTCTTCAGCAGACTGCGAATCTCCTGTTTCATACAAGGCTGAAAGACCTAGTCTTCTGCACTTCAGGCAGAGACACAGCCTTTTAATATCCAACTTTCACAATTGCATAAGCACATGCACAAAGTGATGAATTGCTTCATACTATTGGAGAAGCTCATTCACAGTACAACAGAGAATGGAGTGGAATAGTTGACCCCATGTAAAATAAAGTTTAGCAATTATGAAACTATTAAAAAAACTAACAAACATGAGGAAATCTGCAGATGCTGGAAGTTCAAGCAACACACACAAAATGCTGGTGGAACACAACAGGCCAGGCAGCATCTGTAGGGAGAAGCACTGTCAATGTTTCAGGCCGAGACTCTTTGTCAGGACTAACTGAAAGGAGAGATAGTAAGAGATTTGAAAGTAGTGGGGAGAGGGGGAATGTGAAATGATAGGAGAAGACTGGAGGGGGTGGGATGAAGCTAAGAGCTGGAAAGGTGATTGGTGAAAGTGATACAGAGCTGGAGAAGGGAAAGGAACATGGGACAGGAGGCCTCAGGAGAAAGAAAGGGAGGGGGGGGAGCACCAGATGGAGATGGAGAACAGGCAGAGAGAGAGAGAGAGAAAAAACAAACAACTAAATATGTCAGGGATGGGGTAAGAAGGGGAGGAGGGGCATTAACGGAAGTTAGAGAAGTCAATGTTCATGCCATCAGGTTGGAGGCTACCCAGCCGGTATATAAGGTGTTGTTCCTCCAACCTGAGTTTGGATTCATTTTGACAATAGAGGAGGCCATGGATAGACATATCAGAATGGGAATGGGACGTGGAATTAAAATGTGTGGCCACTAGGAGATCTAACTAACTAACTAACGAACGTTGGAAACCTGAAACAAGCCCAAAAAAAAAATACTGGACTCAGCAGGTCAGGCAGGCTCTGTAGAAGGATAAGCAGAGTAAATGCTTCAGACCAAGAGACCTTTGTTGGAACAATTATGTTTTACATTTATTACTTTGGCTTTTAAGCATTTGCTTTATTGGCAAAACTACAAAAGAGCATATTGAATACTTAAAATTAGGATTTCTATTACTGTGCAGCACAGCTAGTTGATTAGAATGATGCAGAAGCCCACTTAGAAATGTCATTGTTTAATTGAAACTGAATTAATGTTGGACTGTTTTCTTCTGTCTAAATTTGACAAACCGCAATTCCAAAAATTTCTGCCATAACATTGTGAGCATCTTTGGAATAGGATTTTTTATTTAAAGTATAGGAAAAATATGGGTTAGGAGAATGTTTTATAAACTGGATTAAAACCTTAAATACTAGTCCTAAAGCTAAAGTAGTGACAAATGGCCAAATTTCAACACCATTTCAATTAACAAGGTCAACTAGACAAGGTTGCCCATTATCACCTGCTCTATTTGTACTAGTGATAGAACCTTTAGCTGAATTAATTAGAACTGATTCAGATATTATGGGTTTTAAAGTTAATCGGGAGGAATATAAGATTAATCTATTTGCTGATGATGTTCTGATTTATTTAACATTACATTCGTTGCATAAATTATCTTTTAGGTTGGAAGAATGTGTGAAAATATCAGGGTATAAAATAAATTGGCATAAAAGTGAAATTTTACCCCTTACTAAAGGAGATTACAGTCAATGTCGACTAGTAACTCAATTTAGATGGCTGATAAATGGTATAAAATATTTAGGTATAAGAGTTGATAACGATATAAAGAATTTATATAAATTATTTGCCATTATTGAAAAAAATTCAAGAAGATCTTGATAAATGGATGATGTTACCAATAACATTAGTAGGTAGAGTCAATGCTATAAAAATGAATATATTTCCTAGATTACAGTATTTATTCCAAACACTACCAATACAACTGCCCCAGAAGTTTTTTCAAGAGTTGAATAAAGGTATGAGGAAGTTTCTTTGGAAAGGAAAGATGTCAAGAATATCATTGGAAAAACTGACATGGAAATTTGACCTAGGAGGGTTACAACTCCCAAATTTTAAGAATTATTATAAAACAAATCAACTTAGATTTATTACGTCTTTTTTTGATCAAGATAAACCGGCATGGAATAGAACAGAGTTAGATAAGATAGGAGAAAATATACCAGAAGATTTTATATATAAATGGAAATCTAAATGGATACAGGAAAAGAAAAAATCCCTTATATTAAAACATTTGATTGATTTATGGAATAAGATAAATGTTGATGATGAGATAAAGAAATCTTTATTAGCAAAGAGACCTTTAATTCAAAATAGACTCAATCCTTTTACAATGGATAACCAACTTTTATATAACTGATTTCAAAAAGGGATTAGATGTATAGGAGATTGTTTTGAAGGAGGTATATTTATGTCATTTGATCAATTAAAGAATAAATATAAAATATCAAATAACACTCCTTTCTGTTATTTTCAATTAAAGAGCTATTTAAGAGATAAACTGGGTCAAACAATGTTAATGCCAAAACCTAATGAAATAGAAACTTTAATTCAAAAAGGAAAAATTAAAAAATTTACGTCTTGTATGTATAATTTGATTCAAAAACAGACAATTAAACCAGGAATCCATAAGTCAAGACAAAAATGGGAAACTGATTTGAATATTAAAATTGATGAAAAAAATTGGTCAAGACCATTATGTCTTGATAGTATGACAAATACAATAAATGTCCGACTTCGATTAGTACAATATAATTATTTACATCAACTATATATTACACCAGAAAAAATAAATAGATTAAATCCAAATTTAACTGATCGATGTTTCTGATGTAATCAAGATATTGGTACTTTTTTACATTCTACTTGGTCCTGTGCCAAAATTCAACCTTTTTGGATAAATTTAAGAGTTTTATTGGAACAAATTATCAGAATATAATCTCCACATAACCTAATATTATTTTTATTAGATGATATTTAAGAGATAAAACCAAAACTCAAATTGAACAAATATCAGAAAGAATTTATAAAAATTGCATTGGCAGTAGCCAAAAAGACTATTGCAGTTACTTGGAAATCAGATTCATACTTAACTATGGACTGTTGGAATAATGAAATATATAGCTGCATTCCACTTGAAAAAATTACTTATAATTTAAGAAATAAATATGACATATTTCTGAAACTTTGGCACCCTTATTTACAAAAGATAGGATTAAATATATAGGTGCTCTGAAGATAAAGTTATTAGTCATTTGGGGAAAAATAAATATATATATTAAAGTTAATTCCATGGAGCATGTGGGGATCTTCCGATAGTCAGTCATTCTTTCTTTCTTTCTCTTTCTTTTCTCTTTTTAGGTAGGGATGTTAAGGGGGGGGGAGGGCTGATATTATTTCACTGTTCTATTTCATGTAATTATCTTTAAAAATCAAATAAAAATTTATATAAAAAACATTGTGAGCATCTGGACTGAGGTGCTTAATGTATCAGCACTGTGTGTATCATTAAGAAATTTAAGCAGCTGGGTCAAGTGCCTTACACAAAGCAACATCTGTAATCTATGAAACTCTAAGTCAAAACAAGGAGTAACAGTACTGATGAAGGGTCTCTGTGCGAAACATCAACTGTTTACTCATTTCCACAGATGCTGTCTAACCTGCTGAGTTCCTCCAGCATTTTGTGTGTGCTGCTCGGATTTCCAGCATCTGCAGATTTTCCCTTGTTTGCAAAAGGAATAATATAACCTCATACTGACTGAATCAAGGGTATTACTGAAATTCACAGATTCCATGTCTTAAAAATTTCAATAACTATATCTAAAGATGTTAAATGAGTCTATTTACATTGTTAAAATTCAAATTAAATTATGTTCTGGCCACATAAGCCTTTCCTAGCATGGTTGGACACTGGTCTCTTTCACTTTTGCCTGGGATCAATTACAAGTTTATTTCTAACTTTCTCATCTCTCCATATTTTGGTATATTGCCTGGCTGGTTACTTTTATCTACCAAATTCAAGTAACTTTTCATCCAAAAAGGTAAAACCTCAAATAAAAACAGGAAATGTTGATAACACTCAGTGGGTCAAGCACCATCTGTGTAAAAAGAAACACCGTTAATGTAAGTTTATTTAAAAAAGGAATTTGTTATTTTAATCTTATGAACCCTGCCAATGTCAAAATCTATGAAAAATAGTTGAGTTGCTAACAAGAACTAGACTCAAACAAATTTCTCTCAGTAAAAGCAGGATTGGCAAAGAGCATCCAAAAATATGTAGCAAGGCATAAAATTTAGCTTCAGCAATCACAATAATCTTGTTCACAACAAGGTTTTATTTTTAAAATGTACATTTTGCTCTGCCAAGAAAAAAAAATTAAAAATCTTTTCAAAATGTTCATTGAAAGACTAAAAATATTCTGGATATTACACAGGCCACAGGTTTCACCATTCAGCAAAAGCAAAAGTATCTTTGATTAACGTTTTCTTCCATTAACTTGGGGAATTTAATGCTATATTGTTGTAATCATCACTTCACAAGCCACTCAGGATCGCGTTTTACCCGGCTCAATACCAGACTAATCCACTTAGGAAGGAAGGAATGCCTTCCTATCTTAGACAAACAGCAAATTCACTGTAGAGATGAATGCAAATTAAAAATACACTCCCCCTCTCCCATCTGCAGCCAAGCACCATCTGAGTCTCCCATTCAGAATCAGAATTTAATCGCCAAGTACCTGCGCACATACAAGGAATTTACTTCCGCCAGATGTTGTCTCTCTGCTCATAACAATAATAATGATAAATATAAATGAAAATATAGACTATACATACAAGTAGTGCAATCCAAGTAATAGTTAGCCGACAGTTAACCGGCAGTTAACTGTTCAGCAAAGTGACCGCAGTAGGGAAAAAACTTCTCCAGTGCCTATTACTGTATTACATTCTACTGTAAAACCAAACTGTTGAAAAGCAGATAAATCGTTAAGACACAGCATAGACTGTCTTGGCATTTCCCTGCTCAATAAGTACTTTTTATTCAACAATATGCATACCAAGAAGAGTATTTAAAGAATTACCTATACCAAGTGACATATGCAGCAGTGGACACAATCATTAAAAGAGGACAAACACGTGCACAGAACAATGACATCAACAACACACACAAAATGAGTGCAAGGAGTGACTAACAGAAACGACAATCAATGAATGAAGTGTCTAGAATGGATAATTTCTTACTATTCTCATAAATTATAACTACGTAATATTGGAATACAATGTAAATACTTAGCATTTACTTTGAAAACTTTATAAACATGTGACACACAATTGAAACAATTTGTTAATAGTTTCAAAAGTCTTGTTATTAACTGTCATCGTCATCTGAACCCTTAGTGCCTAGGTGGCATGACACATGGGGCCCCACTAACTGAGTACTGAATTACTATGTACCTCGGAACACGAACAAAATACAAATAAAGCATTGCCTCATGCCATAATTCAGGAAGAAGTGATTTCTACATTCCCAGCTGCTTCACCAAGTTTGAGACTTCCTAATTAATGTGTAATATTAATATTGAACAACAGCTTTTTTTTAAAAAAAATTCCAGTTCAGCAAGAATTGCTTTGGGATTGCTTTGTGATAGAGACAGAAATAGAGAATAGGAATGTGGAAAACAAGACAGAGAGAGGCAAGTATAACTTAGCTTGGAACATTATTGTCAGAAAATATGAAGATCAGAATCTGTGTCCTTTACAGGAATCAATACAGCTGCAGTTTGTAGCATGCCATTTGCTGTCTCACTATACCCTTGGAACCATTTCATCTTCAAATCGGGAGCCATTACATTTCAGATAGAATCAGAGTTGTACAGCACAGAAACCGGTCCTTCAGCCCAACATATCCAAACTGGCCAAGATGCCCAACACATTTACCTGCATTTAGAGTCAAACAGCACTAAACCTAGAAACAGGCCCTTTGGCCAATCGAGCCCATGCCAGCCTGGTCTTCTCCCTATTCCTATCTATCTGTACTTGGTACTTAGCCCTCTACACCTCTCTCACTCATGTACTTCTCTTAAATGTTACAATTCAATCAGCATCTACTACACCTTCTGGCAGCTCATTCACACTCGCACCAACCTGAGTGAAGTTGTTCCTCCCTCAGATACCCCTTAAATATTTCACCCTAAACCCAGGACCACAACTCGCACCGAACTTGAGAAGGGAAAAAGTCTGCATGCATTCACCCTATCAATACCCCTCAATCTTGTACACCTCTAAAACATCCCCCCTCATTCTCCTGTGCTCCAATGAATTAAGTCCTAACCTTTTCAACCTTTTGGTGTAACTCAGGTCCTCAAGTCCCAGCAAGATATTTGTAAATTTTTCCTGCACTCCTTCAAGCTTGTTGATATCTTTCCTGCCAGAAAGAATGACATGCAGTTTGGGCTGTATCCCTCTAATGCTTTCTAAACTGTGTTTCTATCCAAATGCTTTCTTAAATGTTGTGATTGTACTTGCATCTACCATCTCTTCCAGCAGCTTGTTCTGTAAACTCGCCACCCTATGTATGGAAAATCTTGTCCTTCATCAGTCAGAAAAACAACTCTCCACCTCTGTCTCCTATCACCAAGCCAATTTTGGATCCAGCTTGCCAACATACCTTGAATCCTTGTGAAAAGTTAACTCCAATAATAATTGGTTCACAAATGTTCTGACTTGAGGAAAGAATAATGGGCCGATAACTACAACCTGGCTGGTTTGTGCTAGATATGAAAATATAAAAAAACAGGAGCAGTAATAGGCCATTCAGCCACCCCTTCAGACTATTCCATTGTGGCTGATCCACTACATCAATGCCATTTTTTATGTCCTATTCACATTTCTCTGGATTCCTTCAAGCTCTGGATCTTATCTATTTTAGTTTTGAGTGCAACCCATAACCAAGCCTTCACTGAACTTCTGGACAGAGAATTCTTTTAAAAATCTGCTCATTCTGATAAGCACTGAACATAAAGAGAGTAAAGTGCTTTCCTAATAGTGTGGACAAAATTCCTCCTGCAAAATACACTACCAAACATACAGGCTGACTGGTCTCTAATATTTTGCCAGACACACAGAAGTGTTCTATACTTCAATGTTAGACATTATATAAAAGTGGCAAGATATTTAAAGTAATGTTGAAGTACAAGTCTATCTCCATATCAGACAATGTAACAAATGGGAAAAAAAACTAATGTAGAGTCATATCAAAGTGATGTAAAAGGCAAAATTTTATTCGTTCATTGGTTTCTCCTCATTCCAGTCCTAAACTGACTGAAAAGGATATCCTACCTTGTCTATCCATCTACCTCTCTATGGATTTAGTATGCTTTGGAGAGGTCACCCTCAGTCTTCTACAAATTAGAGAGCAGAGGCCAGCTATATCAGGATGTGACTCAGTCAATTGTTATTGCACTCCAAGAACAAAAGAAATAGTAGCAAAAATTGAGCAAATATTTCCTTTTTTTTAGGCCAAGAAATTAAAATTCTACATAAATTAATTCTACATACTGTGGTCTCACTAAGTCCCTTTATAGTTGTTAAGACATCTTCACTTTTGTATCCAAATCCTCTTGCTCTGAAGGCCAAATATCATTCATCTTCCGAACTGTCAGCTCCAGCAGCACATAGGCTTTAAATGGCTTATGTACAAGGATATCCAGGTCCCTTTGAACATCAAAATTTCCTAGTCTCAACGTGCTTTTTTCTAACCAATAGGTAAATTCAAATTTTCCAAGTTACAGATGTAAACAAAAGCCTGCTCCTCAGTCATACTGATCCATAAACCAATCATGATTATGTTCCAAAGATTCATCCTCCATGCTGTTATACTAACTAGATTTGTCCAGCTTGTGTGTGGATTATGTCCCTCATATTTATTATATTAGTTACACGCAACTCTAAATTCTCATATTTATCTATCTGAACCATATTTGGTCCACTGGCTCGAGAGTAATACTGGACTGGGGAACTTGGCTACTGATAAGGGTAAAGGCGGCACAAAGAATCTTCCTGCTGCTGATGGTTTAAATATAAAAAGCCCTTCAGTTACTGCCCAAGGCCGTCCATAAAGAGTGACCTCCAGTACCGAGCTGAGTGAGGCCAGCAAATGGACATGGACACCGACACCACCTGCAGGCTCCCTTACAAATAGATTATTGTTCCTTCTTCAACCTGACATCTAAAGCCTGCGACTCCCCAGTCAACAACAGAGGACGACAGTAGCTCAATGCCAGCTGTTCGGGGGAAATTAGGAACACACAACAGCTGGCTTGTCAGAGATGCCCAACGCCCAAACTGACTAACAAGACAACACCTGGTATGCAAGTTGTCTCACATTTTTAAGACTGATTGTAAACCTGCAGAGATTGCGTTTAAGTTAAAAGTTCTATTGAACTTTTCCTTGAACATTTCCACCACTCTCTCATCACCACTCCAAATTCACTGAACCCCCCTTCCCCCCCCCCCCACTCCCAAGCATAAATATTCCAGTAGAAACAAATGTTCAGCTAATTTTTGAGATCATTGGGTATAATCTCCTGGGGATCCTATGCACATTTTGTCTGCACATAAAGTAGATAAAGAGTGTTTTTCATGGACAGAGCTTTAAAATGGAGCATAGAAAACAGATGTGTTTTATTTTGCCAAGATTTGACATGCAGTAACTCTCAATCTGAGCTGACTTTTCGGAATAGAATCAGGCATTTTTAATGGCATAAAATAGTATCAATAAGAGGAAGGATGTATTCCACTGAATGGAAAATTGCAGGCAGGTATCGTCTATCTTGTTGAATCTGATACCATAGCAATAGTGTTGCATATTGAAAACAATTCAGAACAATTAATGTGTGCTAATTCATCTTTAAAATTTCTATAAAACTGAATTTACCTTGACCAGCCCTTTACAAATACCTTGGAGTGATTGTTAACCTAAACACCACCTCTTAAATACACTTTCCTATGGTGGTCTGGTTGAAAAACTGTGGCCCAGTATACTGGTGCCAAAATTCCAACTGGAACGTAACAGAGCAATTAAGTTCAGACCTCAGCATTCTGTGATCCAACTCTCCTTAGCAGGACAGCTAACAAATAAAGAACTATGCATTTTCAAAATAGGAAAGAGAATATTTACAGCTTAAAGGTTGTTTTCTATAGTACACACAAAATGCTGAGCCAATGTTTCTGGCCGAGACCATCTGATGAAGAGTCTTTGTCCAAAAACATCAGCTCTTTATTCCTCTCCATTGATGCTGCCTGCTTTGCTGAGTTCCTCCAGCAATTTCTGTGTGCTACTCTGGATTTCCAGTATCTGCAGAAAATATTCTGCTTATGTTTTCTATAACTAATCCTGGTCTGACGAAAATGTCTTGTTCTGAAACAGTACAGAGCATTTCCCTTCCACAGGTGTTGCCTGATCCGCTGAGGATTTACTGTTTTTCATGTGGGAGATTGAATATAGTTCCTTATGCTTTCTGAGCATAATTTTAAATAATAGTTCCAAAGCAAAACTCTGAAACATATCAAACCATGACTGGTGTATTTGCACAATGTCCCTCAGACACAGCCCCAAGAGTCGGGGGAGTAGATATAGGACAGAGGCGAGGAGGAACTGCTTTTTCCCAGAGAGTGGTGAATCTGTGGACTTCTCTGCCCGATGAAGCAGTGGAGGCTACCTCCGTAAATATATTTAAGACAAGTTTGTGTAGATTTTTGCATTGTAGGGGAATTAGAGGTTATGGGGAAAAGGCAGACAGGTGGAGGCAAGTCCATGGCCAGATCAAACATGATCTTATTGAATAGCTTGACGGGTCAGATGGCTCACTCCTGCTTCTAGTTCTTATAAAGTGTATTGTACTATAGCTGGGGCAATAGCAGATAGAACTTAATCATGAAAAATACAAGGTAATACAATTTAAAAGAACAAGACTAGCATATATGCAGGAATTACTGGATCATGGGAAATACTGAGAAACAGGTCTATCGGTATTCCAAGCCCAAGGATCCATGAAGGCAGCAGCACTGGTGGATAACGAGATTAAAAAGCACCAAAGGGTTTCGGCCTGAAGCATCGACTGTACTTTTTTTTTCCATAGATGCTGCCAGGCCTGCTGAGTTCCTCCAGCATTTTATGTGTGTTGCTCAGATTTCTAGCATCTGCAGATTTTCTCCTGTTCAAAATACTTAAATACTAGGCCATTAGATAACGTGGAGAGTATGGTTCAACTTCTTATAATCATTTTATAGGAATCATGTGATTGGACTGGAGGGATACAGAGATTTACCAAGATGTTGCCTAGAACTGAACACTTCAGATGGAGGAGATACTGGAAAGGTTGGTTTGCCTCCCTAAGAGAGGAAAAGCTGAGGGGTGTCTGAATGTGGGAAACAAAATTATGTGAAGCGCGTGTGGTGGCACGACAGCGCAATGGTCAGCACAACACTTTACAGTTCCAGCAACCTGTCTGTAAGGAGCTTGGACGTTCTCCCCGTGACCGCATGGGTTTTCTCCTGGTGTGCCAGTTTCCTCCCACAGTCCAAAGACGTGCTGGTTGGTAGGTTAATTGGTCATTGTGAATTGTCCGGTGATTAGGCCAGGATTAAATCAGGGGTCGCTGGATGACATGGCTCGAAAGGCCAGAGGGGCCAACTCCACACTGTATCTCATTGAACAAAAACAGGGGATAGATATCAAGCAACGTTTCACCTCAGTAGAGGTACCTCCGATGAAAGACCAATGGGCAAAGGAGAGTTTAGGAAATTTAGTGGAGATACAGGATGGAATCTTTCCACCCAGAGGGAAGATGAATCTGGAATATGCTGCCTAAGAAGATGATTAATAATAATAAAGGATAGATATTGAGCACCGTTTCACCTTAGCAGAGATATCTACAATGAAAGAGCACTGGTGTCAAGATTCCAGAAAATTCGAGGTCTGCTGGGATGGCCAAGGGGGAGTGAATTTGGTGGCTGTACCTATACCTGTTGTGGTTGCTCCTTTCTACATCTTGAGGCACATCGGGTCACAGGGTCTTGCCATTCCTTTAGCATTTTCGTCTGCTCTTATGAGTTACTAACTCAACACTCAACTCAGCAGATGGAAAGCGTGCAAGGAACTGACCAGATTCGAACCCAGAACTCGCCTCAAAGTCCAATGCGGATCCCACTACACCACCGGCCATACCTATACTTGTTTCCATAAAATACCAACCAACAGTTAATTGAAGGCATAAGCTGGTTCCTGTATTTAAAAACATATATTTATCAGATTTTTTTATACTCTGGCTTCCTCTCAGATAGCCGACAGGAAATCCTAGTGATGTTGTATCTTTTGTATCTTTTGTTCACATGATGCTGAGAATGAGGTTATTCCTCCACCTCAAAAGAGGACACAACCAAGAGGCGTTGAAGCAAAGGAAGTCATTTTCATTAGCATGCATGAGACCTTGTCAAACATTTTACCATTCAACAAAAACTGGCATATTTTAAAATGATATTTAGTGTCAACAGATGTGATTATACTCTCTTTGTAGTGGCATAGATAATTATTACATTATACCAAATGTTTCTGTGGCTTACCAAGAGATGAATATTGCTTCAGGCAGCAAGCTGACAAGCTTTCCATTGTTGTGGGATCCTGTTAATCTAGTTAATAACTTATTTTTGTGGAAGGTTTCCAGGAATTTTAAAATGCTTTAAACTGACTAAAGACAAGTTAACATTTCCAGTAAAGGAACAAAAGCTGTTCCTCGAGATGGAACAACCTTAAACATTTTCGGCTAATTTTTTTTCTGCTCTTGCTCTCCACGTATATTTACTGTTTGCACAGACTGCTAAATGGATGCTACTCAGGCCAAGTTGAAGTCAATGGAAATTAAATTCAGGAGCAGAATATGGTGTTTATTCACCATCATGCTGCACATTTAACAGACAAACCAATAGAAATTCAGGGGTACCACAGGCCTTATTGGCAAAATTACACTACTTATTATTACAGAATGTAGGTGTTTTTCTGTAGCTTGTCCAGCTGAGACCATACTATGAGCAAAACCCAGCAATGCAATGGATCAGATGTAATTCCTCTCAGTCAATGATGTCAACTAGGTGACAACTTTGTCAGAAAGTCAGGCATGTGTTCAATTCCTGCCACTCTCTGTAAGAGGTTTGTACGTTCTCCTGGTGATCATGTGGGTTCCCGCCCACATTCCAAAGGCACGTTACGGATTATGTAGTGGATAGTAAGCTGAGGGCACATTACTTTAGTGCCGAAAGCATGGTAACACTTCTGGGCTGCCCAGCACATCTTCAGATTGTGTTGGTTGTTGACACAAATGACGCATTTGTAGGTTTTGGGAAAAGTAAAGCCAACCTAATCTAGAATGGAAGCCATGGTGATACATTTGCATATTAGAAACAAGTAGAGGCAGTGCCTCTGCTTCCTTAGGAGTTTATGAAGATTTGGCATGACATTTAAAACTTTGACAAACCTCTACAAGTGTGTTGTGGAGAGTACACTGACTCACTGCATCACAGCCTGGTATGGAAACACCCTTAAACTGAAAAACCTACGAAAAATAGTGGATAAAGCCCTCTACACCATTGAGCACATCTACACAAAATGTCGCAGGAAAGCAGCATCCACCAATAAGGACTGCTACCACCAAACCATACTCTCTTCTCACTGCTGCCATCTGGAAGGTGGTACAGGAGCCTCAGTACTCACCACCAGGCTGAGGAACAACTATTACCCCTCAACCGTCAGGCTCTGGAACCAAAGTGCTAACTTATCTCAACTTAAATTGACCCATCATTGGACTCACTTTCAAGAACTCTTCGTCTCATGTTCTTGATATTTATTGCTTTTATTTATTATTTCCTTCTTTCTGTACTTGCAGAGTATCTTGTCTTTTGCATTCTGGCTGAACGCCCAAGTTGGTGAAACCTTTCATTGATTCTATCATAAGAACATAAGACCATAAGATATAGGAGCAGAATTAGGCCATTTGACCTATCGAGTCTGCTCTGCTATTTCATCCTGACTTATCCAATTTTCCTCTCAGTCCAAAATCTCCTGCCTTCTCCCCGTATCCCTTTATGCCTTGACCAAACAGGAAACAATCAACTTCTGCCTTAAATATACATAAAGAATTGGCCTCCACAGCTGCCTTTGGCAAAGAATTCCATAGATTCAGCACCCTTCTCCTACCATAGGAATCACCCTCTCCACATTCACTCAAGCTAGGTCTTTCAACATTCAACAGGTTTCAAAGAGGTCACCCCTCATTCTTCTGAATTCTAATGAATACAAGACCAGAGCCATCAAACGCTCTTCATATGACAAGCCATTCAATACTGGAATCATTTTCGTAAATCTCCTTTGGACCCTCTCCATTTTCAGCACATTCTTTCAAAGATAAGGGGCACAAACCTGCTCACAATACTCGAAGTGAGGCCTATATAAAGTCTCAAAATTACATCCGTGCTTTTCTATTTTGGTCTTCTTGAAATTAATGCTAATATTGCATTTGTCTTCCTCACCACCTGCAAATTAACCTTTAGGGAATCCTGCAAAAGTTCCAAGTCCCCTTCATCTCAGTTTTTTTCTATTTTCTCTCCATTTAGAACATAGCCAACCCTTTTATTTCTTCTACCAAAGTGCATGACCATAAACTTCCTGACACTGTATTCCATCTGCCACTTCTTTGCTCATTCTCTTAATCTAAGTCCTTCTGTAGCCACTCTAATTCCTCAAAAACACATGTTCCTCCACCTTTCTTTATATCATCTGCAAACTTTGCAACAAAGCCATCAATTTCATCATTCAAATCACTGACATATAACATAAAAAGTATCAGTCCCAACACAGACCCCTGTGCAACACCACTAGTCACTAGCAGCCAGTCAGAAAAGACTCCTTTTATTCCCAGTCTTTTCCACCTGCCAATCAGCCACTGATTTATCCATGCCAGAATCTTTCCTGTAATACCATGGGCTACAGCTTGTTAAGCAGCCTCATGTGCGGCACTTAACTTAAAGGCCTTCTGAAAATCAAAGTATACCACATCAACCAATTCTTTTGGTTGTCTATCTTGCTTGTCACTTTTTCAAAGAATTCCATTAGACTTGTCAAGCAAGATCTTCCCTTGAGGAACCATGCTGACTGCGGCCTATTTTATCATGCGTCTCCAAGTACCCTGAGGCCTCATCCTTAACAATCAACAACATCTCTGTAACCACCAAGGTCAGAATAATTGGCCTATAGTTTCCTTTCTTCTGCATCTCTCTCTTCTTGAGGAGTGGAGTGACATTTGCAATTTTCCAGCCTTCCAGAACCTAGTGATTCTTGAAAGATCATTACTAGTGCCTCCACAATCTCTTCAGCCACCTCTTTCAAAACTCTGGGGTGTATACCCTCTGGCCCAGATGACTTATCTACCTTCAGACCTTTGTTTCCCAAGAACCTTCTCTCCAGACATGATAGCTTCACACACTTCATTCCCCTGACACCTGGAACTTACACCACACTGCTAATGTCTTCCACAACGTAGAATGATGCAAAATATTTATTCAGTTCATCCGCAATTTTGTTGTTCCACATTAATATTTCTCCAGCATCATTTTCCAGGGGTCTAATATCCACTCATCTGTCTTTTACACTTTATATATCTGAAGAAACTTTTGGTGTCCTCTTTAATACTACTGGCCAGCTTACTTTCATATTGCATCTTTACCTTCTTAATAACTTTTAAAGTTGCCGTCTGATAGTTTTTAAAACCTTCTTAAATCTCTAACTTCCTACTAATCTTTGCTCTATTATATGCCCTCAGTTTTGGCTTTTATGTTGACTTTTACTTCTCTTGTTAACCATGGTTGTATCATCTTTCCTGTAAACTACTTCATCCAGTTGGAATGTATATATCCTGTGTCTTCTGAATTGCTTCCAGAAATTCCAGCTATTGCTGCTCTACCGTCATCCCTGCCAGTGTTCTTTTCCAATCACATCTGGCCTGCTCCTCTCTCATGCCTCTATAATTCCCTTTACTCCAACATAATACTTATACATCTGACTTTAGCTTCTCCTTCTCAAATTTCAGGGTGAATTTGATCATATTATGATCACTTGCCCCCAAGGGTTCTTTTACCTTAAGGTCTCTAATCAATTCTGGTTCATTGTACAACAGCGAATCCAGAATAGCTGATCCTCTACTGGGCTCAACCACAAGCTACACTAAAAAGCCAACTTGTAGGCACTCTAGAAATTCCCCCTCCTGGGATCCAGCAACAACCAGATCTTCCTAATCTACCTGCATATTGAAGTTCCCCATGACGATTTCAGCATTGCCCTTTCGGATGCATTTTCTACCTCACGTTGTAATTTGAAGGCCACATCCTTACTACTGTTTGGGGTCTGTATGCAACTCCCAACAAGGTCTTTTTATGCTTAGCTCCATCCACAATGAGTTAACAGCTTCCAACTCTATATCACCTACTTCTAACGATCTGCTTTCATTTTTTAACCAACAGACCAACTCCACCTCTTCTGCCTTCCTGTCCATCCTTTCAATACAGTGTGTATCCTTGATTCTTCAAAGAATCTTTCAGCCATGATTCTCTAACGCCTACAACATCTTACCTGCCAATCTGCAACTGTGCTGCAAGTTAATCTCTCTTATTCCGTGTACTGCGTGCATTCAGATACAAAACCTTCAGTCCTGTATTCACCCTTTGTTGCACCATGCTCAACCTTTTGATGCTTAACTTTGTCTGAGGTCTTACCAACATTTGCCTCCACAACCTCTCCACTAACTGTTTTGGCTTCCGGCTCCCATTCCCCTGTAACCCCAGTTTAAACCCCACCGTGGAGTAGTAACAAAACTTTCCTCTAGGATATTAGTTCCCCTCCAGTTCAGATCCCTTCTGTACAGATCTCACCTTCCCTGGAAGAGAGCCCAAATGATCCAATGATCCAAAAATCCTATGCCCTTCCTCCTACACCAACTCCTTAGCAACGAATTAAAACCGCAAAATCTTCCTAGTTCAGGCCTCATTTGCATGTGGCATGGGTAGCAATCCTGAGATCACAACCCTGGAGGTCCTGCCCTTTAATTTAGCACCTAACTCCCTAAACTCACAATGCAGAACCCCAACACTTGTTTGACTCGTGTCATTGGTACCTACATGGATCACAACTTCTGGCTGTTCATCCTCCCACTTAAGAATGCTGAGGACTTGATTCAATATGTCCCAGATCCTGGTATCCAGGAGGCAACGTACCATTTGGGAATCTTGTTCTCACCCATAGAACCTCCTGCCTGGTCCCCTAACCAATGAATCCCCTATTAGCACAGTGTGCCTCTTCTCCCCCCCCCTTCTCTTCTGAGTCACAGAGGCAGACCCAGTGCCAGAGATCCAACCACAGTGACTTTCCTCTGCTAGATCAATTCTACTCCCCTTCCTCCCAAAAGTATCTAAAGTAATATATATGTTGTTGACAGGAATGACCACAGGGTACTCTGCACTGTTTCCTTAACACCTTTCCATTTCCTGACTGTCACCCGGTTTCCTGTGTCCTGCACCTTGAGTGTAACTACCTCTCTATATGTCCCATCAATCACCCCTCTCAGCCTCACAAATAATCTGGAGTTCATCCAGTTCCAGCTCCAACTCCTCAACGCGGTTTTTAATAAGCACTTCTCCCAGTTGTAGTGGCCAGGGATACTGGAGATAGATATAGCTGAGCAGATATAAAGAAGAGAAAGGGGAAAAACTTGAGCTTTTCTTTCCCTTGCTTTCTCTGAGTGAAGTCTCTCCGTTGAAGCCTCAAAGAGGTAAAACCTTAAGATTCCCACTCTGACTATGTCCATTCAGACACGGCAGCTGCAATGATTACAGTAGTTATTCTATTGTAGATTTATTGAGTGTGCCTGCAAGAAAGTGAATCTCAGGGTGATATAATGCACTTCGATAATAAACTTACTTTAAATTTAGTGTTAGAATAGAGCATGAAGAGGTGGTACAGCTGGCAGCTGACAAACACACAACTCTAAAGGAATTTTCATCTCTTCCGTTTCACTTTCCAAGATTTCTTTATGAACTTCAGCATTTACAATACTTTGGTTTCCTATACTGAATGTTGTCTTAAGCAATTTAAAACTGCTTAAGACATTATTCAATATGTGAATGAAAGCACTATGGTCTTCAGGAGAAGAAAAGCAGTTGACTTGACTGAACTAAACTTCACCTTAGTTATGACAGCAAGGCTTCAAATAAGATGTCTATCAACAGGTTTTGCCTTCCTCTTCTAGCAGGAGAAACCCTCAGGTCGAAAAAAAATTCAAAGCAACATAATAATGTTGTACAGCAACCTTTAGCCCACCGTGTCTGTGCCCCACATGTTGCTCACATTTCTGTGTCTCCTCCTTATCAAGCTATCAAAATGGAATCTCAAAAAACTGCAATTATTAATTTAAAACATTCATTCACATTCCCATTTGTTTGCTATCTCACTTGGATTTGTGACATGCAAAATATTCTGCCTGTCATGAGTTCCCTCTTTCTTCCCTAGAAAATAAAAATAGGAGTCATTACAGTATTCTTTTCACACACCTCACCCATTTGATACATTTAGTGGAGCGGGTGTACAAAATAGCTACGTGCTTTCAGCAATGGTTTAATACATTAATAATGATACATCAGACAGAGTTCAGGTCATCAATGAACTGGGGCACTGAATGGTTTGGACAGGAAGAAAAGCCCTGACAATATAAAACTTCTCACTAACCCCCTCCTGCCCCTCTGTCTCACATTCCTCTCAGCCATCTCAGTTAACCCCAGGGCCCATGGTCTGACATTGTTTATGAATCACTGCTGTTTATATGGTGAAAATACTCCAATGGCTGCTTTAGGTAATAATGTACAGTATTTTGACCCTGGGAGGAAGTATTTGGCCTGTGCTTTAACCCAATATAACCCATATAGCTACGTGCCATGCAGCAAAAAACTTGAGGGTGGCTGTGTCCTCATGTCTCTTCTGTCCTGCTTCTCCTATGACAATAACAATTTGTTTGGGAAATAATGTTGAAAAGATCTTGATGGACTGCTGCACTACATTTTCCAGATGCAGTACACTGCATCTACATGTTAGTCATGAAAAGAGCGTGAGAGAGAGGACGGAATGGTGGTGTGTTCAAGTTGGCTGCTTAGTTCAGGTAGCATCAAGCTCCAGTGTTACTGGAGCTGCAATTATCTATATCATTGATTTAACCATGCCATGTACTTGATAAAAGGGCCTCTACAACATCAGAGGAGAATCAATCATCTCAGAAAGCTGAACCTCTGATCGAACCTCATAGCCACAGTTTTTAAAGAAATGTCTGGTTCAGTCCAGATTCAGATCAACAGAGACTTCTCCCAAGGGGTAGTCATTCAACAACAAATATAACACGAGATGAAGGGGTGGTGGCTCCGCTCCATTTTGTTCAGTTAGCCACTGCCTGGCCCTTGTATGATGCAAATTATTTTTGCCACTTGTCATTCCAATCCTGAAAATTGTTTAATTCTTGTTTAGTCGTCCGCGCAGTTGCTAATGAAATTAAATGCTGTACAATCATCAACTTCATTTCTAAAGGAGTGATGGAAGGAAGGTCATTGATAAAGTATCTAAAGTGGGGGCTCCCGATCATTTTTATGCCATGGAGCCCTACCATTAACGGAGAGGTATGTGGACCTCCGGCTGGGAACCCCTGAGCTAAGGTGTTCGGGTCCATGACATGGCCATGAAGAATGCATGCAACGTTAGGTGATGAAGGATCTCCGGAATCAGAATCAGCTGGAGTTCCTAAAGCAGTCCTATGCTGAGTTCAGTCCTAAGCTGACTTCTTATCTGGAAGACCACAATCTGTGCAGATTGATGATAACATATCCACCTCACTGACGATCAACACTGGCACACCTCAGGGGTGTGTGCCTAGCCCACTGCTCTACTCTCTATATACACATGACTCTGTGGCTAGGCATAGCTCAAATACCATATTTAAATTTGTTGACGGTACAACTATTGTTGGTAGAATCTCAGGTGGTGACGAGAAGGCATACAGGAGTGAGATATGCCAATTAGTGGAATGGTGCCGCAGCAACAACCTGGCATTCGTCAGTAAGACGAAAGAGCCGACTGTGGACTTTGGGAAGGGTAAGACAAAGGAACACGTACCAATCCTCATAGAGGGATCTGAAGTGGAGAGAATGAGCAGTTTCAAGTTCCTGGGTGTCAAGATCTCTGAGGATCTAACCTGGTCCCAACATTTCGATGCAGTTACAAAGAAGACAAGACAGCAGGTATACTTCATTAGGAGTTTGAAGCGATTTGGCATGTCAACAAATATAATCAAAAACTTCTATCGTTG